>NW_020837965.1:23812790-24299423 GCF_003676395.1 Aethalodelphis obliquidens
GTGTGTGTATATATATATATATATATATATATATATATATATGTAGTAGTTGTTGTTAAATCCCTAACAATATTGGAAAACAGGGACTTTTGTGGATGGAAACTGAGAGGAACCCAAGGCCAGCCACTCTTCCATGACTCCTGCACACCCTCCACTCCCCCACTTCCCCTAAGCTGGGTACCAGCCCCAGTAGGCAGGGTTCACTGAACCCCAGGAGGGACCCTGATCGGAGGCTCTTGGTCAGGGTGCTCTGGTGTCTTCAGCTGCCTGTGAGAAGCAGGAAGCACCTATGCCCAGAAGTTTTGACTATAGTGTTTGCTGTCCCAGCAGGAAGTCCTCTCCTGCCCCGTGTTTGCAGAAAACAGGCCAGAATGCATTCCACACAGCACCTCCCAGCCCTCCCCAAAGCCAGCTGAGTCTAACAGCCCGTGACCCAGAGCCAGCCGACGACAGAGAGAAATCACTCCATGAAAAAGGGCAACCACCCCAAGAATGGGAAGAACTTCACACCTGGGAAAACAGAGCCACCGGAGAAAACAGAACTGGACTGAGGAATGAGAGTAACGTCTCCCAGGAGACATAAAGGGCTATTCCAACCTATTAAAATAAACAAACACACCAGAGATGGGCAGGTATGTATTGTTCTTTAAAAAAAAAAAAAAAAAACCCTCAGAACTTCCCTGGTGGTCCAGTGGTTAAGAATCCTCACTTCCACCGCAGGGGGCACAGGTTCAATCCCTGGTTGGGGAACTAAGATCCCACTTGCCACATGGGGCAGCCACAGGAGAAAAAAAAAACCTCTACTGAAATGAGAGGGACTTCCCTGGTGTCGCAGTGGTTAAGAATCCGCCTGCCAATGCAGGGGACATGGGTTTGAGCCCTGGTCCGGGAAAATCCCACATGCCACGGAGCAACTAAGCCCGTGTGCCACAACTACTGAGCCTGCATGCCACAACTCCTGAAGCCCACACGCCTAGAGCCCATGCTCCACAAGAGAAGCCACCGCAATGAGAAGCCTGTGCACCGCAACAAAGAGTAGCCCCCACTAACCGCAACTAGAGAAAAGCCCACACGCAGCAATGAAGACCCAACACAGCCAAAATAAACTAATTAATCAAAAAAAAAAAGAAATGAGAGCTGGGGGACAGGAACAGAACCCCAACATCCTTTTAATGAGATTTCTAGGAGAGAGAATGAAGGAGAGGTGACATTTACCCCTCCCCTGCCTTGTTTTCTTCAAAGAAGCCATCTCCCACTGGAATTATAATTTGATTATATGCACGTATGATTCTGCCAACCTTAAATAAATTGTCACATCATGTACTTATTTATTTGCTTACTGTCTGCTCCCTCCTCTCCAGTGTCTTGTTCCCTTGGGTTCACCCCTTGCATCCCTAATGCCCAGAAGAGTTCCTGGCACAGGAGATGACCTTAATAACAATTTGCTAAATGAAAGAATGAATGGGGACTTCCCTAGTGGCACAATGGTTAAGACTACATGCTCCCAATGCAGGGGACCCGGGTTCGATCCCTGGTCAGGGAACTAGATCCCACATGCATGCCACAACTAAGAGTTTGCATGCCGCAACTAAGGAGCCCATGTGCTGCAACTAAGGAGCCTGCCTGCTACAACTAAGACCTGGTGCAACCAAATTAATTAAAAAATTTTAAAAGCCTACCAAAAAAAAAAAAAGGAGGGACTTCCCTGGTGGCGCGGTGGTTAAGAATCCATCTGCCAATGCAGGGAACATGGGTTCGAGTCCTGGTCTGGGAAGATCTCACATGCCGTGGAGCAACTAAGCCCATGCACCACAACTACTGGGCCTGCGCCGTAGAGCCCGCGAGCCACAACTACTGAAGCCCGTGCACCTAGAGCCCATGCTCCACAACAAGAGAAGCCACCGCAATGAGAAGCCCACGCGCTGCAAAAAACAACAGCCCCTGCTCAACGCAACTAGAGAAAGCCCACGCGCAGCAACAAAGACCCAGCGCAGCCTAAAATAAATAAATAATTAAAAAAAAAAAAGAATGAATGAGTCACATCAAACAAGTAATAACTGAGGATTTCCCCAGAACAAAGGAAAGACACGAGTCTTCAGACTGAAAAGTGTGTTGTCAAGATGAAAACTTGGTTCAGCCAGTTTGGAAAACTGCAGCAAAATCTGCGAAGCTCCACATCCAACCACCTCATGATGCAGGACTTTCACAGCAGCGCGCATCTTGCAGAGAAATGAAAATAGACGTTCGCCAAAGACACGTGCAGGGATGTTCATAGCAGCTTTACTGGTAGGAGCCCTGTCCTGGAGACAACACCAACCTCCAACCACAGGAGAATGGACAGACGTCTCATGGCAAATCCACCTGCTTAAAGGTGTGCCACAATCAGACCGTGGCACCAAAACCTGCACCGACGTGGTGTATCGTCTGAGCTTTTAAAATTTACTGTATTTCTAATGCTTTGACATCTTGGGGCATTGCTGACCCTGAAGAGACTGCCCTCCAGGGCTGGCCAGTCCCTAGAGATGTAAATGCTTGGCCGGGGAGTGTGCCTTCCATAAGCAAACTCAGACCTATCTCCAGCCCACCACCTGACCTACCTGCTCTGTACGCAGGGCCAGTATTCCCCTGCCCAAAGCACCCCAGGGCCAGGTACCAGACAACTCGACAGACAACCTGAATAAAATTATTCAAACTAACCAATGCTAAGCCTGTTGACCCTGCCTCATCCTTCATGGAAACCACAATAAAGGCTCCTGCCCTGCTTCCCCCTCACACCCTGGGCTCCTGACCCTGGTGCTTCCCTGTATGACCCTGGTGGCACTGCCTCTGCTCTTGGGAACCATGCAGGACAAACTGTCTTGTCCAGGGCAGTGGCCTCCTGATCTCTTGGCCTCACCATACCTGAATAATAATAAAACCTACATTTTAAAACAATTGGTGCAGCGAGCAGGGTGTTTTGGCCTCAGACTAAAAGGATATGCTCTTGGCATACTAACTGGTCCCACCAGGTGGCAGTGGTAGCCTGGGAGGGTGGCGCCACCTGCTGGCAACACTTGTGCTTGGTTTCATTGCCGCTGGGGACTGGCGGACGTGGCCACAATTCCTTGAGTTCTGGTCTGAGCCATTACTTGCCGAGATTCCAGGAGGACGTTCCCAGGGTCCCCCTTTTTCTTGGTTGACCAGCTGAGTTTACAAAGGCCCCTCCGAAGGGAAGGAGGTGTGACTTCCCGCTAAATGTTGTGGCCGGGCCTGACCGGGCAGCACCGATACGTGCGCACAAACTGAGCTGCAGTGAAAGGTGCCCTGCCTTTCAGCCCGGCCCGTGGGGCAGAGTCGTGCTCTTCAGAGCCACACTGCCAGGGCGCCCACCCCAGGGACTGTGGCACCCTGCAGGTCCTGGGGGAAGGGCCATCGTCGTTGTGTTGTTTGCCTTGCTGCAGTCCCATTTTCCCTCCACCCAGAGGAATAGGAGGGAGCACACTGGTGGAGACCTGGGGGGGGGGGGGGGGGGGGGGGCAAAAGACGCGTCCCAGGTAGTGGCTGCTACCTAGAGGCTGACAACTGGGCCCCTTGTCCCTGCCCCTTTTTTGCTTATCGGCCCAAGACAGAAACTAAAAACCACAGAATCAAGCAGCTAAACGCCTCAAACAGAAAAGAAAAGAAAAAAAAAAAGAAAAGAAAAGAAAAAGAAAAAAAGCAGGGGTGGGGGAAAAGAGAAAAAAAGGAAGAATAAAGAAAACCCTAGATACAGGGGGAGAAAGCAAAAGGTGAATAAATAAATTACATATCTTATAAATATATAAATATATTTATAAAATATATAACGGGCTTCCCTGGTGGCGCACTGGTTGAGAGTCTGCCTGCCGATGCAGGGGACAAGGGTTCGTGCCCCGGTCCGGGAAGATCCCACATGCCGCGGAGCGGCTCCGCAACGGGAGAGGCCACAACAGTGAGAGACCCGCGTACAGCAAAAAAATAAATAAATAAATAAAATAAAATAAAATATATAACAAATAAATTTTACATATAGTATGTATTTTTAAATATTTTAAATATATTTATAAAATATAATAAATTTTACATATATACATAAATTAAAGGTCCATAGTTTGACCCAACTGGAGATCCAAAATTTAGACACTAACAATTTATACAATAACTTATATATATATCAATACATAACTACACATAACAAAAATAGCACAGAATTTATATAACAAAAAAATTAAAAAGCACCAGTTGGCTTCTGTGCTTCTATGACATAGGTTCTAAATTAGCTTTAGTATGTGCTGACATCACCCACTGACAAAACTTCATGGGGCTTAATCAATACTGGGGCTCAAATGATTGTCATACCTGGGGATCCCACCAAATTTGAACACTGTGGCCCCTATAATCTTAGGGAAGAAACTGAATATCAAGTAGAGAGGAAATAGATAATACTTCATTTTAATAGTAGCGTTGCCTAAATTTCCCATACTCGTAGTACTTTTGCCCTAAAATATCTCATATTGAGCAAAGACGCTCTAACGCTATGAATAATAAAATTAAAGTCTTTGGCATCTACAAATTGACTTGATAAAATGGGACCCCACAGACCCCCGGTTAAAATAGTTAATATGACCCAACGTAAGTTAAAACAGGGCCGTCAGGGAGTAAAACTTTTATATAAAACCTAATTAACAAAGGGTGAATATCCCCACTGCTTCCATTTAACGACCCAACTTTGCCTATTCTGAAACCTGGGAAAAAGAAAGGGTTCCTCCTGGTGGATTCACAACAGTAAAGCTGTGGTTCATGCATTAAGGCCCCTGACCCAATACCCAATTTTTTAAAGAATATTTATTTATTTGGCTGTGCTGGGCCGTCGTTGCGGCACGTGGGAACTTCACTGCAGCATGCATGCAGGATCTAGTTCCCTGACCAGGGATCGAACCTGGGCCCCCTGCATTGGGAGCGCAGAGTCTTAGCCACTGGACCATCAGGGAAGTCCCTCCGATATTATGAAAATCACTCCCTCCACCCAATCAAGACCAGTATTTATTTTGCTCTTACAGATTTGGCGGATATGCTCTGTTCAGTGCCTATATCAACAGCCTTTCTGCCAGTTTGCCTTCAACTCTAAAGGGACACACACACCTTTTGCAGGCTACCCACGGGGACTTCGACAGCTTTGCCATCACCTCTACATGAGAACACCCACTCCCCAGGGCCTTCCCCTACTACACCCTCCAGCTTCCCAGCAGCACCACGATGACTGCCCCTTCCCCTTGGTTACGCACACCACCACTACCCTCACATAGACTTTACCCGACGGTCACCTCATGCCCCCAGCAACTGCCCCCCAAAACACACCAAGATAATATTGTAGAAAAACAGCCAACAGCAGCAAATCATATGTATCTCTTATATTAATATTTTTAACACACTCTAGGACTCCACAGAGATATTGTCAGAGACCCTGGAAATTTCAGGTCTGTTTTCTTGGGTAATGCCATATAGATGAGAACCTTCGGTATAGACCAGCCTAGAAGGACCCCTAATACTTGCCCCTTGTGTCCTTCCTATTCTCACAGTAGAAACGTATGGCCTCCTCTCTAAAATCCTCCTCTATCATCTCCCCACAAGGGTTCCTTAAAGTTATGTCAAAGCAGCACAGGGCCAATTATATTCATCATACCTATTGATTTTCTGTAATTCGAATGCTCTGACATCTTGAAGCCTTGCTGACATTGAAGAGGCTACCCACCTCCCAGGGCTAGCCACATCCTAGAGAGAATACACGGGGAGTGTGCTTTCCACACGCAAATTAACCAAGCCCAAGCCCATGAGCCGCAATACTAAAGAATAACGAAGTAAAGATTTCAGGACTTACTGTGAGACAAGATGTCCACGTGAAAGAACAGACGCGCAGGCCCACAGGACAGAACAGGAAGTCCAGAAACAGACCCCACACAAACGTACTCAGCTGATCTTTGACAACGGAGCAAAGGCATTCCATGGAGAAAAGAGTCTCTTCAGCAAAGGTTCTAGAACCACCGGACGCCCACGTGCAAAAGAACAAACGAACCTAGACACAGACCTCACACAAAAAATTAACTCAAGATGGATCACAGACCTAACTGTGAAGTGCAAAATGATAAAACTTCTTCAAGAAAACAGGACGCTCAGGTTCGCCCAGGCCTTCGCAGATGGGTGCGCCAGCAACTGCTGGGCCGCGACACTGAGGCAGAGGAGGGGGAGGGGGGAAGGAGAGCCCAGCTTCAGGGGACGGCAACGCCCTTAACCACCCTGCGGGCCCAGCCCTGGCCGCCCCTGTGAAACGAGGGCCCTGGGGTTCCCTCTCCCCCACTGGCCCAAGGGCGCCACCTCTAGGCCAAGGCCCGCTAAACGGCCTCCTGTGACCGCGTGCTGGGCCGCGCGGAGGGGGCCCAGAAGCCGGCCTCGGGAAAGGGCATCTTGGATTACGCGGCGGGAGCGATGCCCTCTGCCCCCCAGTGCCGGGACGCCAGCTCTCAGCCATCTCGGTGGAGATGGGCCCGGCCATCACGCTCTGGTGGCTGGGCGCCTGCTGGGAGTACCACTCCCTTCGGGGACTCCCACACCACAGTCAGCAAGGTCATAATGGGGTGTCGGGTCCCTGCCACGTGCTGCCCTCAGAGGGCTCGTCTGCAGTCCTGGCGGCTGCTTTCTGTAGCGTTACACGGCTCCTGCAGCTGGAAGCGTCCCATTCTGGCCCCGGGGATGCTCATAGCTGACTGTAAAGCGTCTGGCACTCATTGGTCGGGGAGGTCCTCTGAAGAATCTGGATTCAGGCTGCCTTGGGGGGTGCCACGATGCGCCACCACCCAGGACTTTAGGGTTGGCTCCGCGGGTCGCCCAGGCCGGAGGCATGTTGTTCCCAGGAGCATAGAGGGTGCTTGCATGTGGAGTGCAGAGTATGCATTGCTCCCGTGGTTGATGAATACCCTTTGCAGGTGAGATAGGAGCATCCCAGGTGCGGGGAGAGTTTAATCCAGGCTGTTCGCTAGGCCTGGGCACACTGGGTAGGGCAGGGCATTTGAAACAGGGCAGGGCAGGGCTGTGACCTTCCCACCCACACTCATTGCTCTTGCTGCCTACTTCGCCTGTAACTGTAGTGTGAAAGCTGGGAAGAAGGCTGCTGGGATGGCTGGCTCCACTGGACTGGAGGAGAGAGGGAACTGGAGCAGCCAGGGGCCCCAGAAGAGGAGAAAGGGAGGTGAGGCCGGTTCAACACCAGCTGTGTCAGGCTTCGAAGGATGAACCCATGAGGGCATCGGGCCACACAGCGACATTTTCATCCCTCCTCGCCAGCCGGTCCTGGCTCCCCAAGACTCAACCATGGAAGGTACAGAAAGGTGTGTGACAAGAAACTCATGGCTTTTAATCCTGGCAGGAAGGACAAGGAAAACCAAGGATAAAGATTTGATCAAGTTTTACTATTCTCCCACTGGAGATGGGGGACGGGGAATCAGTCATATTTAATAAACATCTCTCTCCTCAAAAAAAAAAAAAAAAAAAAGAAAACATAGGATGGACTTCCCTGATGCTGCAGTGGTTAAGAGTCTGCCTGCCACTGCAGGGGACACGGTTCGAGCCCTGGTCCGGGAAGATCCCACATGCCGCAGAGCAACTAAGTCTGTGCGCCACAACTACTGAACCTGTGCTGTAGAGCCCGTGCTCCGCAACAAGAAGCCACCGCAATGAGAAGCCTGTGCACCACAATGAAGAATGGCCCCCGCTCTCTGCAACTAAAGAAAGCCCACGCACAGCAACAAAGACCCAACACAACCAAAAAATTCATTCATTCATTCATTCATTTTTTAATAAAAGAAAACAGGAGAAAAATCTACATGACTTTGGGTTTGGTGATGAGTTTTTAAATGCAACAGCAATAGTACAATCCATGAAAGAGAAAAAAAATTATAGTTTCCCCTTTATTAAAATTTAAAATGTTTGCTCTGTGACAGACACTGTTAAAAGAATGAACAGACAAGTCACAGAGGAGGAAAACATATTTGCAAAACACATATCTGATAAAGGACTTGTATCCAAAACATACAAACTACTACAAAAAGTCAACAATAAGAAAACAAATAACCCAATTAACAAATGGGCAAAAGATCTGAACAGATACCTCACCATAGAAGATATACAGGTAGCAAATAGCTTATGGAAAGACGCTCAACATCATGCCGAGCAAATTAAACAATAATGAGATACGACTGCACACCTATCAGAATGGCTAAACTCCAGAGCACTGACCCCACCGAATACTGTCAAGGATGTGGGGCGACAGGAACTGGGCTGCATCCATACAATGGAATATTATTCAGAGATAAAAAGAAATGAGCTAATAATTCGCGGAAAGACGTGGGTGACTCTTCAATGCATACTGGTAAGTGAAAGAAGCCAGTCTGAAAATACTGTGTGACTCCAATTATAGAATATTCTGGAAAAGGCAAAACTATTGTGAATACAAACAGAACAGTAGTTGCCAGGAGCGCTGAGGGTAGGGTTAGGGATCGATGGGGGTAGCAGGCAAAGCACAGGGGAATTTTTAAGGAGGTGAAATTATTGTGTAATAGTGACTATAAGACATCAGCAATTGTCAAAACTCGTAGAACTTTGTATCACAGAGAGTGAATCTTAATGCATGCAAAAAGCCATTTAGGAGGTACGGATCCCAGGATGCAATGCAGAATATGACAAAAGAATCTAATTGTCTTAAAAATGGGTGAAACAACCTCACTGAAGGGCCTGGAGGAATAAGGTGCTGACCTAAGTAACACTGGAAATGTGTACAGACTGCAAGACTAAAGGCAAAAGAACTGTACTCTAGTTGAGAAAGTTGTTTCCTGTGGGGACATGTGTTAACAATTTTAGAACCACTCTACAAGTATCCTGGAATTGAACAATTAAGTAAATAAGTGGCAGACGGTAAGAGCCAGGTTTCTTGCTGTTGGAGTGGGATGTTAGGATAAGCAACGGCGAGAGGCTGACATGTTCCAGGCAGTAATGGATTAGGGTTGGAGACGTCAACGTAAATTTATGTTTAGCTTAACATATACACAATGGTTACATGTTGAAATAGTAATAGATTGCCTGGCTTTGTTAGCTCTGAGCACCTAGAAACAAGGACATCCCAGTAGCTATGATCACATGTGATCTTCATTTCTAATACCCTTCTCCAGTGAAGAACCCGGGCTCCTTGGAGAAATGGCGGATGGTATGACTAGGGCTAGAAATATACAAGATGAGCCTGGAGCATCCTGTAATGGCTGAAAGTAAGGAAACGCTCAACACACACGCACACGCGCGCACACACACACACACACACAGAGTGAGGGGGGCATGACAGAGACCCAGGAGCCAACCACAAGAGTTCCCAATAGCCAAAGCTAGGACAATTTGAGCAATAAAATAAAGTAGCATTGAATCATTAGAGAAATGCGAATCAAAACGACATGAGGTACCAACTCACACCGGTCAGAATGGCCAGATCATTAAAAAGTCTGCAGGGCTTCCCTGGTGGTACAGTGGTTAAGAGTCCGCCTGCCAATGCAGGGCACACGGGTTCGTGCCCCAGTCCGGGAAGATCCCACATGCCGCGGGGCGGCTGGGCCCGTGAGCCATGGCCATGGAGCCTGCACGTCCGAAGCCTGTGCTTCGCAACGGGAGAGGCCACAACAGTGAGACGCCCGCGTACTGCAAAAAAAAAAAAAAAAAAAGCCTACAAATGACAAATGCTGGAGAGGGTGTGGAGAAAAGGAAACCCTCCTACACTGTTGGCGGGAACGTAAATTGGTGCAGCCACTATGGAGAACAGTAACGAAGTTCCCTAAAAAACTAAAAATGGAGTTGCCGTATGATCCTGCAATCCCACTCCTGGGCATGTATCTGGAGAAAACTCTAATTCGAAAAGATACACGCACCTCACTGTTTATACCAGCACTATTTACAATAGCCAGGACATGGAAGCAACGTAGCTGTCCATCGACAGAGGAATGGATAAAGATGTGGTACATATATACAATGGAATATTACTCAGCCATAAAAAAAGAATGAAATAGGACTTCCCTGGTGGAGCAGTGGTTAAGAATCTGCCTGCCAATGCAGGGGACACGGGTTCAAGCCAGGAAGATCCCACATGCCACGGAGCAACTAAGCCCGTGTGCCACAACTACTGAGCCTGCACTCTAGAGCCCACGAGCCACAACTACTGAGCCCACATGCCACAACTACTGAAGCCCACACGCCTAGAGCCCGTGCTCCGCAACGAGAAGCCACCGCAATGAGAAGCCCGCACACAGCAACAAAGAGTAGCCCCTGCTTGCCACAACTAGAGAAAGCCTGCACACAGCAGGCTTCATTCTTCATTGCACACAGCAATGAAGACCCAACGTAGCCAAAACTAAATAAATTTTTTAAAAAAGAATGAAATAATGCCATTTGCAGCAACACGGATGGGCCTAGAGATTATCATACTACGTGAAGTCAGACAGAGAAAGACAAATACCATATGATATCCCTTATATGTGGAATCTAAAATATGACACAAATGAACTTATTTATGACACAGAAACAGACTCACAGACATGGAATATAAACTTATGGTTACCAAAGGGGAAAGGTGGGGAGAAATTTGGGATTAGCAGATACAAGCTACTATATATAAAATAGATAAACAACAAGGTTCTACTGTTTAGCACAGGGAACTATAATCAATATCCTGTAATAAACCATTATGGAAAAGAATCTGGAAAGAATAAAGATATATATATATGTATATTTCGGATATATATATATACATATATATATATATAATTGAATCACTTTGCTGTGCACCAGAAACTAACACAACATTGTAAATCAACTATGGAAGGAAGGAAGGGAGGAAGGAAGGGAGGACTGGGACTTCCCTGGCGGTCCAGTGGTTAAGACTTCACCTTCCAGTGCAGGGGGTGTGGCTTCGATCCCTGATTGGGGAGCTAAGATCCCACATGCCTCGCAGCCAAAAAACCAAAACATAAAACAGAAGCAAGATTGTAACAAATTCAATAAAGACTTTAAAAATGGTCCACATCCAAAAAAAATCTTAAAAAAAGAAGAAAGAAAGAAAATGGCATTGGATTATAGCCCAAAGCATTAAACAAATATCCATGAGGCCATATTGATATAAATGACTGAGTAAATAACTAAATGGAGAAGAGACAAGCCTCCCGTGCAGAAGAATTCCGAGGGATTTAGGTTCACACCCCACCCTCAAGGACAACTCCCCACTCCTCAAGTGTGGGCTGCACCATGACTTCCTTCCTTCCGAAGACGACAGTATAGGCAATTCCCTGGCAGTCCAGTGGTTAGGACTCAGTGCTTTCACTGCTGAGGACCAGGATTCAATCCCTGGTCAGGGAACTAAGAGAGAACAAGCCGCGCTGTGCGCGGCCAAGAAAAAAAAACAAAGCAAAACAAAAAAACCCCCGAAGAGGACAGTATGGAAGGGGAGGGGGAAGAGTCACTTCATGGAGGAGAAACCCGACAAGCACATCTCAGCCAGGTGACCCAGGGCAACATCAACAGTGATGAATCTCGTCGATAGTATGTGGCCTTGATATGAAGAAAGGACACTTCACCTCTGCGGTCTTCCTCCCAAACCCGTCACTCAAGTCTAATCACGAGAAACAGTCAGAAAAATCCCAGCTGAGGAACATTATACAAAACACCTGGCGGTACTTAAAACTGCCGAGACCATCAGAAACAAGGAAAGCCTGAGAAAGTGTCACGGCCAGGAGGTGCCGGAAGAGACCTGACAACTGAATGTAATGTGCTGTCCTGGAAGGAAGTTTGGAACAGAAAAAGGACATCAGGGAAAAGCTGAGGAAATCTGAATAATGTATGGATTCCAGTTAGTAATAATGTATTGACATCAATCCGTGTTCACTAATTGTAGCGAATCTACCATACTAATGAGCATGAGTATAGGAGAACTCTCTGGACTATCTTCCCAGTAACTGTAAATCTAAAACTGTTCTAAAATTTCAGACGTTTACTTTAAAAATATACACGAAAGCATGCAGACTATGTTTCCACTTACGTGAAGTTCAAGAATAGGCAAAACTAATCAATGGTGTTAGTGGTCAGAATCGTGGTTTCCTTTGTGGGTGAAAGGGAGCCCACCAGGGGCTGGAAGTGAGTGGTCTGCATCCGGACTGGGGTGGTGGTTACACAGGTGTAGACAATTGTGAAAATTCACGGAGCTGTATTCCTAAAATGTGTGCATTTAATAGGTTACATTTTTAAAAATTGGAGTAGAGTTGCTTTACAACGTTGTGTTAGTTTCTGCTGTACAGCAAAGTGAATCAGCTATACGTATACATATAAGCCCTCTTTTTTAGATTTCCTTCCCATTTAGGTCACAGATCACTGAGTAGAGTTCCCAGTGCTATACAGCAGGTTCTCATTAGTTACCTGTTTTATACATAGTGGTGTATATATGTCAATCCCCATCCCCCAATTCGTCCCATGCCCCCAATACATGTTACAATTTAATTAAACAGAGAACACGGGGACTTCCCTGGTGGCGCAGTGGTTAAGAATCCGCCTGCCAATGCAGAGAACATGGGTTCAAGCCCTGGACCGGCAAGATCCCACATGCCGCGCAGCAACTAAGCCCGTGCGCCCCAACTACTGAGCCTGCGCTCTAGAGCCCACGAGCCACAATTACTGAGCCCGCGTGCCATAACTACTGAAGCCCGCACGCCTAGAGCCTGTGCTCTGCAGCAAGAGAAGCCACCACGATGAGAAGCCCACGGACCGCAATGAAGAGTAGCCCCCGCTCGCCGCCACTTGAAAAAGCCTGCGGACAGCAATGAAGACCCGACGCAGCCAAAAATAAATTAATTAATTTTTAAAACAATGAACACAAAAGGAAACAATAACAGCAAAAATGCCTGACATCACCATCTACAAACACGGTCAAGAAATTTCTGAATACCTGCAATGAAGAGACAAATGCCAAAAGCTCCCAAGAAGAGACAGAAAAGAAACAACCTGTAAAAGAACACGAGTCAGCCTGGCCACAGACTCCTCAGCAACGCTGTGCACAGGAAGCCCTGGAGCCGGCTGCCAGGTCCACCCCTCCTGCCTCTCTCCCACCTTGGCGCCCCCAGCCTGCCCAGTACGCCCAGACCAGGCCAGCTCTGCCCTCGTAGCTAAGTCTGAGCAGCTTCTCCAGCTGCACCCCACAATGCTCCCACCCCCTCCCTGTGTCCCCAAATCTCTTACCTCGCACGCCTTCCCCATCTCTCTCCAAATCCTGCATGCCCAGCCCAAGTGCCACCTCCTCCAGAAGCTTCCCAGACCTGTGAGCCTGAACGAGAGGCTCATCTCTCCTCCACCCTCTCCCCGCAGCACTGGTCGCTATATAATACGGAAGAACCTTTGTATTCTATTACAAGTTAATCACTAAAGGGATGTTGCCTATAAACCTCAATTATACACAATGGCCCGTCTCTGGGGACCCTGCCTCCCAGGTAATGAGTGTTAAGCTAAAATACTTTTGTTTAGCTCATAGGAAACCTCCTGACCGGGTCCATCTGTGAACGGCTGCGGGAAGGAAGAAAGTAACACATCCCCTCCAGAGGCTGGCGGAAACCAGGACTTTACCCTGTCCCCTTTCAGTGTAAAAGCAGCCTGAATTCTAGCTCAGGGAAGATGGTTCTTTGGGACGTCTAGTCCACCACCTTCTCAGTGTGCTGGCTTTCTGAAGAAAGTCGCTGTTTCTTGCCCCAGCACCTTGTCTCTCCATTTATTGGCCTGTCCTACAGCAAAGCAGTAACATCTGTCTGTGTGATCTCTGTCTTCCCAGTTCTGCCCAAGGGGCAGTACAGCCTCTGGACACAGATAGACCCAACTGGGATGGCAGCTCTGCCTCTCACCTGCCAGGTGACCTTGGGCAAGCTTCACATCCCAGCCTCGGTTTTCCCACCTGTAAAGTGGGGATAGCTACTCCACTTCCCAGGGTGGTTGGATGTAAGTGGAAGCCTGTGTAGGAAGCACCCAAGACCTCGCCTGGCACCTCGTAGGCCCTCAAATGAAGGCAGTTATCTGCTGGGAGAACCAGCTGATCACGGGATTGATGGACGCCTCCTCCGTGGGGCCCTTGGCACTCTGGGCGGGGAGCCAGGCCCTGAGCACTCTTGTTGAGATTTAATTCATGACCTTCTTTGATTAAGTCATTTCAAACATGTGGCTTAAGGATAAAATTAAAACCAGTTGGAGAAGTCCGCCCTGATTTGGCAGGGGGAGGGTTCCAACCACAGACAAACGAACCCAGTCAGGTGTGGATGGATGTTTGGGGCATGGGATGCGGTGCCAGTCCCACGGGCCCGAAGTCAGGCCCTGCCCCAGGCCACGCCAGCGCCTCCCCTGGGCCAACGGTAAACTGGGCCCTCCCCCTCCCGTGTGACTGTGGCAGAAACAGGTTCCGCAGAGACCGGAGCTTCTGCCCAGGACTGCCTGGCTTGTGTGTGTTCCAAATCAAAGCTCTTGGAAGGTCCTTGGTCTCCAGGGCCAGATCCCCAGCCCAGGCCCAGGTGTGACAGTGTGACAGCCAGGCGCAGGGGCAGCCCAGGGCTGGCACACTGCACACTCAGTCCTCTCCTGCCTCCGTCCACGCCTGTCTGTGGATCCTGGCAAGGTGTCTCCGCAGGGCCCACTCCTGGACCTGGCAGCCTGCTGAGAAGCGTTCTGAAGCTCAGATCTTATTCAGGGTGTGAGGCCTCTAGGTGCCTTTGAAGCAGGAGGGGAGCAGACAGGGCACAACCTCTGAAAGAATGACACAGCCCTGGAGGACAGGACATAAACTGGTTAGAACCAGCTAGTTCCAAGAGAGCGGAAGATTCGACTTCCAGTGGACGTTGAGCCTCCTTATATGCTCATTGTACTACATTAGCATAAGCTAAGTGACACACCCACCAGCAGCATGACAGTCCCCAGGCCGACCATAAAAGGCCAAAAAGTGGGCGGCGGCCCAGTGCCTGGAAATCTCGGCCCTTTCTCCAAAATAGTTGGAATAATCCTCCCATTCATTACCCAGCTCATAAAAACTAACCACCCCATATTTCGGGGCCTTTCGCCTCTGAGACAGCCCCAAACCTGTCTGTGGAGTGTGTTTCTCCCAAGGCCGGTCTTGCCTTTTGAGATGGACCGCATTCTGTCTATAATGTGTATCTCTCTAAATAGATCCACTTCTTACTTATCACTTAGTCTCTCACTGAATTCTTTCTGTGATGAGACATAAAGAACCTGAGCTTCGGACTTCCCTTGTGGCGCAGTGTTTAAGAATCCTCCAGCCATGGGCTTCCCTGGTGGTGCAGTGGTTAAGAATCCGCCTGCCAGTGCAGGGGACACGGGTTCGATCCCTGGTCCAGGAAGATCCCTACATGCCGTGGAGCAACTAAGTCCGTGCACCACAACTACTGAGCCTGCGCTCTAGAGCCCACGAGCCACAACTACTGAAGCCCGCGCGCCAAGATCCCGTGCTCTGCAACAAGAGAAGCCACCGCAATGAGTAGCCCCCCGCTCGCCACAACTAGAGAAAGCCCACACGCAGCAACGAAGACCCGACCCAGCCAAAAATAAATAAATTAAATAAATAAAAGAACCTGAGCTTCATTAAGTCCTGAGACCAGGTGTGTGATTTTAATTAAAAGACAGTGGGTTCAGGGCTTCCCTGGTGGTGCAGTGGTTGAGAGTCCGCCTGCCGATGCAGGGGACATGGGTTCGTGCCCCGGTCCGGGAAGATCCCACATGCCACGGAGCGGCTGGGACCGTGAGCCATGGCCGCTGAGCCTGCGCGTCCGGAGCCTGTGCTCCGCAACGGTAGAGGCCACAGCAGTGAGAGGCCCGCGTACCGCAAAAAAAACAAAAACAAAAACAAAAAAAGACAGTGGGTTCAAGTCCCAGTCTGGGTTTCGGCTGCATTCAAATCCCATCTGAGCTGTGCGGCTTCACCTTCACTGCCGGCGCCACCCAGTGGGACCACCTTCTGAGCTGGGCCTGGAGTTGGGGGTTGAAATGCTTCCTCCCCACACCCAACACACACACCCACAGACTGTAGAAGACAGTGTCAACCAGTCAGGCCCCCTGGGGGCTCTGCTGGGGCTAGGATCGCCTGGGGCATGGTGGCTTTCAAGAGAACTCCCCAGAATTCACCAGAGTGGGGGTAATGGTGGAATTGCAGGCAGAGTGACTGGGCCCCCACGTGTTCAGGTAGACCAAAAGCCCCGGGTGTGGGAGGGCCCTCTCCTTAAGGGTCTCTCCGGGGTCTGCTTTCAGCTCAACATGGTTGCATTTTCAGGGGATAATCAGTGTTTGCGGCCCACACGAATCCAAAGAGCCCCCAAGGCCTCAGACATGTCCCTTGAGAGGGTCAAGGGGTGGCCCCAGGCCAGCCAGTGGCCTCTGACTTCTCCCCTCCTTGGCTTTGCCCTCACTCTCAGGGCATCTTCCTGAATCCCAAGGGGTAGGCAATACCCCATGCCCACACCCAGGGCCCCCCATCACCACCACCCAAGCAGCCCCAGCAATGTGTCATCAGCCGTGAAGAGTTTAGACATGGGCCACCTTGCACCTAGCAGCTGGGCTCACCCACAGTGCGGAAGATGGGATGGAAATGTGAAATGCCTGTTGGTGTGGCAGCAGGAAAGCCGGAAAAGGAGGCGAGGTTTTTATGCAAAACCTGTAAAAATAAAATGTATGTAGATTCATCACCAGAGATGTGTCTGCCTAAATACACCCACGCCGCAGAGGATTCTGACCAACCTATTTATGTGCTACAAGTGTTCTCATGTATCGGCGTGTCCCTGTGTGGCTGGGTGAGTGCGTGTCTGTGAGTGCATCTGGGAGCCTGGCACCTTGCTGTGTGTGTGTGTGTGTGTGTGTGTCCTTGCACACGTGAATGCTCTGGAGGAGGCCTGGAAGGATGCTCCCCAAGAGGGGATGGCAGGGCAGGGATTACTTCCGAGAGGAGGGGCTGTGGGACCAGGGCTGTTATTTTAATGCTTCTGTCCTGTTTGAGTTTTATAAGCTTAGATCGTTAAAAGAACAAAAAATATCTACATGGACCAAAAAACGTTGCCTGCCATCCAGCCAGCAGCCACTGCAGCCGCCTCCTACGGTGCGCCCTGAGGGGAATTCAGGATGGAGAAAAACGGGATACTGGCCCTAAGTAGTTAGGGTGCATATATAAGGAATAATTTCAATGAGCCCAGACTCTTGCATCTTTTTTTTTTGCATTGGGTCTTCTTTGCTGCACTTTCTCTAGTTGTGGCTCACGGACTCTAGAGCACAGGTTCAGTAGTTGTGGCCCATGGGCTTACTTGCTCTGCGCCACGTGGGATCTTCCTAGACCAGGGCTCAAACCCATGTCCCCTGCATTGGCAGGCAGATTCTTAACCACTGGACCACCGGGGAAGTCCCTAGACTCTTTCCTCTTTCCATACATAGAAAGGCACTAGAATCATTAACTTGAGATGCCTGGTTTTTGTGATTAGCAGTAATCGTTTGATGTTCTACTACTTCTTTTTTTTTCCAGCAAAAACTCCTATATACCCTGGCTCCTCACTTATCTCTTTGGAGCAGTTCCTCAAAGCTATCTGAGAGGCACTGAGCTCTCAAGTTACAGTCCTCGGTAAGGCCACCAAATAAAACATAATTCTCAATTTTTAGGTTTTGCATTTCTTTTTCAGTTGCCATCTAATTTAATGTTTTAAAATTAACAGACCTCTCTGGTCCAGCATCGTTCAGTCTCGCCCTCCTCCACCCCCAAGGCCAACCCGCGCCCCCTGCTGGCTGGAAGGTACACACGCGTCCCTAGCCCTCACTGGGTCACCTGGCCTGTGGCCTTTGCTGTTTTGCCTCTGAGAGTCCCACCCTCCCACCCCGAATCCCGGCCCACCGAGGCAGCTCAGCCCAGCCCCTGCCTTGAACTGCCCCCGCCCCGCTCCGCCCCGTCCCCACCCCGGGGCTCCCCGGCGTGCAGCCGGTGGGAACCGGGGCACTGGTGTCCCGAAGGCCCCCCATCCCACCCTCCCGCGAACAAGCGCCAGAGGGAAGAAGGCCCCGGAGGGGAGACTCGCAGGTCTAGCAGAGAGCTTGGTAGCGGGGAGGGGGGGCCGCAAGGAAGGGAGAAATTCGCTTTTGTAATCCTTCTTTTAACCCCTTTTCTGCCGGCCCATCTGTCTCCTATCTCGGGGAGGGGCGCAACAGGCCCCTCCCTGGGCCACGCTCAGGGCTCTCAGCTCTCCGGGCGCCAGCCACGCCCATGCGGGGACGGGGCGGGGGCGGGGGGGCGAGAGCGGCGAGGGAACAGCCACCCAGATGCCACAACCTTGGTGAGGGTGGGAAGCCCTGAAGCTGCGGGTTCGGGCCTCCAAGGAGAGGGAAGAGAGGGTTCCTGACCAGAGGGAGAAGAGGGAAGAGACTGCCAGCGGAGGGCACCGCTGGGCAGAGGCCTGGCATTGGGAAGGAGCCCGCGGGCTGCGGCTGGAGAGGGCGATCACAGGGGCCTCGGGAGGGGCTCCAGCGGTTGCGGGGGAGAAGGGGCAGATGACAGGCGGCCACGAGAGAGACCATTAGACGTCCTGTAAAACGGGGGCTCCCCCCACAGTCCCGTGGTTAAGACTTCCACTGCAGGAGGCGCCGGTTCCGTACCTAGTAAGGGAAGTTCCGCATGAAGCCAAAAAGAAAAGGAAGGGATGGAGGGAGGGAGGGCGGGAGGAAGAAAGAAAGAGTGAATCCTCCTTCAACATTTCTTCTTGGGCCCCTGCTCCTGGGGCCACCTCCATGGGGTCTGGATCAGGGACACCTCCACTTCTGCAAAGAGCAAAGGGGACTGTACCTGAGACCTTGAAGGAGACAAATGCAACCAGCAAGTCAGTCAGTGGCTGAACCAGGGGAGGTGGCCAAGCCTCCTGTTGGTCCTGCCAGAGAAGCTGAGTGTGCCCCCCATCGGTGGAGTGCAGGAATGGCCTGCTCCAGGAGATGAGAGTAGAGAGCATGCCTAATAGAGCCAAGACTAATCCTTGTGCTGATTTCATCACCTGTGGGCCTAGGGCCCTGGCTCATTCAACCCCACCTGCCTCCCTGGCATGGACTGCAGCTTTCAAACCCCATTCACTGATTCACTACACCCCACCCTCCATTCATCTATCTGCCACAGGGAGAGATTTGGAGAGATTTACCCAGGGGCCAACATAAGGTCACACAGAGGGTGAAAGGAAAGCCTAGAGCTCAGGTGCTGCACCTGCTCCAAAGGGAGTCTCCAAGGTTCACCAACACCACCCCAAGGAGGGTCTTGGACCAGCTTCAACAAGCCTTTCTCCTGGGGAATTCCCTGGCAGTCCAGTGGTTAGGACTCTGTGCTTCCACTGCAGGGGACCTGGGTTCGATCCCTGGTCAGGGAACTGAGGTCCCACAAGTCTCGGTGCAGGGAAAAAAAAAAAACAAAGGAAATAAAAGCAAAACAAAAAAACAAGCCTCTCTCCTGAACACTTCTCTCAGCCAGCAGCCCATCGCTGGCCCCAGATCACTCTCCCACTGCTAAGCCTTTGTTCCAGCGGTTCCCTCTGCCTGGAATAACCTCACTTAGGCCTGGCCAAAGTCCCTGAGCCTTCAAAGGCCAACTGCCTGGTGAAGCTTCCCCAGACCCCTCCCTGGAGCACGGCTCTCCTTGGCCCGGACAGGTTGGCTTATCTCTGGGTCTTCAGTGCCTACTCAGGGTACACAGTAGTCACCTAATAGGTGCTGGCTGAGTGCTCATCCACTCCCTGAATAAACACTCAGCCTGCACTTGGAGCTTCAGTTTCCCATCTGTGCGAGGGAAGCTAGGAATAGCAGACATGGCCTGTCCCTCCGGCAGAGACTTCAGAACCAACAAGAACCCACCCCCTAGGAGCCCCTGGATTAAGGCACCAGTCCAGAGATTTCAACCTGGGGGCTCTGGAGCAGGATGACGGAATGTTTTCTCCCCTCCAGACCAAGGCCAAGGCTTGCATGTCTCACCTCCTGGGTATCTACACACAGAGGAGGACAGCAGAGTCCTAGACACCAAGGCTAGACAAGAGCAGGCGCTTGACCTGGGTAGACCAGGGCGGGGCGGAGGGGTAGGGCCCAGTGACCCCAAGGGATGACAGAAGCCACCAGCTTGAGGTAACCTCAGGACGCTGCCAGGACATTTATAAACAGCAAAGCCAAACCACAGATACAACGACCAGTAAAGTGAACTCCCTGGCGTTCTCTGCTGCCCTGATTTCCACCTTCAGAACAGTTTTCAACAATGGAGTCGACTCAGGTCACGTTCTCGTACAAAAAAAAAAAAAAAAAAGCTGAAAGGGTCAAGTTCCCTCAACCAAGCCTCACTATTAACTAATCACTTGCCATGTGCCAGGCCCCAGGGGGAGGGGGATACAATTATTATTATTGTCGTTATTAGTATAATAACATATAGACGGATAACATAATAATGTTAAGTGAAAGAAGTCAGACCCAAGAGAGCACATACTGTATGATTCCATTGATGTAAAGTACAAAAATCAGGCCAAATTCATCTATGGTGGTTAAAGGCAAGGTAGCAGTTGCCCTTGGTGGGGAATTTTGGGGGCTGAAATGCGGTTTGTTTTTTTATTTTTTATTTTTGTCTGCACTGGGTCTTCCTTGTGGTGCATGGGCTTCTCTAGTTGCTGACTGGGTGGGCTCAGTAGTTGTGGTGTGTGGGCTTAGTTGCCCCGCGGCATGTGGGATCTCAGTTCCCCCACCAGGGATCGACCCCGCGTCCCCTGCATTGGGAGGCGGATTCTTAACCACTGTGCCACCGGGGAAGTCCCTGAAATGTGCTATAACTTGATCTGCATGGAGTCACAGTGTAGACATAGGGAAGAATTCATCTGGCTGCTCACATAAGATTTTACACTTTAATGTAAATAAACCAGTAAAGCTAATATAATAATACTATACCAAAATACTAATGATTGCCCCCCCCCCATTTTTGAGCCCCGCTGGCAGGAAGGGCCGTCTCCAACCGCCGTGTCCTCACGGCCACGCACAGGGCAGCCACTTGGCCGCAACTCTCTCTATTCAACCTCACAACTTTTACAACCATGGAAACCGCGGTTTGGTGGAAGTGGGTCTTGCCTGACTCCAGTGCCTTTCCCGGGAAGTTCTGTGGCCACTGCAGCTCTGGGAATGAAGGCAGAAACGTGAGTCCAAGGATGGAGCCAGGGCTTCCAGCGGCCTGGTGGCCAGCTACCCCCGGCCAGGCCGTGAGGGGCCAGAAGAGGGAGGGTCTAATGCTTCCAGCAGGAGGTGATGTTCAGGCTGAGGGTTTAGACCAGTGGGTGAGGTTTAGACCAGCAAAAACTGGAGGGAGGATGGCAGCCCAGGTGGAAGAAACAGCAGAAGCAAAGGCCTGGAGGGAGGCAAGTACAAGGTGTGGGCGGGATAGGGTGCCCTGGTCAGGCTGGCACACAGGAGCTAGAGGAGGCTCAGCGGAGCAGGTGTGACTGGCACAGCCATGGGTTGGCACCAGGCAATGCTGAGTTCTGCTGAGAACTCTGGGGTCCTGAGAAACTTCCAGAAGGCTTTAATAAGATGTTATTAAACAGGAGTTGTTTGGGGGACTTCCCTGGCGGTCCAGTGGTTAAGACTCTGCAATCCCAATGCAGGGGGCACGAGTTTGATCCCTGGTCGGGGAACTAAGATCCCACATGCCGTACAATGTGGCCAAAAACAAAAATAAAAACAAAAAAAACAGGAGTTGTATTTGAGCTAATGTCAGCCACGCCCAGATTCACAAAAGAGGCTGGAGAAAGAGGACCGTCAAGGCAGGGCGGATGTGACATCACCACCCCCCCACCCATCCCCCCCTCCCCCCACTCCCACCACCCCCACCCCACCCCCGACACAGAGCTTCGTGTGCCTGGAATCCAGGGAGACACAACCAGAGCCCCTCCACCCAGGTGGCTCCTGCTGAGACACTCACAGCTGTGATCACTGGCAAGGACGCTGGACACCTCCCCCAAATGGCCCTAAGGAGCACAGGAACTCTGTTGGCAGCCCAGTCAGGGACACAGGGTTCAGAGACAAGACGATCAAGAGGCCCCTGAATTCCATCTCGGGCATGACCACCGTTAGCCCTCTGCAGGGACTGCGGGATGGGAAAGAGTTTTGTTTTTGTTCAAGAAGCTGTTACTACGTCAGTGGAGCATCTTAAAATCAATGCCATCTTAGACACAAGGACATATTTTATATATATGTGATATAAATGGATATATTTAACCTGATGTTTCTTTCATTTAAAATTATATTGTGAAAAGGATGGTGGAGAAAAGGAAGGAGAAAGGAAAGACATAATAGTGTCATCATTACTCATAGCTGGGAGTCAGTAGATAAATAAAGGACTAAGGGTGTTATATAAACTTACAGAGGTAACCACAAGTACACAGCTACAAAATTTCCAAAATATCAGAAGAAATCTTGCACCTAAATTAAGCCAATAGTTTATAAACTACAAAAATAGAAAGCGTAAAATAAGATGACTTCACTGAGTCTAAGATAGATTTGTCACATCGATATATGCAAACTCATCTGTAAAGGGACCTGCCCGTCAGATGGCTCACGTTCAACTTTAAGCTGGAGGCAAAAGACACTCCCCAATCCAGAGGACTCAGAAGGAATGAAAATAAAAGCATGGTGCAAGGGATAACAGGCAAATGCAAACAAACAGAAAGCAGGGGTCAAGTTCAAGGCAAAACATTAGGTGGGGCCAAGAGGTGCACTTTATAATGAGAATGAGTGCAAGTCACAGTGAAGGTATCACATATCTAGTATGCACCAAACTGCATTCATTTGCTCTTCGGTGCCAACCCTGCATCAAATAACACAGTCCACATTCATACAATGAAAAAAATACAGGGAGCAAGTGAAAAGCACATCGGTAGTAGGAAATTTCAATTCATCTCTCGCAGATACGTGTATTAAGAAAATTAAGAAAAATTAAGATTAGAGAAGACAATAATATAATTATTGACATAGATTTAATTAATTTTTTTGAAGATCTTTTCTTTCTTTCTTTCTTTCTTTTTTAAAAGTTAGCCTTTTGGGCTTCGCTGGTGGCTCAGTGGTTGAGAGTCCGCCTGCCGATGCAGGGGACACGGGTTCGTGCCCCAGTCCGGGAAGATCCCACATGCCGCGGAGCGGCTGAGCCCGTGAGCCATGGCCGCTGAGCCTGCGTGTCCGGAGCCTGTGCTCCGCAACGGGAGAGGCCACGACAGTGAGAGGCCCGCGTACCGCAAAAAAAAAATTGTAAAATGGTTTAGAAGAGAAAAAACAGTAGAACTAATTCAAATAAAATAAATTGAGTAGAAATAATTTTTTTAAAATTGAAAATAGCAGGAATTCCCTGGCAGTCCAGTGGTTAGGACTCAGCTCTCACTGCCCAGGGCCTGGGTTCAATCTCTAGTGGGAGAACTAAGATCCCACACGCCCCACAGTGCAGCTAAAAATAAAAGAAAAAAGAAAGATTGAAAACAGCTAAATCAGTAGTTGATCTAGTCAAGGAAAGAAAGGAATAAAATACAAATACACTACAGATGACGACAGTGGTGGTAAATTTTTCACTGCACACCCTCTGATACCTTTAGAGCTTACCTTTTGCGGGGAGAGAGGCCATAGCGAGATAAATCAATAAGGTTGTTTCGTGTTTTGGCAAAGTCCTTGCTCCCACGGGGGTGAGTGGCCTCTGCAGCAGGACCTGACGCCTGCTAGGAGTGCCTGTTTACCCGAAGCTTTGCCCTGCGCTTTGCGTATTTTTTTTTTAATAAATTTACTTATTTTATTTATTTATTTATTTTTGGCTGTGTTGGGTCTTTGTTGCTACGCATGGCCTTCCTCTAGTTGCTGAGAGCGGGGGCTACTCTTTGTTGCGGTGCGCAGGCCTCTTACTGTGGTGGCCTCTCTCGTCGTGGAGTACGGGCTCTAGGCACGCGGGCCTCAGTAGCTGCAGCACGTGGGCTCAGTAGTTGTGGGTTGCGGGCTTAGTACTTGTGGCTCACGGGCTCTAGAGCGCAGGCCCAGTAGTTGTAGCACACGGGGCCCAGCCGCTCTGCAGCATGTGGGGTCTTCCCAGACCGGGGCTTGAACTCGTGTCTCCAGCATTGGCAGGCGGACTCTCAACCACTGCGCCACCAGGGAAGCCCGCTTCCCATAGTTTTGATGCAGTTACACGCCGTTTTCACAGCTTGAATACTGGGTGCAAACGGTCCTTCCTTGGATGCTTTCTAAGGCGCATCTCCCTTACCCTCGGGCCGTCTGAGGGGTCGAGGCCGGGTCATTGGTCCCCATCTGGACTGGTACAGGTGGGGGTTCCGGGGCCAGAGGACACTTCCGGCTTCCCAGGCCTCACAAGTCACGACCGGCCTTGGCGGAAGAAGCCTCCCTGTCTGCATCTCCTCCGGGTCAGTTGCGGGTGGGCCAACTTCAGCCCTTTACTTTGCCTTGATGGACCCCCCAACGAGCCTGGGGCCCTGCCTGGGAAGAGGGCCCCTGCCCTCCGGGATAAACATCCCCATATAACGATGCTTCCGGATGGAGAGAAAAGCCCAGAGCCCTGGGAAGCCCCAGGGAGTCCAGCCGCTGGGGCCTCCAGGGAAGGCTTCTTGGACGAGGCGGCGTGCACGCTGAGACTTATAAGTCGGGACCTCACAAAGGGGGAGAGTGAGTGTTGGGGGGAGGAGGGCAGACTTGTAACTCCACGGCCCCCACAGACCCCCTCACTCCCGCCCTCAGAGGCTTGGAACTCTGGCTCAGCAGAGCAGGGTGGGATAGAGACAACGAGAAATGATCACTTTCCAGCGGACGCCGGACGACCTCGGCCAACACACACGTCATCGTCAGTTCATAGAAATTGGTCTTTTGGCCAAGTGGACGTCCGGGGAATTGCTAATCTGCAACCTGCTGCCAGCCCCCATTCGTGAGCCCCAGCAGCCCGAGGCGCCCTTTGCCGCCCCCTGCCAGCTGGTCTGTAAGCGCCTCGCTGCGCGGCAGAGCTCGGGGCCCGGGGCCCTGCCAGCGCGAGGATTGGCCGCTCTGAGTCAGGTGCCCCCGCCCCGGGCCAACCAGAGAGGGGGAGGCGGAGTCACCGGCGTGTCTCCTGCTGGGCGGGGCTGTGGGCGGGACGGCTGGGCTGTTCGCTCCGCCCCGAGCGCCCGGCGGGGGACTGGGTGCGCCCCTCCCGGCCCCCTGGGACTTCAGGACGCGGCGCCCTGGAGCTGCAGCTCCCGCCTCCTTTCCCCACTGTCTCCCTTCCCCACTTAGTGGCGGGGCAAGGTTTTCAAACCCCGAAGTGGCTTTTTTAGGATAAAGACGCAAATCCTTGCTAGGCCAAGAGGCCCTGCGGATCGGAGCCTTGCGGCCTCTCAGCCTCCCCTCGGGCCTCGTCCTTGCCGTTGGCTCCTCAGCTCCAGCCACAGCTCCCTCCTGCCCTGGGCTTTCACCCAGTCTGTGCCCTGTGCGTAGTCAGCCCTTCCCCCCTCCGGTCCCCTCCCCCTCCAGCCCCCATCTCTCCTCAACTGCAGCCTCCCTCCCCCCATTCTCCAGTTACGCTGACCCGTGCCAAACTCCCAGATCAAGGCCCCTGGGACTTTGCGCACGCCGCCGCCTCCGGGGTTCACCCAACCCCACCCCCATCACGTGGTCAAGAACAGTCCCTACTTTCCAGAGCCCAGTGCCTCTGCTCTGGCCCCACCAGTTCCCTGAGGACCCACAGTTGCAGAGACTTGAGTTCAAACCGAGCCCTCTGCCTGACACATTTGTGGCCGCCCTGGGAGAATGGCTCATCGGTGTTCTTGCAAAACAGTGCAGCCAACTTAGGGAGAACTCTGCTGATTTGCCGTCACTGAGCAGGGCCTTGGTGGACATTGAACCTCCACAGCCCAGCCTGCAAGGTCAGACATGTGGAAAGGGCCTTTCAGGTTCATAAACAGCTTTTTAACATTAACTCTCAGGTTCTAACTTCAGCAACATCTGACAGTGAAAATAGCCTGTCCTCAACATGAGTCTGGTCCCTCTGGCCAGATGGCCTTCTGTGCACCTCCAGCATCAGGTCCAGCGGGGCTGTAGGGCCCACCTCCGTCTCAAGTCTGAACTCTGGCTCAGCTCTGAATCCTGTGTGACCTTGGGCAAGTTCCTTCACCTCTCTGATCCTCTGTTTTCTTTCTCTCTTCTTTTTTTCTCTTTTATTTTCAATAAAATTAGTAACAGGTACACATCTTTAAAGGACAAATAGAATTACAAGGCTAAAAATGAAAAAACGGCAGTTTCCCGACCTTCTCCCCCTCCCTCAGCCCCACCCTGAGTCCTCCCCTCAGAGGCAGCCATTTGTGCTCTTAGAAGTTTCTTCTGGCTTTCACTTTTTTTTTTTGCGGTACGTGGGCCTCTCACTGTTGCGGCCTCTCCCGTTGCGGAGCACAGGCTCCAGATGCGCAGGCTCAGTGGCCATGGCTCACGGGCCCAGCCGCTCCGCGGCATGTGGGATCTTCCTGGACCGGGGCACGAACCCCTGTCCCCTGCATCAGCAGGTGGACTCCCAACCACCAGGGAAGCCTTTCACTTTTATATGTGTAAGCGACAGGCTTATACTGACAATTACTGATTTTTCACTTTTTTTTTTTTTTTGGCCGCACAGCACAGCATGTGGGATCTTAGTTCCCCAACCAGGGATCGAACCCGCACCCCCTAAAGTGGAATCGTGGAGTCTTAACCACTGGACCGCCGGGGAAGTCCCTGATTTCTCTTTTTTTTTTTTTTTTTTTTTTTAAGATACGATCCAATGGCTGCCTGCTGCTGAAAGATGAGGATTTAGCTCCGTTAAACCCTGGTACCTCCACACTTGTCCCTCGCCCTGTCCTCCCAACGTTACCACACGCCTCTAGGTCTCTCACCTGTAACAGGTGCTGGCTCCTCAGGCCTGGTGTGAGGATAAAATGACCTCCTGGATCCTAGGAACACTTCACACAGTGCTTGGCACACAGCAGGTGCTCAATAAATGCAGCTATTCAGTGATAAATATCTGCTGATTGGTTCAGGTATATTTTAAATTTTTTATTATAAACAGTTTCAAACATACATAAAAGTAGAGAGAAGTTAACAGTCTGATGAACCTCCAAGGACCCATCACCAGCTACAGCTACATCAACCCACAAGCCTAAGGGCAACCACTTTATATTATGGGTTTTCCTCCCATCATTTCTAACATAAATAAAAATGTAGCTATTTGTGTCCCCCTAACATTTTTAGATAGATGATGACATGATATATACAAGAATCAAGTGGGTTTTTTTAAAATACCTTTTCATTTATTTATTTATTCTCTTTTTGGCCATGCAGCATGAGCGATCCTAGTTCCCTGACCAGGGATTGAACCCGTGCCCCCTGCAGTGGAAGCACGGAGTCTTAACCACTGGACCGCCAGGGAAGTCCAAGAATCAAGTGTTTTTTCTTTTTCTTTTTTTCTGTTTTTTTAACATTTATTTATTTATGGCTGTGTTGGGTCTTAGTTGCGGCACGCAGGATCTTTCATTGCGACACATGGGCTCTTCGTTGCAGTGCGTGGGCTTTTCTCTACTTGTGGCAGGGGCTCCAGAGTGCATCGGCTCTCTAGTTGTGGCGCCCAGGCTCAGTAGTTGTGGCGTACAGGCTCAGTAACTGCGGCACGTGGGCTTAGTTGCCCTGCAGCATGTGGGATCTTAGTTCCCCGACCAGGGATCGAACCCATGTACCCTGCATTGGAAGGCAGATTCTTAACCACTGGACCACCAGGGAAGTCCCAAGAATCAAGTGTTCTTAAGTAAACTTTTTAAAACTACTGATTACAAATGTAACACAAGTTTATTATGTGTGTTTATCTCACACAATAATCTCACTGCCCAGCTCTGTGCAGGGACCACATTGCAGGAACGTGTGGAAATTGACAGAAATGTAGGTATTTGCCTACACACTTTTTAATAACACATTTATTGAGATACAATTCTCATGGCCTAAAATTCACCCATTTAAGCGGTTTTCAGTATATTCACAGAGTTTTGCAACCATCACCACTGTCTAATTTTAGAGCATTTTCAACACCCCAACAAGAAACCCTGTACCCAGTAGCAGTCGTGCCCCATTCCCCAGCCCCAACTAATCTACTTTCTATCTCTTTGGATTTGCCAATTCTGGACATTCCATATAAATTGGATCTTACAATATGTGGCCTTTTGTGGCTGGCTTCTTTCACTTAGTATATTTTCAAGATTCATCCATATTGTAGCATGTGTCAGTACTTCATTCCTTTTTAAGGCCATATAATATTCCACTGTAGTTAAAACATTGTTTTTAACCTGCTTTAAAAAATAACAACTTAAAGAAAACCCCGCATATTAGGAAAGTAACACACATCATTGCAGGCGGTCTCCTCTGAAACGTGAGTCATGCAAGAAGCTTAGAGATCATGGCAGGGAACAACTTTGTCATTCACTCATTCACTCTTTCATTTATTCATTCAACAAACACCTGCTGAGCCCTGACGTTGAGTTGGGCCCTGGAGACCCAGAGGTGGAGCAGCCCTGGCCGAGACCTTGCCTGGGTCCGTCCAGCAGGATAGCCCAGCCTGAATACAAACACTTGAGATCAATGCAGATGCTCTGAGGAGAGATGGTAACAGCAGGAAACTAGAGTGAGGGGGGACCTTGTGCTGGGGCTGAAGCAGGTGGAGGCTTTCCAAGGAGTTGGGTGGGGGTGGCAGATGGGGCAAGGGCATGGGGTGGAAAGGCCTAGCAGCGGGAACAGCATGTGCAAAGGCCCAGAGGCATAAAAATCGGCCCTATGCTTCCCTTTCAAGCAGACCCACCCAGTCAGGAAGGCTTGCCTCTCTCTGCACACACCCTCCCCCGCTCCTCTCCTAGTCCCTCTTTCACAAGCCTATTACCAGAGCAGGCCTCTTAACTA
Source organism: Aethalodelphis obliquidens (assembly GCF_003676395.1). Lineage (NCBI taxonomy): Eukaryota > Metazoa > Chordata > Mammalia > Artiodactyla > Delphinidae > Aethalodelphis > Aethalodelphis obliquidens. The sequence goes on from NW_020837965.1 coordinate 23,841,852, forward strand.
GGCTTCACAGAGAGAACCGCAGGGAGGGGAGACCGGAGGCTAGAGAAGCCAGGGGTTTCTGAAATTGGACACAAAAATTTTACATCCTCATCTCCACACACCTCTGACTGATATTTACTTTCTCATCAGTTAGGAATGGGGGCAACAAACTTCAGTGGTGTCAGCTGCACCTGTGACTTTGTCACCAACAGAAACCCAGATATTTTCAAATCACATTTCAACTGAAGAAAAATCTTTAAATATCATTTACACTCACTGCTACTTTAAAATGATGAATTTTAATTTTATTTATTTAATTTTGGCTGCCTTGGGTCTTTTTTTTTTTTTTTGCGGTACACGGGCCTCTCACTGCTGTGGCCTCTCACGTCGCGGAGCACAGGCTCTGGATGCGCAGGCTCAGCGGCCATGGCTCACGGGTCCAGCCACTCCACGGCATAGTGGGATCCTCCCAGACCAGGGCACGAACCCGTGTCCCCTGCATCGGCAGGCAGGCTCTCAACCACTGTGCCACCAGGGAAGCCCCTGCCTTGGGTCTTTGTTGCTGCACTAGGGCTTCCTCTAGTTGCGGCGAGCAGGGGCTATTCTTTGTTGAGGTGCGCGGGCTTCTCATTGTGGTGGCTTCTCTTGCTGCAGAGCACGGGCTCTAGGCGCGCGGGCTTCAGTAGTTGTGGCCCACGGGTCCCGCCGCTCCGCGGCATGTGGGATCTTCCCGGACCAGGTCTCGAACCCGTGTCTCCTGCATTGGCAGGCGGATTCTTGACCACCGCGCCACCGGGGAAGTCCTAAAATGATGAATTTTGGACTTGCAGCTTTGGTCTTTTTATTTAATGTGCTAATAAATAAAATACACTACTACATTGCACACGTGTTTAAAATTTTTTATTAATTGCTTTTCTATATAATTGGTTTCCTCCATCTACTCATTTTAAAATACTGTTTAGAGAAGTCCATAGGTTTCCCCCAGACTGCCTCTGGGGTCCGTGGCATGCAAAGTTCAAAGGTGCCTGGTCGAGAAAGAGGAAAGTTCTCAGGGGTGGCAGTGGAGGCCCCAGGGGAGGAGCAGGGGCAAGAGGCCAGGGCCCGGACCGTGGGGAGAGCCCGTAAAGGGCCTGCCACCCGGCCTACGGAGGGCGCAGACGGGACTGGTCCTTGCGGGGAGGGAGGAAGCCACTCCGGCCACTAACCCGGTTAATTTAACCGGACCCCAAAGCCCGACTTGTGAGGATGGTCAAGGCTGCCGCATTTGACAGCCTACAGCGTGCCAGGAGCTCCAAGCGCATCCCGTGTTACTTTCGCACCTTCCGATGACACAGGCCGGGAAGGCGAGGCGGAGGTCCCCAGGGCAGCCTGTGGTTCCCTGACGCCGCAAGTCATCCCCACGCTCCGCCAGCGCAGCCTCCGGACCCTGCCTGCCTGTCCCGCCCACCCTGAGCGCAGGTGCCACGGGGCGAGGGGGCACAGCGTCCGGAGCCATCGCCCTCTTGGGACGCTTGCTGGTGCTGATTCCCCCTGGCCTGGGGGAGCGACTTTCCCAGCTGCTGCCATGGGCCTTCGGACCCGGACGCGACGGGGCGCACCGGCCATGCCGGTGGGGGGAGGTCGGCCCCATGGGCCCAGATGCGCCGCGGCGCGCAGCCTTGGACAGCCCAGCACTCGGCAGAGATCCCGAGAGTGCCACCCGCTCAACAGAGGGGGCTCCTCAAGGCCGGCCTGTAGTGTGACAGAATCCCATCTCCTTTTTTACAGGTGGAGAAACTGAGGCTTAGAGAGGCTGCGTGACTAGCTCGAGGTCACACAGTGAGTTGGTGGCAAGGCGAGAAGAACCCAAGCCCCTGAACTCCCCGGGCGGGGCCTCTCCCCACGACAGTCTGAGAAGGCAGCAGGTAGAGCCCATGAGGTGTGATACTAAGGTAGGGGCCAGCTGCACATTTCGGTGTTCCCAAGGTAAGATGTGTGTCGTAAGAGAAGTGAAAAATTTGGGCCCCCAAACAGGGACACACAGTTTGACCCATTATATTTTTTAAAGGGCCGGTGGTGTGGGGTGGGAACTCAGAGCCAGGCTACCTGAGTTAAAACCCTGCCCTCCGTCTTCCCTGTGACCTTTAATTTAAGAGCTCTGTGCCTCAGGTTCCTTACCTGTAATAGACATACCTAGTCAGGCAGGTTATTAATGCATTTCTAAAGCTGGGAAGAAATGCACCAATAGTTAACAGTGAGATTTGGGGTGATTTAATTTTGCTTTATTTATACTCATACCTGTACAGTGCAAGCTGTTTTAATTCCTGCTCACTGGAAAGTTTCGAAACACTTGGAACCTGTCTGTCTTAGTTACTGACGTATCCCAGCACTGAGCATGGTGCCTGGTGCACTGGACATGTTTGTTGACTGAATAAGTAAACTATCAAAAACAATGCCCGCCCTCTTGGAACACTCATTTGAGTAAAGAATAATTCTACCCAAAGCAATTTTGATAATATGCAGAAATAGAGAAAGAATAAGAAGAAGAATGTATGTATATGTATAACTGAATCACTTTGTTGTACAGTAGAAATTAACACAACATTGTAAATCAACTGTACTTAAATAAAATAAATTTTTAAAAAATGAGAGCAGCACAGAAAAAGAAAAGAAAAGAAATAGAGAGCCACAGGAGGGAGGGGACCCATAGCTAAAGGGAAGGGGCAGGCTTCCTGGAAGAGGTGATGTTAGTGGCAAAAGGGGTATGGACGTGACAGCCTTTGGTAGTGTGTCCGCACGGACAGAAGCTAGGTGTGCCACAAGCTCCGCAGGGCACAGCATTAGGGAAGGGTGGACAGGTGGTCCAGCCACAGTTGAGGGCCATAAGCATCTTGCTATAAGTCTGGATTTTGCCTGGGGGCAGTGGGGACCCATGCATGCTCTGAAGCAGGAGAGAGCTAGGATGGAGATGGAGCTTCGGGAAGACTAGCTGGGGAGGCCCAGGGCAGTACCCCTTAGGGTGCCACAATGGTCCATTTGTGAGGTGGTCTGGTCTGGGAGGAGGAGAAGAAAGAGATGACATTTCTGAGAAAGTGGATCAGGAGTCGAACTTCCCACAGAGCAAATGGCCAGCCCAGATGGCTTCACCTGTGACTCTCACATGCATTTAAGGAACAAAGAGTTCCACTCTTACACAAACTCAGAATGTAGAAAAAGAGGGAAATGCCCCAGTCCTTCTGTGAGGCAGTCATAGCCTTGACACCAAAACCGGATAAGGGAAATGGGAAAAAGAAAAAGTACAGGGCAATCTCATGCATGAAATACAGGCAAAAATTCAACGTAACAAACGGAATCCAGCAATACGTGAAAAGGGTAACAACACAGCCAAGGTGGGTTAATCCCAAGAGTGCAAGCAGATTGGTTCAACATTGGTAAACTCAGCATAATCTATTGCTTTAACAGAAAAAAAATGAGAAGTCATACCATCCTCTCTATGGTTGCAGATGAAATTCAAGCTCCATTCATGAGAAAAACTGTTAGCGAACTAGGAATGGAAGGGACTTCCTTGCCCTGATAAAGGGCAGCTACAAAACCCTATAACAAGCATCACATACAGTGCTGAAGCACTGAAAGCTTTCCCTGTGAGACTGAAAACACGACAAAGATGTCCATTGTCCACTTCCAGTATGGTTCAAACTGTCCTGAAGGTCCTGGCTAGAGCAGTAAGGCAAGGAGAAAAAGGGTATAAAGATTCAAAACGAAGAAGCAAAATTGTCCTTATTTAGAGAGGATAGAAAAGTCACAGAACCAACACATAAGTTACTAGGACACAAAGGTTTTAGCAAGGTTGCTGGATATAAAAATCAATGTGCAAACCCCGCCCCCCCCAAACCCACCAATGTTAAAAACATTCTAGCTAAGACAATTAGAAAATGAAGTAAGAACAACCATTTACAATAACATCAAATATAAGCCTCTTAAAACATGTACAAGACCTCTTTGGAGAAAATCATAAGACTTGATAATGAGATAGAGGCCTCAGTAAATGGTGAGATATACCATGTCCATGGATTGGAAGACTTAACATTATAAAGAGAGCCACTCTCCCCACATGATACATACGTTCAATGCCATCCCAGGTAAAACCCCAATGGGCTGCATCACAAGGCTCTGCACTGGGCTTACCTGCAGGGAGGAGGGAGGATCATGGTCAGGACAGGGCAATGTCTCTGGGGTTCAGCAGTGTTTTTATGTGGGGGGGGAACATTTTCAGGCGAAACTGGTCCATTGCTGTTGGCCTTGTAAACTGATGCATCCCTTTGGGGGCAAAATTTGATAATTATATATATCAAGATCTATGAAAATGCTGGAATGCTTTGACCCTGTCATTGCTCTCCTGAGAATAATCCAAAAAAAAAAAAAAAAGTAATTTATTCCTTGCCAACGTTATTTTAATCCTGAAAACCGGGAGGAAAAAGCCCCTCAATGTCCAGCAACGTGGCTTGAATTCTGGCCACCTACTAGCTGCTTGACGTCAGGAAAGCCCCCTCTTCCCTGGGTTCGCTTCCTCCTGTGTGGAATGGAGGGAATGGTGTCCAGCCCTCGGAGTGACTGCAAGGCACCTGGCACCCAGCCAACAGCTCCCTGAAGCCTTTCTGGAGTAAGCATGCCCCATGCTTCCGGGGGGTGACTCCCCTGAGGGTGATGCAGCCAGCTAGGCTCCGCTACCAGCCCAGGTGCACTGGAGACAACGTCCCCATGGCTGCAAAGCCCCACCATTCTGCTCTGCTCAGCACTCCCCGACCACCCCCGCTTCCTGCACCCCAGTGCTGTTCTACCAGCCGCTTCAGCTTCCCAAGCACCCACCTCCACACCCCATCCAGAGGCGCCCCGGCCAGGGCCAGCTGCTGCAGCTCACCAGAGTGGATAGCAGCACCTGGCTACAGCACAGCACCTGCTCACACACCTGCTGGCCCTGGGCTAGACCCGGCTTCAGCGCAGCTGCCCGCCTGCCCACCGTCACTCCCGTCTGTCTGGATCAACTGCCATTTCCTGCATTTCCTGTGCTCTGACCGACTTGGCAAAGGCACAGGGCGAAAGGGAGGTGGCCCCCGGCCTCCGGGCTCCCGAGCTCCCGGGTAAGTTAACGACAAGCCTCCAGGCTTGTGGCTGTCTTCCATGAGGATGGCCTCCACAACCAGCTGATCCCACCACAGAGGCCCCATCTAGGAGCCCCCGCCCTGGTCCTGCTGAGGAGTGCTCCTTGGTCTGCAGTCTCCCCACCCTGGGTCCTGAGCCCCTGGATGCTACTGCAAGTTACAGATCAAAGGCCATGTAGAAACTAGCGAAATGGGCCACGTTGTGACTTTTTTGGGGTATTTTTCACAGATATCACAAAATAAGTCCATTTCAACCCAGAGGGGACTTACTTACCCAAGGTCACATGGAGTTAGCAGAGACAAACAGAATCCAGGTCTCTGATTGTGGGCTAGGGCCCGCCCCGCGCCAAGCTAAGGTGGCTTTACATACAGAACCTCACCTCATTCTTACAAGTGCCCTGAAAGCCAGGCCTGTTTCCCCACTGTGGCTCAGAGAGGTTAGGTCACCTGTCCAAGGTCACACAGCTAGTAAAGAAGCAAGGGGGGCCCTGTTCTTCCTAGTCAGTGTCCAGCTTGGGTTGCATTTAGGACGCAGCCACAGAAGCAAAGAATTGTCAAGCTGGAGCAGGCAGGCACTGGAGAAGTCCAGCTCATCCATGGTCAAAGCCCAGCAGGACACAGCAGTGAGCGGGAGTCTGTTTGGAGGCGCAGACAAGTTCCTCCGTGCTATGTGGGGACAACAACGGACACCCAGAAGGATGTGCAACCCCCAAAGCAGCAGATGATGATACATATCTGTGGAGAATGTCCCACAGAAAATGAAATAAAATCCAGGGATCCAATCTGACGCAGAGAATGCAGATACAGAATAATGCACAAGGACTAAAAGACTGGTGGTTTCTGACGCTCGATGAAATGTGGAATTCAGAGGAATATCTCCATTTGGATTTGGATTTGCTGTTAATGTTGTATAGCTTTTGATTAGTGTACTTTATGAATACAATGCTATACACATGATTTCATTTGAAAAACCATATTGTATTTGGGTATCTATTAATAGTTTATATTGGGCCCGGGTTTGATCCCTGGTTGGGGAACTAAGATCCCGCCAGCCGCAAGGCACGGGCAAAAAAAAAAAAAAAAAAAGAAGAAGAAGAAAAAGTTTATACTGTATAGAGAGATTATTTTTTAGTTCAATTTAAAAAAAAGAAAAGCACAGCAGATGCGGGGCGCTTCCCACGGCTCACACTTAGTGGCTCCTGTGGCGTTTCCCTCCCCAACCATAAGGTAAGGCGGGGTCAGGCTCCCATCGCAGGAACCCAGGAGCCCACACAAGCACGCGCCGCTCAGCCTCCTCTCCCCTTGCCTTCACACCCTTTTGTCCCAGTTAACTCGGAAAGCTTTAAGGTCGTTTGGAAGCCCGACAGTGCAGATTCCCACTGGAAGGGACGGCGGCCTACTGTAGCTCCAGGAAGGCGCCTCCGTCCTGTGTGCCCCACTTGCCTCTCCTGCAAATCCAGGCGGCTTCCTCACCTCACCTGGATCCCGAGGCAGTTGTTCCACTCCAGAAATAGCTCGTATTTGTTTTACAACTTTTGAGCTGATACAGATTCCAGCCTCATTTAAGGCAGAGGAGTTTCTTTGTCCCTGAGGTAGGCCAGAACCTGCCCTGAGGACAGAGCCACACCCATGACCCAGGTCCTGCTAGAATTCCTTGATGGGCTTTGGAATCAGAGCTTTGTTAAAACCAACCAGCAACTAGGTTTAAGGGCAGGGGGCCCGGCCAGGTGTTAAACCACCCCCAGGTATATGCAGTGTGTAAAGGATAGGCTGAGTTTAAAGCAGGAAGTGACAGCTAGTTAGTTCTACCCCTTCCCTGACCCATTTTGCATTGGGAATTAGAAAGACGGAGGCTCTGGGAAGTCACTTTAGTCCAGATTCCATATTAAGCACCTCTCTGTACAAGGCCTGGGAAACTAGCTGCTTGCTAACAATGGAAGGAGGAGAGAGAAACAACAGGTACCCAAGGCAGTACAGAACTACACGCCACGATGCTGCAGGGGAAGGGAGAAGGAATAATGGGGAGGGGTTGCTGCCCAGTGCGGATGGTGAGAGACGGCTCTGTCTGGCCAAGCCGCTGTAACACAGTGCCATAGGCTGGGTGGCTTATAGACAACAGATATTTATTTCCCACAGTTCTGGAGGCTGGAAGCCTGAGGTCAGGGTGCCAGCACGGTCGGGTCCCGGCGAGAGGTCTCCTCCTGGCTGCAGATGCCCGTTTTCTCACTGTGTCCTCACAGGGCAGAAGGAGCAGAGGAGCTCTCTGGGGTCCATTACGGCACTAATCCCATTCACAAGGGCTCCACTCTCATGACCTAATCACCTCCCAAAAGTCCCACCTCTTAATTAATACCATCACATTGGAGACTGGATTTCAACACATGAATTTTGCTCGGGGAAACATTTAGTCCTTAGCAGGCTCTCTCTCTGCAGTGGTTATATTTCTTATTTTATTCATTTATTTATAAAATAAATTTATTTATTTTTGGCTGCGTTGGGTCTTTGTTGCTGCATGTGGGCTTTCTCTAGTTGCGGTGAGCGGGGGCTACTCTTCACTGCAGTGCGGGGGGTTTCTCTTGTTGCAGAGCATGGGCTCTAGGTGCGCGGGCTTCAGTAGTAGTTGTGGCTTGTGGGCTCTAGAACGCAGGCTCAGTAGTTGTGGCACACAGGCTTAGTTGCTCCGCGGCATGTGGGATCTTCCTGGACCAGGGCTCGAAATCGTGTCCCCCGCATCGGCAGGCGGATTCTTAACCACTGCACCACCAGGGAACCCCTGCATTGGTTATATTTTAAACCGACAGGGGTTAACACAGGGAATTAATTTACAAAATCACTGGATGGGCTGAAAACAATGGGCCAGAGATCCAGGGATGGCTGAACCACGAACAAGGGCCGAGACCAGGAAGGCCACCACCGGGATTGCCGAATTCAAAGGTGTGCAGCAGGGAATTGACCCAGGGATCAGAAGGCAGGGTGACGGCTGGAGGTACAGCCGTGGATGCGCTGGTGTCTCTGTGATCTTTCTCGCCAGAAAACCAAGTACTGGGAAGCCTTGCACGGAGGGGTGCTCAATATGGGAACTGGACTGGAAGTGATTTCCCTCCAGAGCCTCTGTCTTTCTAATTCCCAACGCAAAACAGCCCTCAGCGTCAGAGAGGGGGTAGAACCAATGAACAAACGAATGAAGGAACGAACTAACTGCACTGCCACCTCCTGCTTTAAATTCAGCCTGTCATTTACACACTGCATATGCCTGTACACGGCAAAGCTGACACTTTATTTCAGCCTTCCAAAATTGAGTATCTGATCGAAGAAACCCAATTTTCACCCAGAACCCCAGCGACCAGGGAGTCTGGGAAGCAGAGCAGGGAAGAAGGTGCCCAGCCCATCCTCCTTCCCAGGAGGCAGAAGGAGAAAAACTCCCCACAGGCCCGACGCTGCTGGTGCCAGGGACTGGATGGGGAGGGAGAAGGCCTGTTCCCAGGTTTTGGTCGGTGCAGTGGGTGGGCGGCGGGGAGAGCGTGGAGCTGGGGGGCCGGAGAGGGCCAGAGTTCAGCTCCCACAGAGCTGAGTCTCTGGGCCTCTTTCCCAGGCCTGTATTTCACAGGGCAGTGGGGAGCTTTTCTGTAGAAGATCATTGATCAGGGGAGAAAAATCAATTAAAGCCCACTGACTGGAAAAGTAACTTGGGCTGGAATTTTTCTAGGGGAAAAGCAGCTCCAAACCGTAACTTATCTACTGCTCTATTAATAACACACGAAGCCACAGCCGATAAGCAGAACAAGCGTGAAGCGTATACATTAACTTTATACTGAAGAGGGAGGAGCCAGTGAAGCTGGGGAGGGAAGGATGACGTATGGGGACAGGAAAAGGGAAAGCAACAGAGGAGGAGAGGAAAGCCCGGGAAGAAGCCAGGGAGACAAGGTGCAGAAAGGAGAGAATCAAGAGGACGGAGAGCTGGGTGCAGAGGGGGAAGCGTTGGGCGACAGGGCCGCAGCCCCACATAGGCAGCGAGAGGCCCGGGTGATGAGAGGCTGACTGTGCCTGTTCTCCCATAAATAAGAACTCTATTTAGTTCACCAGGAATATAAAAATACGCCATGCTTCTGGAAGCAGGCTCCAGCTCCTCTGCCCCGAGTCGCTGACGTAACCCATAACCAGCAGGAAGAGCCGTGATGCAATCCTCAGCCTGCTTCCTAGTGACCCAGATGTGCGCTGCCTGCCTCCTTCCAGCTTATTTCCCGCACTTGCTCAGAGCTCAGTAGATAAGCTTGTTTTCAATTCTTTACATTCTCCCTTGCCTCGCCTAAGGTGACCGTTACTAACTAAAGAGTGGGTACATTCCCGTTCCTTTCTTCGTGCTCATATAACATAAAGATTATCTGTATATCTATATCTGGGGGGGGGGGTGGGGAGAGGATGGGGACGACGGAGGGGAGAGAGGAGCCGACAACATATACACACAAGCACAACCGCAAGCCTGCTGCCACACGGAACATAAACGGCGCACCGATCAGAGAACAGAGGTGGATCAAACAGGGAGGGCTTCTGCCCTGCCCGGCTGGAGTGCTGAGGAGGTGGCCTTTGAGGTGGAAGTTGAAGGATCCAGCGGGCAGAGGTGGAGCCTGGGGAGGAAGACATTCCAGAAGGAAGGAAAGGCAGGGAGGGACAAGGCACACCCAGTGTGACCGCAGAGTGACATCTTGCAAAGGAGGAAGGAGTAGGGCTGACAGGAGGCTTGTAAGAGGAGGTTAGGGCCAAAGAGCTGACTTGGGTCTGCCTGGATGGTCAGAGCTCACAGACGATGGCTGTCAACCAGGATGAGCGCGGGAAAGTCCCTTTCAGCTGAACCTACAGCCTGAATGCCTCGCCTAAGTGTCTCACGTGGGTGGACGAAATCAGGTCTAGGGGCTCTGGACTCAAATTCTTTTTTTTTTTTTTGGCCACGCTGCGCAGCTTGCAGGATCTCAGTTCCCCAACCAGGGACTGAACCCAGGCCACGGCAGTGAAAAACATCAAATCCTAACCACTAGGCCACCAGGAAACTCCCCTCTGGGCTCAAATTCCACGACGCCCACCAAGTTAGTGGATTCTAACACTGCCTCTTCCACCTGAAGCAACAGGTTCCCTGAAGGCCGTCTGGTACCCGGTGGGCCTGTTCTTCGCTGACCCCTGGGTGCCTAGCGGGGTGGCTGCCACGTGGGAACACCTAATCTAGTGACTTGAACTTGCTGCTCTCTCGCTTTCTGTGTAGTTCGCTGGGGAAACTGATGACGCCACTACACCTTCTGAGTGCTGCAGGAACACCCAGGGCTGTGGGCACAGTGGGCGGCTCTCCAGGGACGGTCTCAGAGGCGGGGGGCCGACAGGTACTAGGGGAGCATTCTCAGGTGGTAAGAAGTCAAATAACCTGCTCTTTAACTACGAGGGAAGGGGGGAGATAGGTAGAACGCTTGAAAATGGTTAACCACTTCACTACTCTTAGTTTTTTTTTTTTTTTTTTTGTGGTACGTGGGCCTCTCACTGCTGTGGCCTCTCCCGTTGCGGAGCACAGGCTCCGGACGCGCAGGCTCAGCGGCCATGGCTCACGGGCCCAGCCGCTCCGCGGCACGTGGGATCTTCCCGGACCGGGGCACGAACCCGTGTCCCCTGCATCGGCAGACGGACTCTCAACCACTGTGCCACCAGGGAAGCCCTACTCTTAGGTTTTTAAATGGGGAGAAAGCTCCCAGCCACCATTCTTCCTTCTGATAGGGAAATGGTACAGTTAGTTGTCTAAAGTATCCAAAAGATCTGATACAAAATGGGAAATGATGGGAAAAAAGCACAAATTTAATATGGATAATTTGGCTTCCACAAGCTTTTCTTCATTTGCTACTTTAAAAAAAATTATAAAATACTTATTTGTACACCCATGTTCACAGCAGCATTATTCACAACACCTAAAATGTGGAAACAACCCAAGTGTCCGCTGAGGGATGAGTGGATTAGCAAAATGTGATATATACATACGAAGGACCATTATTTGGCCTTAACAAGGAAGGAAATTCTGACATACCTCATGACATGGATGAATACTGAGGATATTTTGTTAAGTGAAATAAGCCAGACAATAAAAGGACAAACACTGCGTGATTTACTTATACGAGTGAGGTACCTAGAAGTCAAATTTACAGAGACAGAAAGTGAATGGTGAGTCTCAGAGGCTGCAGGGAGTGGCAAGTGGGGAGTTACTGTTCGACAGGAACAGAGTTTCAGTTTGACAAGATGAGAAGAGATCTGGGGATGGACGGTGGTGAGGGATATACAACAATACAAACATACTTAACACCAACGAACTGCACACTTAAACAGGCCTATGATGGTAAATTCTATGTCTTTTACCACAATAAAAAAATCTAAAAGTAAAAATACATGTGTGATAACTGCACACAAATATAAACAAACAAACAAACAAAAACCTACCACATAAACCCCAACTGCTCAAAATTCTAGTTCCCGGAAGCAAACGACACTGTTTTGACATGTTTACTTTCCACTTCTCCTATACCTTTCCCTCAAAAGAGCTGGGATTATAATATATACATAAATGTGCTACATTTTTGCTTATTATTGTATCGTAGCATTTTTTTCATATTAAGAACGTTTACAAAATTAAAAATCATTACATATAAAATCTATCCCGTGGATTCCATATGGACGGACCATAAAATTACCAAGAGACAACCCTTTAGACACGCAGAACGGTAACACCCCCTTCAATGTCCCTTCCCCTCCATCCCATTCCCTGGTCTCTCGTTCCCCAAGGGAACAACTTACAGTCTCCCCTGTGGCAGTAGGTCAAGAATGGGCCCCTGCAAGTTCCTCGCACCCCAGGACAAGGGTTTACGTGAGAAGCCCAGTGGGAGCAGTGGGTTCACGGCTCCACAGGGCCTGACCCCTGACTCTGCAATTCCCTTCGCCTTTCCACACAGTCACAAGATAACGCCACAGTCCTCGCCATCACGCCAGTTTCTGGGCAGGAAGGAAGAGGGGCCGTCTTCTCTTGGGGCTTTATCTTCTTATTAGGGAAGGGAAGCCTCTAATGTAACATATGTTTTCCTTAATATTTCACTGGCCAGAACTGGGTCACGTTCTCCCCGACTCCTTTTCACATCCATCACTGGCTAAAGGAAGTAAGACTGCCTTGGGGGGAAAAGAAAGGGACTTCCTGGCGGTCCAGCAGTTAGGACACTGTGCTTCCACTGCTGGGGACCTGGGTTTGATCCCTGCTCGGGGAACGCAGATCCCGCAAGCCATGTGGCGTGGCCCAAAAATAAATTAAAAAAAAAAAAATTTTTTTAAAAAAGGACTGCCTTCGCTGTTTAGCCAATCATGATTTATCCCGCGAGCTAAGATAGTTCCACCCTCTTCCCGAAGGAGCAGATTTCTACCTGCTACCCGAAGAAAAAACTGGGGCTCTGTAAGGAGGGAGCATTGGATGCTGGGAGAAGAGTGGTCGCTGGCCAGACACCAGAGTGGATGCCACAGGGACCTGATGTATTCTGCTAAACAAATGCACACACGTACATCCGCGTGACATACAGTAACGTGTTCAACCACTCCTCGAGGCTATTTCTAGAAGGGATTTCTGATGTACGACTCCAGCTTACATAAAGGCTATGTGAGAGTCAGCAGCTAACATCGAGCTGGTGGAATAACGTGATGGACGACAGTCAAGACGCCTCCCGTCTCCACAGGCTCCTATGACAGACACAGCCAATAAGATGAAGATCCACATATTACATCTCGTATGTAACAGGTAAGTCACTAAATTTGGATCCAAAGAAAAGCAACGGTTTGAATAGAGGATGGGGAAAGGCGATTTAAAAGCTACATACATGTGAAAGCAAGCAGTGGCTGGTTTGCAGCTCTGAACACTGAAAGGGATGAGTTCCAGTGAACCTTGACACCATGAAGTCACAGCTGAACATGGCCAGGCCCGCTACAGGTGGAAGCCAGAGCGGACAGACTGTAGTCTTTCATCGAGTAGGCTTTGCATCTAGAATTCAGTGGTTTGGGGGAAAAAAAAAAAAAGGGATGAGTAAGCGTCCAAGGGAAACTACCACTTCATGGCTGGAGAGATGTGTGTGAGCAGATCTATAAAACACCTCTACCTGCCTGTAACACAAGCAGCATTGTTACCTGCTTACCACTGGATTAATACATGAATCAAGGCATTTACTTCGGCAGGAAATGGTCTTTCTATGTGGACTCCCTCTTTGTTGTGGCAGTTGCACTGGGGGTTTGCTTGTAGTAAAACGTTTGCTTTGAGAGGGCTGGAGCAAAGACTGTGTGGGCTTTGTGCAGGTCAAAATAAGAGCGCTTTTCCAAAGCACAGTCTCCTTAAAGGGTTTCATTTTTGAAGACACTTTTGAGAAATAATTAGAAATATACACTTTCATGTAGTTTGGGATAAGCAATATTCTTTACTTGTTTCACATTATAAACCAGTTTTCACTGTTTGAATTTCCTAGAATTATGTCTAATTTCCAGACACTTATTTGCTCGCAAACGTGGAAATTCCTACTACTCAAAAAATCTTAAGGACGAGTAAGCTAAATTCAGGGTTCCCAGAGTCTGATTACTTTAAGACTCTGCCACGCTGCTTAGCCCATGAAGCAGCATTTTCCTGTCCCCACCAACCCCCATCAAAGTACACCACCATTCATTTAACACTTAGGGCGTTCCAGGCCCTGAGTAACTCAGATGCATGAACAGCTACGAGAAAGCAGAAGAAACATCCCTACCTTCCGGAAGCTTCCAACTCAGGAACTATCTACAAGTAATTAAAGTAAAAGACAGCTAACTGCTTAGCAAGTTGGGAATTTTCCATGCTGCGGGGAAACGGAAGACCAGGGAGGGCGTTATTTGCAACTGGAGGGTCTAGGACGCCTTGAGGCAGGCTCGGAACTGAGCGTGAGGAAGGCATTCCTTAAAGAACGGGAGTATGAACAAAGGCGGAAAACGAAGGGGCAGATTCACCAACAATGACGCTTCTGTGAGGCGGAACTGCGGGGGTGGGGTGGTGCCGGGAAGCAGCAGGAGGGAGAGTGAAAACCAGGAAGAGGTGAGGGAATTTATTTCGCACCTATTACATGCCAGGAGCATTGTGCGTATTATTTAGATCAAACGTTACAACAATCTTGAATAGTAATATTCTGATTTTACAGATCAAGAAACTGGCCCAGAGGGGGTCTCCTGGTGGCCTAGTGGTAAGGATTCCCGGCTTTCACTGCCGGGGCCCAGGGTCAGTCCCTGGTCGAGGAACTGAGATCCCACCAGCCATGTGGCCCGGCCAAAAAAAAAAGAGTGAGAAATGCGAGTAGAGGGAGGAAAGAGAAGAGGACTGAAAATTGGGGCATTATTCCAAGGTGAGGTTGCCAGACAAAACGCAGGACAGCCAGTTAAATCTGAATTTCAAATAAACAAGGAAGACTTGTTTATCTGAAAAACCAAAAAACAGAAAGAAACTGGCCCAGAGAGTTCAACAAACTCACCTGAGATCACTTAGCTTATAAATAGTGGAGCAAATATTCAAAACCGGGTCTGTCTGATCAGAACTCCTATTTTTTTCCTGCTATGCCATGCTTCCTTTGAGCCCAGCCAAGGATTCGGGACTTTATTCCACGTGCAGCAGGGCTGGAGGACACAGAAGGAGCATCAACGGGCACTTCTGCTCTGACAGGGCGGACGCAGGTCCGGCATTGGGCAGACGAGAAACTCCCTGCCCTCAAAGCATGTGCGGTTTTGTGGATGAGCAGAAACATTAACAGCCGTTTTCATTATAATGTGAGGACAGTGAGAGCAATTTGGTCAGAATGCTATGGAAATTCCCCCCCAAGGAAGGCTTCCTAGAGAGGTCATCTGAGCTGTTTCGGAAGAGGAATAAGGTCGAAGGAGGTGAGAAAGGATCTCCTAGGCAGAGAAAAACAGTCTGAAAACAAAGGTGTGAGCTCTTGTGGTGCAGGTATCTGGGAGTAGCAGGAAGGACAGAAAACGAGGCCGGCAGGTTTAGGAATGCCTGGCTGAGGAGCAGCTCCACCCCGAGTTTGCACTGGAGTAACGTGGTCCCATCTGCATGTTAGAAAAACCCAGGAGAGCCTTGGGAACAGAGAGGGCTGGAGGCAGGTAGAGCGGCTGGTCGCCAAAGCTTTAGGTGAGAGAGCGCCAAGGCCTGCACCAAGACAGTAAGAGCAGGAATGGAGAAAAGTTGGTTTGAAAAATATTTAGGAGGACTTGGTGGCTACACACGGGGATTACGGAGCCAGAGGAGTAGATGATTTCCAGATTTCGGCCCCGGGCAACTGGGTGTGACTGGTGAGAGGGTAGGTGCCCGAGAGGAAGAGGGCAAGAAGGTTGTTAGGGAGACCCCGTGGGACACTGAGTGGGGACAGTGGATGTACGTCTAGAGCTCTGTGGAGAATCCAGACTAGAGACAGAAGCTAAGACTGCTCAGCACGCAGGTGGCTGTTAAGGCCACAGGGATGGATGAGGCGACGCAGGACAGCATACAGAAGAGGGCCAAAAGGAGGAAAAGTCAGAAGCGAGAAGATGGACAGCAGAGCTAAGGAAGGAATCCGGGGACCGAGCAGCTGGCCACATGAAGTGCAAGAAAGGATGAGAAAACGAAGTCAGAAAAGCCTCACCTGGGCAGGGCACCACAGCAGGTGAGGACACAGTACCTGCGGCTCAACAGATGGAGCAGAGACTCTCAACACAGACCTGGTCTCAGGAGGCTTCGCTGGGAATGGAAGGAGATGGGCAATGGTTACAAGGAGACACAGGGTCAAGAGACAGCCTTGTTTCTGAAGACCAGGAGAGGGATTTCCCTGGTGGTGCAGTGGTTAAGAATCCACCTGCCAAGGCAGGGGATGAGCCCTGGTCCGGGAGGATCCCACATGCCGCGGAGCAAACTAAGCCTGTGTGCTACAACTATTGAGTCCACGTGCCACAACTACTGAAGCCCGCGCACCCAGAGTCTGTGCTCTGCAACAAGAGAAGCCACCGCAATGAGAAGCCAGCGCACTGCAACAAAGAGTAGCCCCCGCTCGCTGCAACTAGAAAGCCCGCGTGCAGCAACGAAGACCCAATGCAGTCAAAAATAAATATATTAAATAATAATAAAGACCAGGAGAGACTTAATCCAAAGAAAAAGAGCCAGGGACAAGAAAAGAGCCAGGGACAGACAAGAGATGACAAGTGATGGCACAGAGCCCGAGAGGAAGAGGAGGAGGGAACACAGGTAGAGACAGGACACAGGCTCATCCAGGAGCGGCCACAAAGGGAGAGCTGGTGTCTGAGGGAATGAATTCTGACCCTTCCAACTTTCTTGAAGTAGGAGGCATTGGAAGTGGGCTACTGCAGTGGGGACGGAGAGAAGGACACAAGCAGATTTCTTATGAACTTTGAGGCAAGTAATTTAAAGAATCTGCTGAGCAAAATGGTGGAGGGGGGCTGAGTCGGGACAAGTAAAAAGAAATGTCAAGTGACATCACTTAGGTGATACCGGGGACCATAAGTCACTGCAGAACTCTACATACACAAGTGGCGTTTCTTCCAGTAGATGCCAGGATCTCAGAAGTATACAGACAAAAGTGATACAGACAAAAGGGTGACGTTTTATCAGCCATAAGCAGTGCGGGAAGCTGAGGATGCTGGTAATCGATTGTGGAGTTCTGGTCTGGGAAGGAAAGAGAGATTAGAAAATTGAAGGTTTGAGGCTGAAATAAAGGGATAACAGGAAAGACGGTGTGAGAGCTGGAGAGGATAGGAGATTGGGAGTTTAATGTTCCAAATGTGGGACTTCCCTGGCAGTCCAGTGGTTAAGACTCTGTGCTCCCAATGCAGGGGGCATGGGTTCGATCCCTGGTTAGGGAACTAAGATCCCGCATGTTGCACAGCGCAGCCAAAAACAAACAAAAAGAGATTCCAAATATGGCACTGCTCCTAGGAATGACAAGGACCAGGATATGGCAGCCGAAGAGGTGGGAATGAAGGTAGCTGGAGTTTTGGAAGCCAACGTAAAGAGGCTGCAGTGACTCAGACGACTCAGGGGCTGGTATGGCCTAGGTTTGAGAGAAAGATATTACACAAGTTTAAGCGCCAGGTCTTCGATGAGCACGGGAGACAGTGAGGTGATGATAGAGAGGGGCATTGTGGGGTGATGGCTTTAGCCTCCAACCATGTCAGTCGGCACTGCCTTTGGTATGATTTGGTCAGTCACTAGGAAAAGATCCAGGCGATCCACGATCGCATTCTCGCTGCAATGACACCGCTGTTTACTCAGAACAGTGCAAGGACACGCCCAATCCACCCCTCGGGGAATAAGGGGATGGCATGGTTTAGAATATGATAGTTCTTCCTTTGCATCCACCCTTTAAATCCCCCAATTAAAACTGTACACAAGCGCTAAGGAAGTTTGTTGGCAACCCTGTACTGGGACGTGGAGAGAGGAGACCGATGCTCATCCTCTTCTGTCTGCCACCTCTGGACTGCTGTTTCCCTGAGTGGCAGATGTTGACCCCTCCGTGACGACGATACCCTTGCCAAGTCTTCCTCGGTCTACCCTTTCCAAAGCACCTCTGTGTCACAAGGGGAAAAGTGACCAGTAAGACACGAGCAGCTGGATCCCAATGTCGACCCACTTCCAAAAAGAGCTCCAGTGTTGAGAAGTTGAGTTCTGATTGACACAGAAAACACAAAAGCAGTTGTTTAGCCTACTTTTAGTAGACAGTAATCCACCTAGCTCGGGGAGATTCAAAACTTATCCCTGATATGACAAATCTCTTTAAGAAAAGTCTGGCTAGCAAATGAATTCTTATCTGCTCTAAGAAACCAAGTAAGCACTGGGTCCAGCCTATAAGGATGAGCCCTGAAACCAGCACAGAAACTGAGAGGTGAGTGGCAGAGGCTAGCTCACCTGGAGCGAGATGGTAAGAAGGAAATATAATCAGTCCTGGGAAGCATCAAGCCTTCACACGGTTTACTTACCGCCACGGCGGATTCCTATAAGCCTGAAGACTGGCACCGTTAGGCCCGTTTTGAAGCCGAGGAAATGAAGACCCGAGAGGCTACAAGACCTTGTGGATGTCACCTGGATGACAAAGGGCACAGCCAGGCCCCGACCTGTTTGGACGGCACTGCTCTGCTGCTGCCACTCATCAGTTTTGCCTCCCTAAGTACCTTTGTAGCTGGTCTACCTTCCAAGGCCTGGAACTCCAAGACCATTTCCATTATTAATCCCCAAGTTCAAGTGGGACTCTGAACAAGGAATGGCTCATAATAAACGAAAAAAAAAAAAAAAAAAAAAAAAAGGACATGATGTCAGTAACCAAGTACTGAGAAAACCTCAGGCATCTCAGTAGCAGTTTTGGTGGATTAATTTGCTCATTTGATGAGTTTCTGAGGCAAAAATAGCCCTTTTACACTGAGTGTTGTGGGCTTATCGCAAATATTTACAAATTTATCACTTAATTTATTTTACCTACTTTCTTTTCACATAGAAATTAACATTTCAGGAAAAAAAAAAAAAAAAGCTGGTTTGCAGCCAAGCACTGGCCTTGGCACCTGGTGGTTCATTTAACTCTCAAGTCCCAGGTGAGATGTCCCCTCCTCAGGAAGGCCTTTATCTGACTAGCTTGGCCTAGGTCCACTTGTCCCCAGACTCTCCACTTCTTGTCAGGACTGCCAAGTGGAAGTGAGACCGGTATCTCTGAGCTCTCTGGTCATAGCCTGTCTCCCGTCTGGGCGCATTGTTTGGTTAACGGCAGTATTCTCCAGCCTCGAAGAGCAGGTGCTTGACAAACAGGGATGAACAGCTGGGCTCACCTAATCCGCCCGTCACTCCTCTTTAGCAAACGGAGAAAATCCCTAACAGAGGCTGCGTGTCCAGCCCACTCGCACAGAGCTCCAGCACTGACCTGCCTCACACACCGATGCAGGAGTGGCTCGGCTTCCTGTATTGCTGCGCTGCAGTAAGTATGCCGCGAAACAAGGTACCGCGGATTGAGACAGAACTTGCCATTCATTCTGTTCAATCACACGGGTGACATTCATTTGGATGGCAGGTGGCAGGAGCAACTGCAGTACAAAGCAGCTGATTTAGCTTCTACTTTGGAGGGGCACACAACGAGCGAAGCAGAGAAAAACAAGGCGAATTTATCACTAGAGATCTCAACTTTCCTTAGACTTATGGGCAATGACCAGATTCATCTACTGTACTAAACCACTTAGCCTCAGAAAAAGAGTCTGAGACCCTATAAAAGCGAAGGACATAAAACGTTGCAGACATGGTGCTAGCTTTACAGACTTGCATGGTTAAGGTATTTCACCACAATTTAAGCTCCAAATCTAATGTATGCATTGATTTGGGGGGAAGGGAGGAGTATCCCCTGAATAGCCCAGGTTTCAAAAATTCCACAATCAAGAAATAGTTTAGATGATTAGGAAAATGTGTACACACCTATGGTCAATTAACTTGTATTGATCCAAACCAGGGGTAACTAATTTAGATGCAGAAACACAAATTTTCATCCTGATTTTTCTACATGTTTTATTGGAAACTCGGCATGGATCTGGAACAGGGTCCGACCAGCAAATGTAAAAAGACTTCTAGCCTAACAAAAGGCAAAGCTCTAGCTGCAGCCCCATCACTACGCTGCAATGTGACCTTCAGCAGCTCCTCTCTCAGCTGGTTTCCTTAACTGCAAAATAGAGACTGGGCTAATATTCTCCATACAGTAACCGATGCACAGCACCAACTACGTGCTAGAAGTAACTCCAAAAGAACTAGACATTAGAACTAACCAAAAAGCAATTTCATGAGACAGCCAAACTAGTTTGCGGTAAGGGAAATTACTTAGCATGAGTTCACTGCCTGAATCGTTTCCGATCTGTTAGAAATAAAAATAAGGTAGAATCAGATTTCATCGCTAGCCTCCCTATAATTAATAAATGAGAAAATACTCTGAAAAAAGGAGAGAAAGAGATACTAGGTGTCTCTCAATTCACATCCTTTATTCTTCCACCCACTCCCACCCTCTCCCCTCCTCTCCACGCATGTCCCTTCCTAAACCACATGGTCTTAAAGCTGAGTTGGAAATTTAATGGAGGTTTCCGGAAAGGAACCATTAGGAATGAGGGAGGAGAGAAGCCATCCAAAGAGCTGTGGGTAACAGTCCACACCTTTGTCCTGTGCTGTCCTGTCAAGGGACACACTCCTTGCAGGATATGTGTCACGTCTCCTCAGCCATTAGTGAGCTGTGACTTCTCAAAGATTCTAGAAACTTTACACAACTCAGGATTCTTCCAACCTTCTACTTTCTTCTATAGTTGTTGACATTCATTGCCACGGTGGACTGGAAGTCGTTGGAGCTTTTTTTTTTCTTCTTTTTTTGCGGTACGTGGGCCTCTCACTGCTGTGGCCTCTCCCGTTGCGGAACAACAGGCTCCGGACGCGCAGGCTCAGCGGCCATGGCTCACGGGCGCAGCCGCTTCGCGGCATGTGGGATCTTCCCGGACCGGGGCACGAACCCGTGTCCCCTGCATCGGCAGGCGGACTCTCAACCACTGCGCCACCAGGGAAGCCCTCGTTGGAGCTTTTGAGACACCTAAAATGGCCGAGCACTTTCACACAGAAGTCCTCTCTGTCATGGTGCCTTCATTTTTTGATGAACCAACCAACCAACCATCATTCCATGTACAAGGCATTAGGCTTGTAGACGGACCCAGCCGTGGTCTTTGCCCTCAGTTGGAAGGATGAAAGCACGCAAACATGGCTGTAAAATACCCAGTTTAATTAAGTGGGGTCAGTCAATTTTCTTGCTGCCAAGACAAAAGGACTCTAGAAGCTCCGAGGGAAGGTTCATTGGCCCAGTTTACTCTGCCCAAACAGAACAGGATAAAAGCAGTGAAATTATCCCTACCTTTAGAGGCCCATGGCTCTGGAACTGCACTTTAACCTGTCCTTTTAAATGGATTTTCACCTTTAGCAGCAAACGCAAGCAAGCTAGAGCAAATACAGCACCGTGTCTTTGCATGCCTATTCATAAGGTACTCCACAGCTAAAGAACACAAGACGAGAATCTCTCCCACCATGGAAAACTCAAGACCTATCTAACAGGTCACCTGCTCTGGGGCAATTTTTAAAAGCTCTTCATGCAGCAGGTGGACCGTCTCAGTGCTTTCTCCCACCTACTACCCTTCCTGACAGATAAACCCTTTTCAGCTTTCTCCACTTGACTGTGAAGTCTGTAGACCTATGACTCAGGAGCTAGGCTGCCTAACTGGGTACTTCCCCCATTTCTCTTGTATCTATGGGGAAGCATCAACTACTTGCAAAGACATCCTCCCATCAATTACTAGAGAGTGGGGAAAGTGAAATTAATTAAGCCACACAAAAATTCTCCCACAATTCGTTTTCATTTGTGAAATATTTATGCAGAATTTATAAGCTACGAAGCCAGAAATGACTTATTTCAACAGACTTGACTTTGTCAAACTGTGTGGGTGTAGCACTCCAATGGGAATTACTCAGAATTTAAAACTCAAAGAGACAATGATCTAATTTTTCACTCCCTATACCAACATCCTCAAATATCAAGTCCAATGCCGTTGAAAAATAAGCACGGACTAAACGAGATTGACAAAGTCACTTTTTAATCAGAACACACAAACCTCTTTCTCTAAAGGTTCTCAAGAAAGACACCTGCTTGCTTTAATAAGTTGGATCTAAGATTAATGTATATATTACAGTTCAGAATAATCACGGTGTTCACCTGCAAGAACACTGTTCCAAAAGACAAGGCTAAACGTTGTGAATATACACGTTTGAGAAATGCACTCAGCCGTTAAATTGGCCAAACGGGTACAACAAAGACACACCTTCCCAGCTTCTCACTTTCACATGATTTTCTTTCTTAAAAACCAGTTTTTATTTCTGTTGCTTCAAACTCAAAGTCAGGTCGACCAAAACAATGAATAAGGGCAAAACCACTTCACCGCAGCTATTCAGGAAGGGTTAATTGCTGCTAATTCGTGCCAGAAAAAATATAGGCTCTGCTGCAGGTATTAAGGAGAACAGTGCGGGAAAATTGTGGAATTTTCAACGAGGAAACAAATGCAAAGCCTGGTGGGCATTAGGAGGAGCGTCTATGCAAGTGAGAAAAAGGTGAAGACGGTGGTCGAGGGAAACAATGATTGGCTGGAGAGCGAAGAAAGGGAAGCTCAGAAGGAAATTTTCGAAAGCCACAGAAAGCCAAGCTACCGGACCAGCGGCCGGGACCCTGCTGTTCTTAAGACCTATGGGGAAGCAGGCACCCAACGGCTTCGTCTCAGGTTTCCGCGGGTCACAAAAGGATAACGGACATCCTCCCAACGGTGGACCTGGGGGCTCCGCGCGCCGCTTCCGCCCGCCCCGCCCCGCGTGCAGCCCACCTGCGCTCAGCCCCGGACCCAGCGGGGACGGGGCGCTCGCGGCGATATGTGCCGACCCGCGGCCGCCGGCGGACGTTTCCCTCCGCAGCCCGCCCGCCCACCCTCCTTTGTTCGCCTGGCCCTCCTCCCTCACTCGGCCGCCATCGCCCGCCCGAAGCTAGGCGTCAAGAGCGAGCGCCGCCCGACATGAAAAAGGAGGCACAAGCGTTTCTCGTCAAAGCAGACTTTATTGGGGCGCCGGGACCGCCCCGCGCGCGCCGCCCGCTCCCCCTCGCGGCCCCCGGGCCGCCCACCGGCCGGGACCCTGCGCTCGGCCGGCCCCGCCCTGCCCCACAGGCCCCCTCCCCCGCGGCGCCGGGGGCCGCGCGGACGGCTCACCGGCTCCAAGGCGGCGGCTGCAGCGTCGACGCCCCGCTCCCGAGTGCGGCCCGGGCCCGGGGCGGCGGGCTCCGCAGCTGTGGCACCGCGAAGGGCGGGGGCCGCGCGACTCGCGGCGGCGGCGGTGGCGGCGGCGCGCTGACGTCACGCGCAGCGGCCAGCCAGCGCGCGCGGAGGCCGTCCCGGCGGCCCCAATCCGGGAGGAGCCCGGGTTGAGTGGGCTGGGCCGCGGCGGCGAACGGGCAGATCGATTGGCAGAGGAGGAGGAGCGAGAGGGCGAGCAGGCAAGTAGGAGCGAGGCGGGGCGGGCCGAGGCTGCACGGAAGTCTCGCGAGGCCGAGCTTGAGCGGAGTGTGGCGGCGGCGGCGGCGGCGAGATCTGGGCTCTGGGTGAGGAGTTGGTATTTGTGTGGAAGGAGGCGGAGGCGCAGGAGGAAGGGGAAAGCGGAGCGCCAGCCCGGAGGGCGGGAGGAGGCGCGGCCAAAGCGGGCGGCCGAGGCGCGGCGGGGCGCCGGGGCGAGCAGCGGCCGAGCGAGCGCGGGGCGCACCGAGGCGAGGAGGCGGGGAAGCACGCCGCCGCCGCCGCCGCGCCCGCCCCTTCCCCCCGCCGCCCGCCCCCTCTCCCCCCGCCCGCCCGCCGCCTTCCTCCCTCTGCCTTCCTTCCCCACGGCCGGCTGCCTCCTCGCCCGCCTGCCCGCAGCCCCGGAGCTGAGGCCGCCGCGGCCGTGGCGGCCGAGCCCTCAGTCATGGCCTCGGGCGACACCCTCTACATCGCCACGGACGGCTCGGAGATGCCGGCCGAGATCGTGGAGCTGCACGAGATCGAGGTGGAGACCATCCCGGTGGAGACCATCGAGACCACGGTGGTGGGCGAGGAGGAGGAGGAGGAGGACGACGACGAGGACGGCGGCGGCGGCGACCACGGCGGCGGGGGCGGCCACGGGCACGCGGGCGGCCACCACCACCACCACCACCACCATCACCACCCGCCCATGATCGCGCTGCAGCCGCTCGTCACCGACGACCCGACCCAGGTGCACCACCACCAGGAGGTGATCCTGGTGCAGACGCGCGAGGAGGTGGTGGGCGGCGACGACTCGGACGGGCTGCGCGCCGAGGACGGCTTCGAGGACCAGATCCTCATCCCGGTGCCCGCGCCTGCCGGCGGCGACGACGACTACATTGAGCAGACGCTGGTCACCGTGGCGGCGGCGGGCAAGAGCGGCGGCGGCGGCTCGTCGTCGTCGGGCGGCGGCCGCGTCAAGAAGGGCGGCGGCAAGAAGAGCGGCAAGAAGGGCTACCTCGGCGGCGGGGCCGGGGCGGCGGGCGGCGCGGACGCGGGCAACAAGAAGTGGGAGCAGAAGCAGGTGCAGATCAAGACCCTGGAGGGCGAGTTCTCGGTCACCATGTGGTCCTCAGGTGAGCGCCGGCGCGCGCCGGCCCCCGGGATGTTTTTGTTTTGAAGGGAAGCCATGTTTTATGTGTGTGATGGGCGCCGCCATCTTCTTCGCGGGGCAAGTATGGCGGCCCCAAAAGATGGCGGGCCGCGGCGGGGGCGGCGGGCGGCGGCGCGGCGAAGATGGCGGCGGAGGCGCGGCGCCGCCCGCTAGGCCGCAATGGCGTAGTTTGCTCGGGCGGGGCGGGGCGGGGCGGGGCGTGCTCGGCCAACAGCCGGCCCAGGGCCCGTTGTTCGCGGCCCCCGGCTGGCCGGCCGCGAGGCCGTCTCCCCGCGAGGCCCGGGGGTGCGGGAGGGCGTTGGCGGGGCTGCGCGGCCTGGACCTCGCGCCCGGGCTGGGCCGCCGCCTTTCCCCGGCCTTCCTCTGGGGGGCGTCGCTGTCCCGGCTCCGCCCCCGCCCCTACCCGGAGCCTCAACTGATCCCGGGAGGCGCCTTCCGAGGGGGGCGGGGGCGCCCGCCCGGCCCTCCTCTCGCCCGCCCCGCGTGCAGGCCGGATCCTGCCCGCGGCCGCGCTCGCCTTGCCCGCCTCGGCGGGGCGGGACTTGGGCGGCACGTCGAGCTCGCGTGTGTGCGGGCTCGGCGTCGGCGGGGCCTGTCACCGCGCTGCGGCGAGGGCCTTGCCTCTGCTCCCCCCGCGGCGCCTAGCGAGAGGGGCCGCGGGTTTTTGCAGATTGTTCTCAGTCCTGGGCGTTTGGGGGAGTTTTCTTTCCCTTCTTAAGTATTTGGCTCTTTGCAGGAAGGCTGGTTAGTTACACAGCTAGGAACGTTTGCCACTAAATTGATCAAATCGAGTAAAGCTGCCAGATGCTTTTTACTTGACAGAAAACTCCTTATTTTTCCCGTGAAAAGAAGGATTCTGGAAAGGGTCTTTCTACTGTTTTAGTACTGCTTTGAAGGAGGGCCAGAAAAAATATCTGGGGCAGAAAAGCCTTATCTGCATATGTAAATTTTCTTGTTTTTACTTCGTAACTGGTGTTTTCAAGTCCTTATCCTATTATTTTATTCACAGGCTATCTTGTTAAATTGTTGGAATAGTAAATAGACTGAGAATAATCCTACCATAACTAGTTAACCTAGTACCTGTGATAATTAGATTTAAGTGGTAGAATCCTTTACGCCATAGTTACTCCAGCGCTGTCTTAATAAATTCTCACAGTTGGATGGAGCCTCAAAATGCGGTGAACGTTGAGTATTGAAGCGTTGTTAACATTCTCAGGAACGAATGAAATAGGCGAAAAGTCTGGACTGAGAAGCTGGTCTGGTTGTATCGTATCTATCTACCTACCCCAGGCGGAGGTAACTAAAGCTGGATGGATCTGTGACTCAGGACTGAGCGAAGGAGCGGAGGTTCTGTCAAAATGTAATAGCAAGTGCTAACAGCGCTGCTGTTCTGGATTTCGGAGGGCCTGGTAGAACTGTCAGTACTTGGAGTTTAGCGGGGGCTATAGGTTTCAATGAAACATATATTTGAGTACTTAAAAGGTTATCAAAAGATCCTTTCTGTATGCATTCTGGTAGCGCAGAATGATTGCACAGTGATCATGTTGGAACTAAAAGCCATGTTTTCCCATTATTAATCGGAATGGAATAAGAGAGGGGGTGTTGGTTATTGATGAGTTTGCTGAATTCGGGATTGAAATTGAAATTGAAATTTTTTAATTTTTTAATTTTTTATTTTTTTTGCGGTACGCGGGTCTCTTACTGTTGTGGCCTCTCCCGTTGCGGAGCACAGGCTCCGGACGCGCAGGCTCAGCGGCCATGGCTCACGGGCCCAGCCGCTCCGCGGCATGTGGGATCTTCCCGGACCGGGGCACGAACCCTTGTCCCCTGCATCGGCAGGCGGATTCTCAACCACTGCGCCACCAGGGAAGCCCAGGGTATTTTATATATTGTGCATTTGATCTTATCAAATTGTTAATCCACTTCTCCATACTCAGAAAACTTGGTGATGTAGGCTTTACTTGAAGTGGTACATATCAGGTTAGCTTAAAAGTCATTATTTTCTCTGTGCAGGTGGTTGCTGCAGGGTTGTACAGTTTAGGGGTATTGTAATGTCCATTTCTTTAAATTGTTATCTTGGCATGTATGGTTGGTATCTTTTGAATGGAACAGCAGAAAGGGAATCTAGTAGTTCTGTAGTAGAGTAGTTATAGATCTGAAAGAGTGCCTAGAGATCTGCTTTTTTTCTTTTCTTTTTATTGACATAATTCCCACGTGCACAGTTCGGTGGTTTTTAGTGTATTCACCAGTTTGTGCAATCATCACCACTATCTAATTCCAGAACATTTTTATCATCCCAGAAACAAACCCCATAACTGTTATTCCCCACCCCCACCCCCAGCCCTTGGCAACCACTATCTCACTTTTTCCCTGGATTTGCCTATTCTGGACATTTCGTTTGCATGGAATCATATAATATGTTGCCTTTTGTGTCTGGCTTAGTCTGTTTTCAAGATTTCATCCAAGTTGTAGAATGTGCTTCATTCCTTTTTACGGCTGAGTAATACGCCATTGTAGAGAGAACACAGCAGGAGCTGCTTATTTTTGCAGATGAGAAAAGTAAGGTCTAGTTAAGGCTGAATATGTTTTAATATTTAATCACGGTTTAACTGTGTTTTGAATAGTTTTAATCCTTTGCTTTAAGGCTCGTGTTTGTTTTTGCTTTTTTTCCTTGGCATGTAATTAATGAACATTTCATTGTTGCCAGATTTAGGGCATAGTATTATGTATTTTTTTTCCCCTAGATGTTCATCACTATAGTTTGGGAGCGACAGCCTCTTTTGTAGAACTTACTAAAAACTAAACCACTTAACTAAATCACTGGGTCGAGTAGGAAAGCTAACAATAAGAGCTGAGTATTTAAAACATTTAGTTTTGAGAGAACCCTAAGAAGCCTTTCAAATCTTGAGGTTTCAGGTAGTTAGAATTCGTGATCTTCACTCTAGGTTGTTGGTATTTTAACTGTCTTCGGTTAGACCAAATATAGAAGTGCTTTGTGCTAGATCGAGTAAAACATCTCAGAGCAGAAAGCCATTGACATCAGAATCAGCAAATTGAAAGAAAGTAAAAAAGTATTAAATTTTTTCTCACTTTCATATATTCAGAAGGTTCAGGTTTGCCAAAAATTACTAATCCTGACCATTCCATTCACTATTTTTTCCTTTTTTATCATGCTGTTTAACACTAAGGAGAGATGCCATAAATGTAAATTCCCATGGAGCCAAGCCCAAGAAACCCTCCAAAGTAATCATGTCAACCCCATGACCTACATAGGGCAGCCTAAGTCATAGAGCCCAATGCCTAACCTGGTAGCTCTGGAAGCCTGGCTTACTGATAAGCCTCGGTGCTGTCAGATTGCATCTCCCGGTTATTAACCCTCCCTCCCCACCACCCCCAGTCAACAGCTGTCTCCCCCAGTAGGAAAAGAAAAATCCGTGTCGGAAGAGGCCCCAGCTCCTGACCTACCTACAACTAGCATTTTAGGCTTTTGGAAGAGAATGAATAATAATTTTTTAAAGTATGCCAGACTCCTGGGTTGATATTTACAAAAAGCTTTTCTATTTGTTTTGATGCCTGCTTTAGTAAGATCAGTTTTATTTATTTATTTATTTATCTAAAAAAATATTTTGGCTGCGTTGGGTCTTCGTTGCTGTGCGCAGGCTTTCTCTAGTTGCAGTGAGCGCGGGCTTCTCATTGTGGTGGCTTCTCATTGCGGAGCACGGGCTCTAGGCGCTCGGGCTTCAGTAGTTGTGGCACGCGGGCTCAGTAGTTGTGGCGCACGGGCCTAGTTGCTCCACGGCATGTGGGATCTTCCCTGACCTGGGATTGAACCTATGTCCCCTGCATTGGCAGGCAGATTCTAAACCACTGCGCCACCGGGGAAGTCCGATCAGTTTGTTTTGAGGCTGGGAAATTCAGGGCCCACAACAGGTTATTAGCAAAAACAATTATCAAGAACGAACATTTCCTAAGATCTACATTCTTTTGTCATCTCATGACCTTCTCTTTCTAGGTGACCAATTTATAAACTGCTCTCACTACTTCCCATGGGAAGAGTGAATAAAAGTGAAAACTTTTTATAATTTTTAAATCTGAACATTTACCAGTGAGTTGTGTCCTATCGTATTATTGGATAAACACGCAAACATTGTATTTTCAAAATTTGGCATCAGAAACACTACCTGGATGTTGAAGAAAACATTCATGTCATTACTGTTAGCAGACTATTAGGAAGATGTGGGCAGGTCTTGGAAGTTAGTCGACTCTGTTGTGTAAGGTTGTGCCTTCCTATTTATGGTGGACTTCACAGGTCAGGAGAGGAGCCATTTTCTAGTCCTAGATGTCTTGTGTTAGTAGGTCCCATTCTGTTTAACTTTATGATTAATTATCAGTAACAGCAAGCCCAGTGGTTTCTGGGAATCTTACAGTAGCAGCATCACATTTCCCTTTAGAGGGCACTGACCAGAGGTCTGACCTTGGCATATCTTAACTTCTGACCTTGGGATCTTTGTAAAATGACTTGTTTGAGTAGGAGGACCCCAAAAGGCATTTTTCATTTCCTTTACAGCAAAGAAATTCTACTCCTTTATGAATTCTTCTGTGACAAAAGGAAGCAGTAAACTCAATTTCTTAAAGAAAACTACCCAATTTTAACATGATCTGGTGAGATAATAGGAACTCTCTTGAGTAAAATTCATAGTAACTATTCAGTTACTTTAGTCTTACAGTGTGGTTTCAGATATGAATAAACATTAATGTAAATGGTTGTGATGGGCTCTTTTCTTTCTTGTGTAAGTTATTCCCCTCAAATATAAGAACTGAGGGGCAGGGAAAGAGGCACTGTTGTGCTGGAGGCTGTTCTGTGGTGTCTGGACCCTGTCTCCTCTCCTAGGAGAGCCATAAACTTCAGGTAGAATTTCTAGCGTCTCACAGTATCACACTCTTAAAAACACTCCAAAGTGTCTTTCTCCTTTTACAGTTCTCAACTCTGCCCCCTTCTTTCCCCTTTTTGTCTTCTAGATTTTAAGCACCCCAAAAAAATAGAAGCTGCTGCCATGACTCCAAATTGAGAGTTGGTTTTTAATTTTTTATTTTGTTGATAACTCACTTGTAATTTGCAGTAATACATATGGTTATTGTACTAACTACTGTTTTATAGATTCTTGACAAGGATTGAATACAAACTGCTGGATTTTACTTCTGGGGATCTGACTGGATCACACACACACTATTCCTTTCTGAATTAGATTCTAAGGCTTAAATTATGTGAATTCACTCCCTTGCATAAAAATCCCTCAAGCACAACAGTGAGGATATACTTGATACCACTGAACTGTAAATTTAAAAATGGTTATCAGAATGGTAAATTTTATGTTTTATATCTGCACACACACACACATCATCATCATCACCATCATCCCAGAGACATATCATTGCATTCAGTAGAATCCAGGCTTCTCATAAGCCACCAGCCACACGTGATGTGGCCCTGCTTCCTCCCTGACTTCCTTCCTTGTCCCTATGCTCCCATTATGCTCCAGCCTTCCCGGCCTTCTTTGGGTTTCTTGAACTTGTTTCTTTGGACTTATTCTTACCTCTGCTTCCAATGCTCTGACCTCAGATGTTCACCTTCTTAGTGCCATCTGTTTTTCAAGTCTCAACTCTAAGAGGCCTACGCTTTCATCCTTTCAAATTAGCACCCCCCTCGCCATCGTTCTCTCTCAACCCTGTTTTTCTTTGTAGCACCGTCTGAAATTGTCTTGCTTTTATCTTCTAACTTGCTGCTTGTCTGTCTACTTCCTCTAGAGTATAAGTCCTGGGCTGTAACCCTGCAGCCTTACGATGGTACAAGGCACATAGAAGATTCTCAGTAAATAACTTAGTGAATGAGTGCATGGAATTGTGCTATAAGGCAGAATCCTAGTCTAGAGTCCAAAATACCACTCTTACCTGTTACTACTTTCAGAAAAGGAGTAGTGAGTGTGGGGGAGAGGGTGGAGAAGCATTCCTTTTTTAGAAAAAGCATGGACTTCAGTCAGTTCTAGATTCAAATCCTGGATCTACCACTTTGCCTCTTTAGATACACTACTTGGCATTTCTCCCCTGCCCCGGCCGCGCCATGCAGCATGTGGGATCTTAGTTCCCCGACCAGAGGTCGAACCCTCACCCCCTGCATTGGAAGCGTGGAGTCTTAACCACTGGACCACCAGGGAAGTCCCACTACTTGGCATTTCTGAGGCTTGATTTCTTCAACCAAAAACTTGAGGTTAATACCATAAAAGTTTTGTTTGAATTGAGGAATGTGACAGTTGCTGGCATGAAACAGGTACTCAGTAAATGATAGTATCCTTTCCTAAGGTCTCTGTTAGTGGGGAAAAGTGGAAACAGCCTATGTCTGATTTTTGTCTGTTGCTTAACAATGAATCTCAAGTATTAGCTCCCCCCCATTTCGGTGAAGGTTTGGCTTCATGGCGGTGGTGAGTATATAATGTCATTTTGGTCAAAAGTTACCTAGAATGGTCAGACCAAAGTTAATGGCCTAAGATGGAAGGTGTGGAGAAACAAAATCTAGCCAACCCACAAATAAATAAATAGGGAAGTAGGTAAAAAAATATGTAAATTGGTGAAAATCAGGATCACAGAAAAAAAGGAAGCATTAGGGTCAACCCTAATGAGCTTCCTGGCAATCAAGATAAACAAGGAAATTATACTACTGTTAGCTGATTCTAAGATAGAAAAGCTTCTAAGGGAATCAAACTTTTCTTAGGACTGAATTCTAAAATAAACTGTTTTCTATATAAGGGGCCCACTGAGTGATAGCAGTGCACAGATTCCAGCTAGTATAGTGTCAGATTTCATGTAGTGTCTTGGAGCAGCCAAAAGACTTAAATGTAACCTAATTGAAGGTGATTCTTTACTTGGCTTACTATAGTTTTTAAAAGTTCAACATTCTTTAAAAACCATAAGCATAGGACCTACTCTTCCCCTTAGGCCCAGGAGGGAGGGCAAAGTGGAATAAAGGTTTTTTGTTTGTTTATTTTTTGGAATAAAGGTGTTTTTGCACACCTCTTTTCCAGACACCATGGTACCCATTTAATGTGTTACCTTGTTTCAGCCTTATATATGATAGGTGGTCTACCCTTTAATAAGTAAGGAGACCAAAGAAGGGTCAGTGATAGCAACGAGAGGCCTCTTGAAGGAAAGAGATCTTGATCTGGGCTTTGGAAAGCCAAGGTGGGGGATGAGAGGTGGGCAGGAAGGGAAGGAGCGTTGTGTTTATTCACATACCTTTTATCAGACATTGAATAACATTGCAAGCAAACCAGTTTGGTGGGAGCATGGAGGGCATGTGAAGCTCCACTTATGAACCTGTTTTCTAGGCCTGTAGAGTGCTCCCGGCCTTTACATTTAGTTCAGTTCCTTAGTCATTTCTTCTTGACTGTAAATGTTTTGAGTCTCTCTGCTTTGCCTCTCAAATGACTGAGAGCTTTGGTAACTTAGAAACTGAATAGCTAAGAGACAGGGACTTATTTATGTACCTTTTTAACCTTTTGAATAGTTCCATGTACAGAAAAAAGAATGTTTTTAAAATGTAAATGAATAGATTGTCCTGCTGAAACAACTCAAAGTGTGCCACCCCATTGCTGGATGGTATTGGCTAGAGTTTGTTTTTCCAACACCTTCCATCTTAGGCCTGGTTGTTGTAGGTCATTTGCCTCTAGCCATAGTATTAGTGAGCACGGGAATCATCTAATCCACACTTTTGACCAGAAGTTTTCTCAATATTACGTTTTTCCTACCACCCTACTTCTTTGAATCAATGACTTGTTTTCTCAGTTTTTTCCAAACAGGAATTCTGATATTTGGTTTTCATTTGCACTGCCCAGTTGTGTTGTATAATCACAATTATAAGTTTAAGTCACACTGATTATAGAAACTGATTTTTTTGTTTGTTTTGGAGTATAGTTGATTTACTGTGTTACGTTAGTTTCAAGACTATAGAAACTGATTTTGGTGACACTTCTAATGTGGATTAACCCTGTCCCCTTGAAACAATGAGATAATTAACTAAGTCCTACCCTCAGAGAAAACTCCAGAGAATAATATACAAAACAGATTTTAAAGCAAATTTAGATACTTTGCTTCATGAACATGCTTTACTTTGATGTGTATTTGTTTGTTTGTTTTTAATTTATTTTATTTTATTTATTTTTGGCTGCGTGGGTCTTCATTGCTGTGCACGGGCTTTCTCTAGTTGCGGCTAGTGGGGGCTACTCTTGGTTGCAGTGTGTGGGCTTCTCATTGCGGTGGCTTCTCTTGTTGCAGAGCACGGGCTCTAGGCGCTTGGCCTTCAGTAGTTGTGGCACTTGGGCTTAGTTGCTCCACAGCATGTGGGATCTTCCCAGACCAGGGCTTGAACCCGTGTCCCCTGCATTGGCAGGCGGATTCTTAACCACTGTGCCACCAGGGAAGTCCCTTGATGTGTATTTGATAATTACTCTGTTGCCAGTCACTAGAACTCAGTAACACATATAAGAAACTTGATAATCAGAGCTGATCAGTGAACACCTTCATCCTCTTCTATACAGTGAATCTATTTCAGTAGTCATTCTGAAATGGAAGGAATATAATAATGGCCACGGCAGGCAGTGAAAATCTGTATTTGAATACATGTTATAATAGTAAAACATTTTAAAATAAAATTGTACAAAAAGAAAAAATGAATTAATACTTCTCACTTAGGTGTTTTGAACAAAGAGGGAAGCTTATGTACATATGGTCTGTAAATGCCGTTATTTGTCTTTCAGTGCATCATAAATTTCTCTTCTATTTGGCAAAAACTTCTGAAGATTTTCTTTGCAAAAATCAGATAAAATGGACAAATTATAGCAAACAGTGACATAATTTGATCTGTTGCTTTAATATGTGTCCAGTTCTTGGTGAAAATGAGGCAGACATCTTTGATTTCTTCTGGCAATAGATCCTAGCATCTTTTGTCATTTCTCTAGCAGTCTTCTTTGAAATGTGATTTTTTCCCCCTATATAAATAGTTTATTTTCTTAAATTTTGCTGTTGAATAGTTAACAACCGTCTGTTTTACAGTTTCTGTGCACTGGTCTTCAAGGAGTTCTCCAAATTAACTTCCATGAAATACAGTGTTTGTTAAGGAATAAGTAAGAAATATGTGATGATAATTTGAAGTTTTAAGTATATATTATGAAAGCGTACAGTAACCACAGCAATTATTTAGAACTTAGGCCAACAAAAGTTTTTTAAATTTTTTTTTTAAGGAAAGAATATTGTATCACTGACATTGCTTTCAAAGTGCAGGTATATAGTGATAATCAAAAGCAGACTGATTTTTAATCAGTTTAGTTGCGGTTTTTTAAAATGATGTACAGATCATGCACTTATTGTGTGTACTTCAGGACAGATTGCTTTCACTGTGTGCCACTTTCACTTGGTGTGTCACTGATTAAGATTCTCATTAGACAAAGGTAGTTTTCTCTCTATCTGAACACATCTCTTTAGTCTCCTTTGCAAAGTCCTCCTCATTCTCTCAGTATTGGAATTACACAGCTTTTGGTTCTGAGCCTTTTCTCTTCCTATATTTTTTTTATAGATAAGATATATTTCTGCAGCTTTAAATGCAGTTTGTATGCCAGTGATTCCCATTATATTTCTCTCCAACCTAGATTTCTTTTTATCCCCAGTACGTAGCTATGTCTTACCTCCTTGAGGTCTGTCCACTAGGTGTCGCACAGTTAGCCAGTGGAGCCAAACGAAAGTGGGATTCCAGATCTTCTACTGCAGGTTGTCTCTTCCCCCATTTTCCATCTTAGCTAATGACACCACTGTCCTCCAGGAAACACAAACAAGAAACTGAGATGGCATACTTGACATCCCTCTTCCACCCCCCCCCCCGTCTGATTCATCACCCAGCCATGTTCATTCCTTTTCCACAATAAAACTTGAATCTAACCTGTTTTTTTTGTTGTTGTTGTTTTGTTTTGTTTTTTTAAATAAATTTATTTATTTATTTTTGGCTGCATTGGGTCTTCATTGCTGCACGTGGGCTTTCTCTAGTTACAGCGAGTGGGGGCTACTCTTCAGTGCGGTGCGTGGGCTTCTCATTGCGGTGCTTCTCTTGTCGCAGAGCACGGGCTCTAGGCGCACTGGCTTCTGTAGTTGTGGTACGTGGGCTTATTTGCTCTGTGGCATGTGGGATCTTCCTGGACCAGGGCTTGAACCCTTGTCCCCTGCATTGGCAGGCTGATTCTTAACCACTGTGCTACCAGGGAAGTCCCATGTATTCTGATTCTTAATCATTTGATTGTTTTCTGGGTATTTTATATTCTTGAATGTTGGAACTAAGAACTGATCCTCAAGAAGTATTTCCTCATTCGACTTCAGTTTGTGTCACCCCAGAATTCATACGTTGAAGCCCTAATCCCTGATGCAGTGGCATTTGGAGGGTGGAGCCTTTGGAAAGTTATTAGGTTATAAAGCCCTCATGGATGGGGTTAGTGCTTTTATAATAAGAGACAGAAGCTATGTAATGTGATGAGAAATGGTGTGTATGTAAGGATACAACAAGAAGACATCTGATGTGTGGGAACCAGGAAGAAGGGATTCAATGGGCTGGCACCTTGATCTCCAGAACTGTAAGAATACATTTCTGTTTAAGCCACCCAGTCTAGAGTATTTTTGCTGTAGCAGCCTGAAACAACTGAGACCACTTCCCTCGCCAGAATGTAAGTCCCATGAGGGCAGAGACCTGGTTTTGTTTCTGCTGCCTAGATCAGTGCCAGGCTCACAGGAGGCCCTCAGTTATTACGTGTTGAACTAATACAAGGAATGGTTGAGCCTGTGATTCCTTTATGCCAAGAGTTCAGCTTTGTTTCTGCCCCAGCACACTTGAGACATAATCCTTATCAGTGGCTTGCTCAGAGCAGCAGTGATTCTCAACCTTGCCATCATTCTTATATTTATTAGAAAGATACCAACAAGAATATGTCTTCACTGTGAGAAGAAAAATAGTTTCAGTGAAGAAAAATAGCCTCCCTAACCACCAGTTTATTTCGATACCACTAGAAAGTTGATGTGGTAGTAGTTGTGCCTAGGCTGGAGCGATCAGAGGGTAAAGGAATTATCACAGCCCTGAGAAAAGAAATGAAAGAATCTGGTTACAGTGCGGAATCCCAGCTTTGTAACTTGTGATCAGTAGCCACATTTCCTCTTCTTTTTTATTAATGCATCCAGCGAGATTTTCTTAGGCTTCTTCATATGTAAACGGGTAACCTGGGTTATATTATCAGATTCTTTCTAGTTCCAAACAAGAGGCGGCTGAGCCTAACAGTAAAGCGCTCAGGTCTTAGAGTTCACCCGTCAGTTACTAACTGGTTAACCCTGAGCAAGTTACTTAACCTCTCTGTGTCTCAGCTTTCTCTTCTGTGAAATGAACTTGCTAATTTGCCCACCTCATAGGGTAATATGTGCAGTGATTAAAATAGTGCCTTCCCAGAAACATTCAATAACATGTCAGCTGCTATTATATTCTGTGGTTCCTTGTAATGACCTATAATGTTCCCTGAAGTGAAGAGCGGTGAGAAAGGAGAAGCGTTTAAAGTTTAAAACTGTTGTATTCTGTGCTTTTCATTGTGAAGCAATTTGATGGAGAAGCAGAAATTTTCAGTTAGCATCGAGAGTTTTGAAGCATTCTATTTTCTGCTTTAGTCACCAAAGTAGTAGAAGACTGGTTTTGGTCTCTGGGCGCTTCACTCTAGTTTGAGAGACAAGGCCAGCAAAAGTTCAAAACAGCGTGATTTAGAGTTCATCAATGTTATTATTCAGAAATAATCCAGGAATTCAAAGGTAAGGATCTGAGGTTGGAGCGATGGAATCAGCCAGCCCTTAGAGAATTTGAGCTAGACTCCAGAGGGTAGGCTGGGTTTGGAGAGAGGTGATGAGAATAGAGCAAAGGCAGAAACTCCTTATTCTTATTGAATATTTCCTTCCAAGCACTTCTGAATTAACCTGTGTGAAAAACAGACTGGTTGGAATATAGAGGGCATGTGCAAAGGAGAAATAAAATACTAGATATGGTAAAATGAGACCAGACAGCATAGGACCCAGAATGGTCAATAGTATTTGGTGTCTAGAATATAGGAGACTCATTGTGGGGGTCAGTATTCCTTTTCTTTTTTTTTTTTAACCTGTTGGATTTGTGATGGTAGTAGAGCTCTCCTACATTCTTTGAACACGTATTTTATTTATTTATTTTTCTTCATTTCTTCGGTTGCGTCGGGTCTCAGTTGTGGCACGCGGGGTCTTTGTTGAGGCATGTGGGATCTTCTGCCGCCGCGCGGGGGCTTCTGTCTAGTTGTGGCGTGTGGATTTTCCCTCTCTAGTTGTGGCACACGGGCTTTCTCATTGAGGCACACAAGGTCAGTAGTTGAGAGGTCTGTGGGCTTAGTTGCCCCGAGGCATGTGGGATCTTAGTTCCCCAACCAGGGATCGAACCCATGTCCCTTGCATTCGAAAGTGGATTCTTTACCACTGGATCACCAGGGAAGTCCCTGAACACATATTTATTGAGGACCAACCTACATGCCGACTCAGAGCAAGGCTCTAGGGATACGGGATACATGGGGATCAAAACGGACAAATATCCCTGTCTTCGTGGAGTTTACAGTCTAGTGGGAGTGGGTGACGGAAATCACACAGCTCTGAGTACACGTCGTAGTCAATAAAAATTGCACGGGTAAAGGCCGTGAGGTTAGGGTGGATGGGCCATGGTACCTTGGAGGAACTTAAAAGGCCAATATAGCTGGAGCTAAGAGTGAGCGGAGAAGAGTGAAGAATGAGGAGGCTGGAGCGGTAGGCAAGAGGCTAGCTAAGAGGTGAAGGCTAGAAAATCAGATCTGAGTCAGCGTTGCAGAGTTGCTGGTTAACAGGAAGTGTGTGTGGTGGACAGAAAGCAGAACTCTGAGAAGTGGTAGGAGGAGAAGCAAGGAAGCCGAAAATAAGCCGCCAGTTAGAGAAGTGGGCGTAGAACCGGGAAAAGTGGACGCTGAGGACAGTGATGGCCAACGCTTCCCACTAGGCTAAGAAGGAGCAGTGAGGGAAAGGTTGTTGACTTTGGCATTGAGGATTTTGGTGACCTTCAAGCAGAAACAGGGTTTTAAGAGATTGAGGAGAAAGACTGGGTGGTTAAGAGGTAATGGCTATAAATCACCCATTTAAGAAGCTGCTAAGGAAAGCATTTTTTATGGTTTTAAAAATGTGTTTGCTTACATATACTTCTTTACTCAGCTAAGACGATCCATCTTATGATGTTTTTCAGATGAAAAAAAAGATATTGACCATGAGACGGTGGTTGAAGAACAGATCATTGGAGAGAACTCACCTCCCGATTATTCAGAGTATATGACAGGAAAGAAACTTCCTCCTGGAGGGATACCTGGCATTGATCTCTCAGATCCCAAACAACTAGCAGAATTTGCTAGGTAAGTTGTAAGAACTTTTCCTTTCTTTTAGTTAAAGAAAGTACTTGAGTGTTGCCAGCTGTGTTTTTTGGTGCCTAAGTTACAATAGTGGTTTGTATTCTTGCTCTAGGGAAGCTTCTGAAAACAAAAGCAGTTGGTTTTTATTTTCAGTGGTAACTATGCTATGAATGTAACTGGCACCATTTTAGATTTGAATAAGATGAAGCAAATACCTACTCTTTAATTCTGTAATTGATGTTGCTTGTGAATAAATAAAATTGCACTTAATTTGTTTGGAAATGGATCTTTACACTGCCTCCTGGCCTCTTTGTATACATTTTAAATTTGCGTGTATTGTCCTGGTCTGAAGCTGCTGGAGGCCTGGGTCTGTACTGGATTTGTACAGCTGACCGCTGGAAAGGACTTCATCAGTTCCAATTTCAGCAGGTCATCAGTTAGGCTCCCGGTGTTTTGTTGATTTAAGCTGGCATGACAGGAAGAGATCAAATATTTAGGGCCAGGGCCCTGTGCCTGACTATCCAAGGTGAGGAGCAGGAAGGAAGGTCTGAACCCAATGGTTGTTTATTTGTTTTGCCTGAAACCAGCCAGATTCCTATAGAAACCTTGGCCCCTTTTTACATTATTTTCTAGTATAGTTTGGCAGTTTTTATAAGGACGTGAAAAAACCCACACAGATGTAAAATTCTGAATAAAATGAAATGAACTAATAAAATCTAGAGTAGGAAGTATACTCCTTTTCCCTACTTGAGGTTGAATGGAACCTGGAACAGCCCAGGAAATTGAAGCAAAGACAGAATCAGTAAGAAAGAAATCTTTGTGCTCTCCTGTCCTGTCTAACAGAGTGGAGCACCTTTTCTTTCCGCCCCCCTCTCTTGAGAGCAGAGTAGGGAAGAGCTGGAGACCCTGGGGTGTACTGGTTCCTCCCAGCCTGCCAACAACAAGCTGGGCGGCCTCTGGCCATTTGGAGCCTCAGTTTCTCCACATGTCACGTGGGTATAAGAATACCATTGTGCTTTGATAAAAGGGTCTGTACCCTTTTCTCCTTTCCAGTGAAACTGTAGTTATAGGGAATATAAACATTAATTTATTTCTGACTTATCATGGCTTTAAAAAACTTAAGGCCCTATCCTTTTGTTAATGACACCGTGTTCCAGCTTTTTTTGCTGTTTGTATTTTAAATACAGATATGTGAATTGAATATTAACTGCCCTGCTCCCCTCCCCACCAGAAGTACAAATAAAAATGGAATCTGTAGGGTACATAGTTAGCAGTGAGGTCAAGAGTTTTTGGACAGATTGAGCCAAATATCATACCTGTGTTTAATGTTGTCACGTGTCCCTAAAGTTAGTCGCATCTTCCTTGTGGTCCTCGGATTTATTAGGGCATATGGGCTGCTCTCCCAGCGACAGAGAGCTGGAACACGGGAATCCAGGAGGGCTTTGTGGAGGGGCCAGCGTTTGATTTGGGCCTTGAAGAACATAGAGTTGTGACAGGTGGATGGGGCTTTCATGGTGGGGCCTCCATGGCCAGAACAACATGAACACAGAATACGCATTCGCTGTCCAGTATATATTCAGAAAACAGAAGTAGTCAAGTTTGGCTGTGAATTAGGGTGCTTACAGGGAAATGACTGGGTTTAGGTAAACATAAACCAGATCATTAGAGCCTGTGAATACTGGGCCAAGATACGGGCTCTTTAGTATGTAGTAGACAGCTGGTGAAGGTTTTTGAGCAGTAGAGAAGGGGTTGTATGATCAGAGATTTAATCTGAGAGAATTACTTTTCAGCTGTATCCAGGCTGGATGGGTGCAGGGACACCCAGGAAGCGGGAGAAACCAGTTGAACAAGAGCTCATGAAGGCCTGAGCCAGAATTGTGGTGGGTGGCAGTCAGACTATGTAAATGTGAGTAAATGTGACAGAGATGACAGGAGACAGTGGAAGACAGAGACAGTTTGGCTGTATGTCTAGAGGGAGGGGCAAATGCACATTAATTTTTTTAAAATGCACATTAAAAGCTTTGCTCCATAGGTGACAGGGAAATTGGGAGAGGGTGCTGGTGTGGGGTTCAGAGTATGCAGTGTTTGGTTTTAGATGCTGAAGAGACATCCGTGCTGGACTTGAGATGGATTCAGGAAGTAAGTTAGGGCTAGAGCCGTCTGATGGGGGCCAGCTAAGAGCATGAGAGTGTTCTGTAAATAAGCTCTTGGCGGGGGGCAGTAGGAGGTTTTGGAGAGAAAAGAGTAAAGTCTTGGGAAGGCCCTTGTATTCAGAACCAGTGACAGAGCCAAAGGATCATTCAGACTCAAGAAAATAAGTACAGCGGACTTCCCCTGGCAGTGTAGTGGTTAAGACTCCGTGCTTCCACCGCAGGGGGCACAGGTTCCACTGCATCTCCCTGGTTAGGGAGCTAATAAGATCCCACATGCTGTGGGGTGCGGCCAAAAAAGAAAAGAGAAAAGAAAAAGGTAAGTACAGCATTCCAAGAGCCAGTAGAGTTTCCAGAAGGGCCAAGAGAGGGAAGAATAAATATTTCTCTAAATAATATATTGTGAAGTAATTCTGGTGGAGGAGCAGAGGGCTGAGGCAAGATTTTGCAGAGAGGTGGGGCCCATGGGTAGTGAGCAGTAGAAGTAATTAGGTGTTGGTGACCCTTAGCCTTGTTCCCCTTGCTGGAGAATTGGGGCAGCAATCTTAAAGCTTGTCCCCAGTTTTCTGAACAGAAACTCCAGGATGTTTCAGCTCTAAACTCAGGCACATGTCGCTAAAAGCTTCCAGGGAGAAAAGATAGGTCTACAAAAGGATGATAATTAAACCTGAATGAGAATTTTCTTCAACAGCAATAGATAATTAGAAGACAAAGGAGCAATGTTCTGAGATTTCTGAGGAAAATTATTGTAAACAGAATTCTTGATCCAGCAAAGCTATCAGTCCAACACAAGGGCAAAACAATGACAGTTTTAGACACCTAAGGATTCGTTTTATGTTGCATGCATCCTTTCTGAAGAGGTTACTTGAGGGTGTGCTCCAGTATAATGAGGATGAACATCAAAGGGAAGACTTCCTAAAGAATACAGTGAACAGAAAATCAAGAAGACTGCTGTGCAACAGGCTGGAAAACTTGTTCAGTTTAGAATAGGAAGTCAGTGGGTTGTAAGAATTTCTTCAAGAAAAGTCCATTTCATTCAGTAGTGGATAGAATGAGCAAGGAGCTAGAAGATCTTGGTAGTATGGGAAAGAGTCTTCTAAAGAAGAGAAGATAGAAAGTCCATGACAAGCGTGGCAGGGTTAAGAAAACCATGGCCTGAAAATGGGGCATAATCTTGACCATATTTAAAGAGAGAACACTCATTTGACTCGACTCTAGGAAAGTTCTCTCCTTGGTAACTGAAGCTCTACTGTATTGGACTTGCAGAGCATGAAATATGATCCTAGCACACAGTTAAATTCTTTAGTAAGCATTACTTATGTAATTACCTGAATATAGTGTGTGTTTATTATCTTTTATAATCAGCCTGTTAAAGATTCCATTTTGTATACAGAATAGAATGTAATCTTGCTCCCCTTGACAACATGTACAAAGTAAAGGTACAGGATTTGGGCAGTTGTGAGGTTGGGCTCATTCTCCTCCCCATTTTCCATAGTATCTCTTGAAAAGATGAGTAAAACCAAATAAATCTCTCTAATTGGGCAGTGGTGGTGAGAAATAGTTGAGCCTGGAATGCCCTATTCTGTTAGGGCTTCACATTTTGACAATGTAACAGCTGTGAATAGGACTTTCCAGAGACCCCAGAATGGTGACTGGGTCTCAAAGCTGTTGACAAAGAAGCGCCAAGTTTCAAACTGTTGGGGGCCATATCTTATCTTCTTGGCTCATAAAAATGCACAGAAGGGCTTCCCTGGTGCAGTGGTTGAGAGTCCGCCTGCCGATGCAGGGGACACGGGTTTGTGCCCCGGTCCGGGAGGATCCCACATGCCGCGGAGCGGCTGGGCCCGGGAGCCATGGCCGCTGAGCCTGCGCGTCTGGAGCCTGTGCTTCACAACGGGAGAGGCCACAACAGTGAGAGGGCCGCGTACCGCAAAAAAAAAAAAAAAAAAATGCACAGAACTTCTTCTCCTGGCCTCCTCTTTTCATCCACCTCCACCCTGTGACTCAGTTCTCGGCTTAAGGTGGCATGTTAGTTGCTTTCCCCTCCCCTCCATGTACTGGCATGGTAGGATTCTAGACTGGACTTGGAACTGACCAAAGAATGTTCAGGTTCCTGCTGCACTGAGCCTAGACCGCTTAGTAAATCACTTAGTGTGTTTGAACAGGTATAAGAAATAATGACTTATTTGAAAGTCATGGTATCGCGGAGGTGGGACTATGGTGATTTTGTTCTTTCTTGAAATGTGTTTTTAGTAAATACTTCAAAAATTGGTCAGTGGGTGGGACCTAGAGAATTTTGTTCCCTGATTAAATTTTGTGCATTTTTCATTAACTAAACTTAGCTCTTTGGAAACCTTCTGAGCAGGAAGATCAGATAACAAGTGGTTCGATCAGTCCCGAGTGGGTGGTGGTTTGTTGTTGTGGTTCACTACCCACCCTGAGGCTTTTTCACTGGTTTGATATAAAGATGAAGTGTGATGGTGGAGCTGAAATGCCATAAAACCCCTCAATATCACATGAAAGTACACTAAGAGAGAACCCCTTGAACAAACTTTGGCTCGTTTGCCTTAGGCAACACAAAGAAGGGAGGTGAACGGTGCTTGCAGATGGCAGCGCTGTTACACAGGGCCTTCTGTCCCGTCAGCACAGCTGGTTCCAGTCTGGAGTCAGCTAAGCTGCTTATTTTCATTCAGGAATCACTTCTTCAGAAATGTTTCATCTTGGCTTCTGGGACATTTACAGATTTAACTTAGTCAGAACTTCTGGTTTACATAACGCCCTGCTGAAAATTGTCCAGGAAATTCCTGCAGTTAGTGGTACTGGTGTCCAGCCTTCACAATGTATGCAGAATGGCAGAGTGTAAAATCAGCAGTCACGTCATAGGGCACGTAGTCTCTATTTTTAATTGAATGGGAAACTTCTGTTGCCTACCTGGCTCCTCCATATCATTTCTAATACATGGAGGGGCCTTTCCACGTTACCTGTGCAGTTCTTTCTCAGTCTCTCAGTCCTTTATTTGACAATGGTGGTTTGGAGCCACCAGTACCTTCTGGGTTGTTAAATACAACTGGCATTTTTTTAAGGAATGAACTCAGTTTTGCCTCGGCCCATTTAGCACAGGTTGGCGGTAATAAAAGCCGTCATTTCTCAAGAGCTTAACGTACATCATCTCTTAATTTCCACAGCTTTAAGTAGGTAGCATTAATACCTTTTTACAGAATAAGAAACTGAGGCTGAGAAGTTAAGTGATTTGCTCAAGGTCGTGCAGCTGGTTGAAGCCGGCACCCAGTCACACATCCCATTCCACCTCGCTCACGATGCTAATGCGATGCTAATGCTCTTGTCATCGTCTCCGGGTCCAAGAGCTTTGTAAGCTTCTCAGTCAATGAGAAACTCGTATCTTGGTTACTTGTGACTGACTAGTTTAGGTGGGTCAAGAAGGTATTCTAAGTAGTAGTATATAATTTTAGTCTTTTTAAAAAATTACTCTCTTTTTTAGGATTTCAAATATATATATTTTTTTTTATTTTGTAGGTTTATGTACCAATTGTTGCCACAAAGATTTTAATTTTAATCTTTACTCACAAAACAGAACACTTTCAATCTAGGCACGCTTGTTTGGAAAATGCCCTTTTTAGTGTTTGCATTCGAATATAATGTAAAAGGTACCTGCATATACTGCCACTCTGAAGTGAACAAGACTGATTTGCTCAGGAGCTTAAGAGTGGCTGCAATTAAATACCTCCACTTCCTCCTTGAGTCCAAGGGTGTTTGCCCAGATGCGTTTTAAACTCTAGTTCTAAAATTAAGTATATTGCTAAATATTAGCACACATTTTAAAAATGACATTTTAAGAAGAAATGCCACTTAATAACATTCAAAAAATGAATCAAGAGTTGGGTGAATGGCACATAGGACTGTTCTCTTTACTTTTGTGTATATTTGAAATTTTCCATGATAAAACAAAATTAAGTTCCTAGGAATGAATTTAAGAAAATTTGTGAGGTCTGGGGACACTCGTAGGTAACTGGGCCACACCTATCCTACGGTCATAGGCATTTGACTGCCACTGTCCCCACGTTCAAGCCCTAAGGCGGGTGGAAGAGGGGAAAGGTTGTCAGTACGACGTATTTGTCAACCCAGTGAATGTGTTTTTAAAGTCAGAGTTTTTTGTTTTTGAGATAATTTGCATACAGTAAAATTCACCTATTTTAGGTTAGTACCATTCTATGAATTTGGACAATCATGTAGTTATCTTCACAGCCAAGACAGCATTTGAGTGGAATCATCAAAGAGTAAACATCTTAATTGGGAAGATTAAAGCTTGGTTCTTAATATACAGTTCTTATTATTAACATTTGATTGGTGTAGAACCCTGTCGTATGAATCACTATTATTTTTCAGACTCTGTTATTATAACCTCCAGGTGGCGCAGTGGCACCAAATTTTTGGGTACCTGGTTTTGTGAACTCAGACCCAGACTCTATTTAAGGTAACATAGGCTAGTGCAGAGCCCTGTACACAGCGGGCACTTAGAGGATGTTTGCTAACTGATGTGGTAATCTTCCAAGTACAAGAAAGAACAAGTATCTACACGGTTGGACTGGGGAGGATACCAGACTGAAAACGTTCTCTTAGAATTCCAAGTAGGAAATTTGTACTGTCTTGAACAAACTCCTTTAGAGATAAGTTATAGGTACCAGATGAATTGTTTCACCTCTG
Source organism: Aethalodelphis obliquidens (assembly GCF_003676395.1). Taxonomy (NCBI): domain Eukaryota; kingdom Metazoa; phylum Chordata; class Mammalia; order Artiodactyla; family Delphinidae; genus Aethalodelphis; species Aethalodelphis obliquidens. The sequence continues at coordinate 23,886,655 of NW_020837965.1, forward strand.
CTCATCCAGGATGTGGAAAGTTTAAGGAGGTGATTTCATGAGTTCAGGTTTTAATAAAGTAAGGAGCCTCAGGGAATCCTTTTCTCAGATCAAGAGTGAAGAAGGATGATACTGTTAGGGCCTTTGCTCCCTTCAAGATGACAGCAGCAGTCTTTCATAGTAAAAGAGGGGTGGTAAGTGAGCCTGCTCTCAGGGAGCATCAGCTTAGTTGTGTATTAAATATGCATCCTCACACAGGAGTGTGAGATGGCAAAGCTAGGGACAAGAACATCGGTTTCAGAGATTTTAAATCTTTTTTTCTAGTTTTTCTAGGAACTCTTAATTTCTCACCCTCTACCACACACAGATCTTTAGTGAGTTTTGGAGAGAAAGTTTTGACAAAAGACCAAAGGTTGGTTCAGTGAAAATAGCAGGTAGGTAAGTTACCAAATAAGCAAGCTCTGGGTAGTAACTCCACAAGCAGGACTCTCCCTGACTGCCCAAGTGGTCGAAACTATAATCTCCCTCCCATCACCACCAACACCAAAACTAATAGTATGATAAAAATTAAACAGTGTGAAAAGGTTTGGGGGTTTTCCCGCCAGTCCCTAGGGGCTCCTCCCCAGAGTAACCATTACTCACAGTTTGCTGTGTTTCCTTCTAGAGCTATTATACGTATATGTATATAAATAATTCTCTGTTTAAAAGGACTTTTCTGTACCCTTTTTAAAAAAGAGTCTATTATAAAGATCATTTCTGTCAGTATGAGATGGACAACCCCCCCTTTTTTAAGCAGTTGTATAGGATATATAGTTTTAAGACCCCCCTCCCATATCTTCCTTTTTTAAAGCACCCTTATTATCACAGCAGCTGCTTTTGGATACCTCACTTTGCTTACCTCACTTTGCTCCCACTAGGAGTTTCATCTGTGGTTTTGGGGCTGTTGGTCTTTTTTATTTTTTAAAGAGTTTGGGGAAAAGAGCAGATACTTAAATCATGCAGCTCACAGTGCCATCCTAAGCTGCACCAGCTTATCAGCTACGAGACCATAGGCAGCCACTCAGTCCTGTTTGTGCTTGAGAATACTTACCTGTAGGTTGGAAGAGTGCTTCTTCACAGTCGCAGGTCCTCGGAGAATGTGAGTTTTCTCATCCCTTCCCCTTCACGGAAGCATGTTGTAATCTTAGTTTTTGTACCTATAGGGAAAGCATTTTAGGGACTATACGATTTATGCCAGATGAGTCTACCCATTCCTACAAACCTCTCTCTCTTTTTTTTCCCCCCCTTTGGTAAGAATGAAGCCAAGAAAAATTAAAGAAGATGATGCTCCAAGAACAATAGCTTGCCCTCATAAAGTAAGTAACGCTAGGGGGAAGGTGTGCATTACTGTGGATGAAGTTAGAGAGCCTGTAAGAAATCGCACTTTCTGTTTCCATCTTCATAGTTGAGATTCAGTGAGGAACTATAATCTGGTTTCTAAATTCAAGAGACTGTATCTTGTGATGTAAGTATTGTTGTTCCATAAAGCCACTTAAATTTAAGTACCATTAAATGGGGTTACTGTAGGGTGCCAGTGTTTTTATTATCACTGTACTGAATATACTCTGTTAGGATTTTATTCTTTTTGGATTGTTAAACAAGTCAGTCTTAAGGCATTGGGTTGTGCCTCACCCATGGACCTTTATGGGACTGTGGGCTCCTTATGGAAATTTGGAAATCTTTTTGGATGTGGCTGAAGTGACCCTAATAAGACTTCATCATTTCCTTCGCAATTTTAATTTACCCTGTTAATTGTGTGTTGCTAGGGAGTACTTAATTGTTTTCAAATGTGGCTGTTTATTAGTCTTTAATGACAGCCTAAAAAGTACTTTGAGATATTGATTGGGTCTGTTTTAAACGTAATTGGAGGTGAAAATAAAGTATCAAGTAGGTGGTACAGAAAAACAGGAGGGGAGAGATTTTGAATGGAGTAAAAAATTTAAAAAGACAACAACAATTGGAGAAGGATAAATTTACTTTCGTGGTCTCATCTCTGATGGCTGTGCACCCATAAGTTCTTTTTGTCTCTTTTTTTAATGTTCTTGCTGTGGAAATTTTGATATGTAAAAGCATTTCTGTTGAGGCCAAATACTAATAAGCTTTTGAAAACAGTTATGCCTTAAGTGCTCGTCTTCTCTCTAGCTTCTCTCTGTACTTCTTTTCCAGAAAGATTTTTTTTTTTTCCAATTCCATTTTCTGGATGGAAACTCAGCCTAGGGGTCAAGGTGAAAAATCTGTGGTGCCCCGCCCCCTCCCCCCTGCCCCCCTTGCCTGTGAAGCTGTGCAGTGTTGACTCGTGCTGTCCTTCTGTCCTGCTGTCTGATCATTTCCCCATTCACTCCATTATTGGGCAACAACTGCAGAAGAAATGGTGCAGGACATGCTTCTCCCGAGCATCGCCTACCCATCTACCTCCCCCACCCCGCTCTGGTATCAGTTTACCTGCTTCTTTTCCTAGTGTCTCACAAAATAAATTTCTTCTGTAGTTGCCATTCCTTGGAGACCCTCTTGCTTCTTTCTCTGTCAAGAAGGGGAAAGAGGCAAAGAGAGAAGAGGGAACAGTAGGCGATGGAGAATGACAGCCCATTCTTGCAGCACAGAATACGGGGCCCACCAAAGGTAGTGGTGGACTGCCGTCATCTTAACTCCGTTTCTCTCAGTGCTTCTGTTACTTCATCTGGGGGCATAGCCGGGTGAGGCGGCCGTGGTGTAGCCGGCAGCCAGGGTGTCTGGGTTCTACTCCCAGCCTGGCTCCTACTACTAGCGTGACCTTGGGCAAGTCTACTTAAAGACATCTCTAAGCCTCAGTTTCCTCACTGTAAAACAGAAGTTTGCATTTCATGTTAAGGCCTTTTTCAGCTGTTTTTTGGGTTTTTTTTGTCGTAAATAATATTTCTACTGTAATATGAAGTAAAATGTATGTGGGGAGGTTGGGAGGGTCGTTGTATTGTGTCAGTGAAGGCTGTCAGGCGGTAGAATCGTTTGTAACAGTTTGCAGTGTGAACCACTAAGCTTCTCTCTCTGTTCAAAGGGCTGCACAAAGATGTTCAGGGATAACTCTGCCATGAGAAAACATCTGCACACCCACGGCCCCAGAGTCCACGTCTGTGCAGAGTGTGGCAAAGCTTTTGTTGAGAGCTCAAAACTAAAACGACACCAACTGGTTCATACTGGAGAGAAGCCCTTTCAGGTAGAGCCAGCCCTCCTCCCCTCCGCTGTCCCCACAGGTGTAGGCAGGGCGGCAGCCTGCTGGAGAGACGCCGCCCAGAGAGGCCACAGTGGGGTCCTGGTGACTCACTCGGGGGGCTGCCCCAGCTCTCGCCTCCGCTGCGTGTGATCTGTGTGGTACCAGAGACGGGATGTATCGAGGTGTTTCTGGAGTGTACTTGGCGTCAGGAGAAACACGGGATTGCTCGAGAGCAAGCCTAAAACAGAAGTTCTCATGTGTTCACTGCGGGATTAAAGCAATTTACTTGCTGTAGTTAACTTATTTTTTAGAGTATATTGAACTGCTAATTGACAGGGAACTTCTAAAATTTTTGCTGTAAGAGAGTAACTTTGAAAATAGTGTTTATTGCCTTGTTTTTAGAAGCCCATGGACAAGTGAGCGAATTAGCAGTGCAGCTGGTAAATCTCACATGGTTCTTTTTGATACTTGACACCAGGAACCTTCCTAACCGTTTGCCTCTTATTATTTGAAATATTTACACAAATGTTAGGACCCTAACATAAGATTTAGGAAGATTCTTGCTGTTTTGCTGAATGTTTCTTTTACGTTGTAGTTAAACAATTCATGAGGGCTACGCATGGGTCCTAGGAGTTGTCTGGGCAGAGTTACAGCTCCCTGCTCCCTAATTTAGACTGTATCTCAAAAGCTTCCCCCCAGGGCAGGGCAGGGCAAGGAGGAGCAGGGAGGAGCAAGTGAGGTAGAAGAGGTAGGCTGCTCTCCCCCCAGCAGTGAGCTGCCCCCTCCCGGGCCTAGTCGGAGTCTGAGCGGGTTGTCTCTGGTCTCTCCTCGACAGTGCACGTTCGAAGGCTGCGGGAAACGCTTTTCACTGGACTTCAATTTGCGCACACATGTGCGAATCCATACCGGAGACAGGCCCTATGTGTGCCCCTTCGACGGTTGTAATAAGAAGTTTGCTCAGTCGACTAACCTGAAATCTCACATCTTAACACATGCTAAGGCCAAAAACAACCAGTGAGAAGAAGAGAGAGAAGACCCTTCTCAGCCTCGGGAAGCATCTTCCAGGAGTGTGATTGGGAATAAATATGCCTCTCCTTTGTATATTGTTTCTAGAAAAGAATTTTAAAAATGAATCCTACATACCCAAGGGACATGTTTTGATAAAGTAGTAAAAATTTAAAAAAAAACTTTAATAAGATGACATTGCTAAGATGCTCTATCTTGCTCTGTAATCTCGTTTCAAAAACACGGTGTTTTTGTAAAGTGTGGTCCCAACAGGAGGACAATTCATGAACTTCGCATCAAAAGACAATTCTTTATACAACAGTGCTAAAAATGGGACTTCTTTTCACACTCTTATAAATATGGAGCTCACCTGTTGCTTACAATTTTTTAATTTTGTATTTTCCAAGTGTGCATATTGTACACTTTTTGGGGATATGCTTAGTAATGCTATGTGTGATTTTTCTGGAGGTTGATAACTTTGCTTGCAGTAGATTTTCTTTAAAAGAATGGGCAGTTACATGCATACTTCAAAAGTATTTTCCTGTAAAAAAAAAGTTATATAGGTTTTGTTTGCTATCTTAATTTTGGTTGTATTCTTTGATGTTAACACATTTTGTATAATTGTATCGTATAGCTGTATTGAATCATGTAGTATCAAAATATTAGATGTGATTTAATAGTGTTAATCAATTTAAACCCATTTTAGTCACTTTTTTTTTTCCGAAAAATACTGCCAGATGCTGATGTTCAGTGTAATTTCTTTGCCTGTTCAGTTACAGAAAGTGGTGCTCAGTCGTAGAATGTATTGTACCTTTTAACACCTGATGTGTACATGCCGTGTAACAGAAAGGGCAACAATAAAATAGCAATCCTACAGAAAGAATATGGCAGAAAAAGATCTGTAAGCACAGTCTTATTTCCTTTTGTTGTCCAGAATAATTATAATTCTTGAGCCTCCCAGAAATTGGAAGTTAAATAAAGCAACTCAAGTTTCCTTTATTTTGCACTCAATTCCAGTGACTTGTGATTAAAGCGATGCATGGCTATTTTAATACTTCCCATGTGTACTGAATTCTGAGAGAGTAGGTAACAGGCATCCCGAGTTAAGGAACTACCTCAGAGTACCCCACGCCAGGCCCGTTGGTCATAGGATTTTGATTTTAGCTCCCCCAGCAAACGTGTGACCGAAGCAGTTTGTGCTACCCTGGCCTGTGTGTGTTCTCAAGGTAAGGTGTTACCTGGCAGGGGACGCGAGCAGAGGGGAGACCAGGCATTTCCATTGCTCAGGCCGCCTTCAGGGCAACTCCCGCAGGTCCTGGCTTGTCTAACAGGAAACGCTTATGGTTATTGGCTCTTTGGTTTGAGAGCCTTGGTTCCTCCATCTAGTGGAATCTTGCAGCGCTAGCACATTGTAGCAGTTGAGCGCCAGTAGCTTACTTTTGTGCTTCTAAACAAATGGATACGGAGTGCAGATTGGCAAGGTGATTCGGTTATTAAGAAAACTGTACTCAATGAGTACTTTACCTCTCACATTGTGACCTCTTAAATGTACGATTATAATTTTTGGATTTTACTTAGAGTCAAATATCAAACTCATGAGACTGTTTTATAAACTGCCATGATACAGCAAAATCCCATTTATTCAAAATGCAAACATACTGTGTGTCTTTGTGCTGTACGCTTGACTCTGCAAAGTAACTGACGGACTAGCTAATACCAGAGATTCAGGTACAAGACGTCCAGGACATCATCAGGTCAAAACCAGAGCCCTGTCTCTTACAGCTTCTCCATTGGTCCTATGCAGGAGGATTGGTGGCCTAGTGACAGTGGCCCTGTGGCCCTCCGGGATTTTGAAGTGCCTTCTGAATCATAGATGAAAAATTTAACTTGAAACACTTTTTTCTATTTGTTCAGAATCTGTTATCCATTGAGTAGTTTGATGGAACTGAGTTAATCAGAAGACCCCAGCTGTTCTCTGGGTAAGCCAGGCTTTGCTGTATCTGGCAGTCAGGAGAGAGGTAAGCCCATGGCGGAGGTCCCCTTCAAAGCTGAGCGTCCCAGTGCGAACCTGTGGTTCTTTGACTAGACCTGGGGCAGAGGCCTCCACCGCCGCCCGTGGTGTCAGTGCCCGTGCTTCCCTCCCCACCCCACCATCGGGTGAGCAGTCCCCGGCTGGCTGCGTTAGGCATCTGGAGCTGCGTCACCCTCACCCAGCGTTGTGCCACACTGGAGCCTGGTCCTGGCACTGTCCTCAGGACTCCTGCCCAAGGGCCCACGGCAAGACAGACTTGGGCTGTGGGGAAGTCTCCCCGGCAGCCCCGAGAGCCATGTCATGACCTACAGAAGCCAGGCTCCTGAGTTGGAGGGAGGTCCCTCTTCCTCTGTGCCTTGACCCCTTGGGGGATACCTTTGGTCATCTCTTCTGTCCCTTTCTGTCTCTGAGTGGAATAGCCATCGCTCCCCTTGACTCTTTTCTCTGTTCACATGTTTGCTCTCAATCTGCAGTTAATTCGTGAAAGGCATTTCGTTGGGCGTTTGAGGAAAATGTAATGCCCAAGCTCCTCATTGACAAAGCACTCTCAGCTTAACACCGGTAGTGTAGGAAACTGATAAATGAGCAGCAGCTTACAGAGTAGGGGTAGTTCTCCTTGGGTATAACATACCCATTTTGCTCGTGGTTAGAATTTATAATTTTGGTAAAGATGTAATTTACTAAAATTTAAAATCATGTTCTCACAGTGAGTCAATTGTTTTGAGGATTAATCTGATTTATAAGTAATACTGATAGACATATTTTCTTACATCTGAGCTGAAATAAATGCATGTTTCTAGCATATATAAAAACTCCAGAGGATAAGTTTACATTTAACAAGATGTTGTTTTCTATTTTTGGATTTCTTATTATTTTCCCCTTTTTTTGGTGGTAGGGGTTTAGGGGGAAGCATAATATTTGTATAAAGAACTGTCACCCCAGAGTGACATTTATTTTCCAAGGTGACATTGAGCTCTCTGTTGGTTTCGTATGGTGTTCGTGTGCTGTGCGCCTAGGTTCAAGGCCTGCGGATTTGAGGAAAATCAAAGTTGTTCTTGTGGGTTTTTTTTATTTGGTTTTTACGTACATTCTTTTAAATGTCGACTATTTTGCTAAATTTGAGTAAAGCGAGACCCGTTGGATAGTACCCTGGACGCCTGATGGTGTTGCTGAGTTCTGGTTTGTTTCTTCATGATCTATGAGACCCTTCATTCAGAAGGGCGCCTGTAGAGACCGGCGGCTCTGCCTGAGCAGCTGTTGAAGCTCTTTAAGGAGGTTTACTGCTGCCGGCGCTGCTTAGCCAGACTTACCTACTGTACCTTAACCTCAGGATCGGTGTCTGTGGCGCAGGAAGCCCTGGTCTCTCTACGTTTTTGAGTTGGAACCCTGATAATCCACCCGCACAACAACTACAGGAAGGGAACACGGATCACTTCTTGTGTCTGGTTCTTCTGGTTTGGGATCAGCATGCTTAGTAAGACCACGTTACTAATCCTCAGTTCCTTCTATATTCTTGACATCTGACCACCAGCAAAAGCAAGGACCCCAGAGGGCAGAGCAGTGGCGAGAGCTGAGGCGGTTCGTGGGCGTCCGCTGGACGCCGGGGCCGCACCGCGAGGCTCCCTCTCCCTGCCCCACCCCACCCCCCCGCCCGCCCCGTGACTGCCACTGGATGGCCTTGACCGTGGCCTCCCGGGCACCTGACTGCAGAGCCCCTTGCCCTGGCTCCCGTTGGCAGCGGTGCAAGTGCAGCACATCGTCAGAGCTCAGACCCGGCAGGTCCAGGCAGGTGTGTTCCACCCTAACTTTGACCCCAAGAGGTTGAGGAGGAGGCGCGACCCCCCAAGCTGTGCTTCCTCGCAGCCGAGGTCGCGCGCTCCACAGTCTGCTCCTCTACTTAACAGAGGGTGGCCTCGGGGTCCCTCGCGCCTGCGCAGAAGCACTTGACTGCGTGGCTGGCTAGTCTCCTGCACCGCAGCTTCCTGCCCTTTATGGGCCTTGACTGTCACTGCCCGGACTGTGCGGACTGTGCTCGGGTTCCCTGGTTGCCTGAAGGCCTGTAAGTGCGGGCCCTTCAGAGCCACGGCAGCAGGCAGGAGGGGCGGGCCCTCCACGAGTGGGCGTGTCCTGCCAAAGGCTTCCGGTGTCTGTCCTCATGACCGAGTGGTCTCCGGAGGGCCGGAGAGGATGTTTGCTGGAGCTGGGGCTGGATGGAGACCTGATGGGAGGGGCGGGAGGCGTGCGGTTGGCACACTTCATGCGCTCCCATTGGAAAAACCGGAAGTGATAGAACGTTGGCGTTAGGTCAGCAGGCAAATCAAAATTCCCACAGGTTGGTCACCCGGGCCCCCAGGTCTTCAGCCAGCATTCGGGGAGTCCGCAGAGGAAGGTGGGTGTGGTGGCATCACATTCATCTAAAGCGCGATGATTGGTTTTCCACAAAGTGGCAGGTTTGATCAAATTGACTGCTTTTCGTTCAAGGCACTCAGACGCCGTAAGAAACAGCCTTGGGATGTCATAGGGAGGGGGCCAGTCGCTGTGCTGTATTCTGTTTGCTGCTCTATCAGGGGGCTGCACGATGTCTGCATACAGTATGGAGGGGGAAAGGGCATCAGTACCAAACAATAACCTTTTTTCTACAACATCCAAAACTGGTATGAGGCTCTGTTATCTACAGATGGTGATTGGTTAAACTATTTTCATAGAACAATTCTGTTTTTATTCACTTTCTGGTAACTTCTGTAGGCCCTGGTTCAAGGACTTAGCATTGCGTCTCATGTACATCTTTTTCTTAAATGTTCTTTGCCATTTCTGGAATTGTCCTTGGTTTTTCCTTAGCTCATAGGTCATAGATGCAGAAATATTAATAGTATTTAAGGCATCCGCATCAAATGGCTTTGCATCCAGAAAAACATTTAACAATAACTCAGTTTGAAGCACCAAGCATGTGTAACATGGCTCTATAAACTATAATAAACGCATAATATTGTTAAGCTTTTTAACGCCTGTGCTTCTTGTTTGTTCCGCAATCTCTAAGCCACCTCTTTTCCTGAGTTTCATCACACAGTACAACTGGCCGTAAGCTCCCGCTTGGTCTGCCGGCTGCCTCGGCTGCCCGGGGCAGATCCTTGTGGGTTTCCTTCTGGCACAGGAATGGGAACTCCTAGGATTCAATCTTTCTTGTGTTAAGAAATGCTTTCATAACATAACCTCAACTCCAAGATGGACTAATGGGCCAGAAGGAGTTTAAATGAGAACCTCACCCGCTTTTTTTTTTTTTTTTTTTTTTAAGAATTCAGAACCTTTAAGACCCAGAGCACGGTTTCAGGCCGTAGTAAACAGCAACATTATTATAATTTGTCGTTTTTCTTTTTTGGGTTTTTTTTTGGCCATGCGGCATGTGGGATCCTAGTTCCCAGACGAGGGGTCGAACCTGTGCCCCGTGCAGTGGAAGCATGGAGTGTTAACCACTGGACCGCCAGGGAAGTCCCTTCACCTACTTTTTTTTTTTTTTGCGGTACGCGGGCCTCTCACTGTTGTGGCCTCTCCCGTTGTGGAGCACAGGCTCCGGACGCGCAGGCTCAGCGGCCATGGCTCACGGGCCCAGCCGCTCCGCGGCATGTGGGATCTTCCCGGACCGGGGCACGAACCCGTGTCCCCTGCATCGGCAGGCGGACTCTCAAGCACTGCGCCACCAGGGAAGCCCTCACCTACTTTTTAGAGGGCACGGCCAAATGAAATTCTCATGCACTTGGGTCCATGACCCTCACTCAGTGTTAGTTCTGGAAGCTTCTGTGGCAAAAAGAAAAGCTTACTAAAACTGAGATAGACTCTTTAACACTTGGTAAATATACTGAGAACTAGATAGGATTTAGGGACTGGGGAACGAAGTACTCCCCCACCCTCACCCAGCCAGGCTCCTGTGACTTATGTACTGCAGATCAAGGTTTATTATTACCCCTTAATTCATGTGACTTTACCTCCTCTTTGCTAATGATGGAGGGGCTGCTGACAGAATGTGGCTGAGGGGGCACGTCCACGTGAGGCCCAGACTGCTGAGTGAAGGGCCAAGGTCGAGCTGAGCCGAGGAGCAGCCATGGTGAAAAACTGCGCATCTTCAGGCGTGAGGTGGGAAGGACCTCGGATTGTGAGGGCTTTGGCGTTGCTTTCTGTGGGCACCCCCAGATAACAGCGAGACCAGTGTCCCTCCTTTGCACGTGCCTGTACCTCCACCCGGCGAAAATACCATTTGTTGAGAGCTGTGCCCAGGACCGTGCCCGGCATTGTGAACACCCTCTCAGTCATTCCTCCAAACTGCCCTTGGAGGAATTCCACAGATCACCCCATGCCATGGATGAGGGGCACTGGTGAAGGTTCGGGCAGCCGCAAGTCAAAGCCCAGGCTACCTGGCTCCCAGCGGCACTCTGTTTGCCCCAGAACCCTCAGCCTGAGTTCATCTCCAACCCCCTCTCAAAGAAGCCCTGGTCCCTGTCTGTGGTGGACGCCATGGCCTCTGGGCTCCCAGCTAGGCAGCCTCTCTGGCTCTTAGAAGAGAGCATCTCCTGGTCTTGGATCTGGCTCTCCAGGCACTCCCACTGCCAGCAGTTTTTCAGCTCCTAGATCTGGCCCCTGCAGCCTGCCATCACTGCCGTGCCAGGCTCCAGCGTGGGAGCTGTCACCGCACCGGAACCTCCAGTGACTCCCTGCTTGTACCCGGTAAAACCCTAAGCCCCAGCCCCGACCTACTTTTCCAGCCTCTTGCCTCCCTCTTGGAGGTTTTCATTTCCAAAGCTTCCCTGTCCTTGAATTGCCAGGTTTATTTATACCGCTGAGCACCAATGATGTGTCACGCCCCGTTTCAGGTGCTGATGGGACCGCACTAACTAAGGGTACTAGGATTACATCTAGTAGAGGAGATGGCAAGAGACGATAAAAGATAAGTATGGGGGGTGCTGTGAAAGAAAAGAGAGGAAGGGGCTGGGGAGGGAGGGCAGCCTCAGGGCAGGAGGCCCCAAGGAAGGGTGTGCTTGCCTGGCTGGAAGCGACCTGCCTTCTGCAACGTGTTGCTTATGTACTGGATCCCCCGAGTGTCCCCGGAGCTGGTGGCCAGAGACCCGCTCCAGCTCTGCCCACCACTCCCCCGCACCCCAGGCTCTGCCATGGCGAGTTCAGGCTCTGGTCCCAGGTCCCACGCTGGCTCGCACCTCCGGCTTTGGAGCAGCTCGGCCGTGGGGGGACCGCGGGTGGGGCGGGGGGTCGTGTCTGGGCTGGTGGGGACAGGTGCCCGCGTGCGCGGCGTCGAGGTGCCGGGACCCCGAAAGCCAGCTCCCCTGGAGACGCCTGGCCATTTCGGGAGCCCGAGTGCCATGGGAAGCTTAGGGGCCCTCCACCTCGGCACCCCATGGCCCCCATGCCCGCCGCGGGCCAGGGGGAGGGGACACGGTGGTTGGAAGGGCCTTGGCATTCGACCAACACGAAGGGCACATGACCTTGGGCCTGTTGACCTTGGGCCTCAGGAGCTTCCTCTTCCTGGATGGAAGATGGGAGGCCTGCTCCACCATGAGGGGCCGGCAGGGGGACCAGGGGCCAGCCTCGGAGTCCAGGAGGAGGAGGCACCCGCCCTCCAGGGACCAAAGGCAGGAGGGGAGTGGGCGCTCGGCTGGCCCCCAGGAGAGGCCGGGAGGGCGGTCGGGGGGGCGTCGGGGGGTCATCTGAGCGGGCCTGGGGCTGGGAGGGCTCCTGGCACACGCCCAGACCAGGGAGAGGGCGGTGCCTGCCCGTGGAGGGTGGGGCAGGGGGAGCAGCGGCCCCAGGAGGCCTGGCCATCTCGGCTGAAGTCAGGACCTGTATCGGGAGGGTGGGAGACGCTGAGGCTTCAGTGAGGGGGGCGTGGGAGCCCCCCAGGCCAGCGCTGCTTTGTCTCCGTCACCCTCCTTCCGTGGGCCAGGGGCTGGGCTGCTCATCTTCCCTCCCGCACAGCCCCGCTCTGCTGCAGTCACCCCCTTCTAGTGCCAGGCCTCGGGCTCCCCACCACCCCTGGTGACCTCAGCATCTGTCCTAGGATGGCCCACCGCCGTCTGGCCTGTCTGTTCCTTGGCTTCTTCCTCCTGATGACCCCACCCCTGAATGCACTGCCATGGCTGCCCCCAAATTGCCTTGTCTTCACTGACACCCGCCCCCTCCAGTCTGTCCCTGGGCGTCCTGCTCTCTGATTGCCACTCCTGCCTCAGCCTGCAGGCTGCCAGCAGATCGCCCGTCGCCATTCGGCCACTCAACCCCATGTCCCGGCTTCACTCTCCTGCATCCTTGCCTTCCCTCCCTCTGTGTAGGCTCAGCTCCCAGCAGCCGTAGCTAGTGGCCCTGGTCACGGTGGACACTGCCTCCCCCACGGAGCCCAGGTGGGTGCCAAGAGGTCAGGGTCTGGGTACCAACGCAGCAGGGGAGTTGAGACCAAGGCTCGCACAGAGTGGGCGCTGGCCTGTCCCAGGCTCCTCTGCTACGTGAACTGCCACTCCAACCGCAGAACTTGACGAGTCGGCCACCAGGAGTCGGTGGGGCGGGTAGGGTGGGAGCCCAGGCTGATCCTGGTTCTTGTGAAGCTCCCGCCGGTGGGTGGAGGACGGCCGGTCGCCGTGAGGGCTGTGGGCCCACAGGGCCTGGGGCTCTGGCCTCGTGACCCTGGACAGGGCCCCCCGCCCCCCCGCCGGTGTCCTCTGTTGGGCTCTTGGGAGTATTAAAGTGTGTGTGTGTGCAAAGGGCTGATCCGTTGTTCCTGCAGTCACAGGAGCCCGCCCCCCCATGGGGGAGCCATGAAGGCCCCAGCTCTGTGTGGGGCGAGGGGCTTTTGACCAGGAGAATTGATTACATCAGTGAAGGTGGGCCAGGTGGGGCCAGTGAGGATGGTGTCAGGAGGAGGGGCATGCTTTGTTCACTCCCTGTGCCTGGGGCCCAAAGGATAAAAAAGGAAAAGGAGAGAGGCGTGAAGGGGCACGGGGAAGGGGACGCACTTTCCCACGGCCGGCCTCCCGTGCTGCAGAAATCGGGGAAACGGTTGGTGGGTTGACTCGGGGTTTCCCTCAAACTGCATGGGGGCTTCACCTGTCGCCCTTCATTCCCCAGTGGCCCCGCCCACCTGCCACTGGCACCCTCCCTTCCCAGTCTGGAACTGCCCTTTGGCTCAGATGCCCCCATCCAGGCTTGCCTCCTCTTGCCCAGTGTAGCCCACTCACCTCACAGCCTCCTGGGGGGGTCTTTAAGGCATGACCCAGATCACCCCCCACCCCGGGCAAAACCTGCCAGCTCCTTACCGGGTCGTGATGCATTTGGCTACAAATGACAGAGAAACCAAGGAAGAGTGTGTGACTGGCCTTCCACAGGCCAGGCTGGTTCAGTGGCCCACCAAGGCCACGAGGCCAGCTCTATCCCCACTGCACCTGCAGGCATCCTGTCCCCATTTCATCAGTAAAAGGGGGCAGGGTCAGAGGGCAAGGGATGTGTCACAGCTGCGTGTGTCCCTTTCACAAAGCTTTCTCAGAAGCCCCAGCCACAGCTTTCATCTCACTGGCAGGATCTGGGACCCATGGCCACCTCTAGCTGCAAGGGAGTCTGGAAAGGTGTTTTTTTATTTTTCTGGACACACTGAAGCACAGAACAAACTGGGATTCTAGGCACCTGGGAGCGTCTGCCACGCCGCCCTTCCTTCCCGTCCTCCCTCCCAGGCCTTGGCTAAATCTGCCCCCTCAGCTCCAGCCTCACTGTTCCTCTGTGGCCTGGTCAGCTGTTGCCCTTCCTCCAAGACTGTTCAGCTGTCCCCATCCAGTTACTGTCCCAAGCGTAGCTGAAAGAATAAAGTAAGGAATGCTCACCCGATGAAAGGCCATGCAACTGTTCACAAAAACATGGCCGACTGGAACACACTGATAAGGAAAGGTGTCTGTTGTGGGTTGAATTGAGTCCCCTCAGACGTGTTGAGGTTCTTAACCCAGGTGCCTGTGAATGTGACCTTATTTGGAAACGGTCTTTGCAGGTGTTATTAGTTAGGTCATCCAGGAGTAGGTGGGCCCTTAAGCCAACGCCTGGTGTCCTTATAAAAAGAGAAGACAGGGAATTCCCTGGCTGTCCGGTGGTTAGGATGCCCGCTTTCACTGCCGGGGGCCCGGGTTCAATCCCTGGTTGGGGAACTAAGATCCTGCAGGCCGCATGGTTCCGGGTTGGGGCTGGGGAGAGAAGACGGAGACCCACAGGGGAAAAGGGCACATGAAGATGGAGGCAGACACTGGAGGAGCGATGTGCTTACAAGCCAAGGACTGCTGGTCACCAGGTGCTGGAAGAGGCCAGGAGAGATTCTCCCTCAGAACCTCCAGAAGGAACCAACACTGCTGACACCTGAATTTCACACTTCTGGCCTCCAGAACTTAAGAGGATAAATGTCTGTTGTTTTAGCCACACAATCTGTGGGCTGGTGTTATGGCAGCCCTGGGAAACTGCTACAATCTCCAAGATAATTGTCAACTGAAAAAAGCAAAGAACAGAACGGTCAGTACCTGGGCCGTGCTTTGCGGGAGCGTGGATGTTCCCACGTGCTGGGACTCGCCTGGGACGTGCCGGGAGGGGTGCACGGCTGGGAGGCGAGGACCCGGTTTTTCTCTTCGCAGCATAGCCTGGGTTCCGTTTGCATTTTTTACTTTGTAATGTTAATATAGTATTCATTGCAAATAAAACAAGTAAAAATTCAAATCAGGGAGAAAATAAAGTGTCAAAAAATCCACACAAACCCTACACCTCTCCCAAGCCCTCCTCCCGCCTGAGTCTTTGGTAACGTTTAACCATGGCAGCATGGATGGGAGTGGGGGACCCTGGGCTTTAGCAATTGCCTGGTTTCTTTCAGAGGGAAGAGAAGTGAGAGAGAGGCCAGAGGAACCTCACAGGGGAAGGAGCTGCTGCCTGGGAACCGGGGGTCAGGGGGAACACTGCTGGGTTAACAGAGCCTGTGACGTGTCTGAGGACACCCTGCCCGCGGTCACCAGCCAGCCCCTTCCCACCCTCCTGTCCCCGGAAGCTGCAGACAAGCCTGACGTCACAGGCTGATGCTGGGGATTCAACGGGGTGTGAAGGCCCAGGAGAGCTGGCCCCTCCTGCAGCGGAAGCTGGGCCCTCTCCTGCCTTCCTCTGCGGGCGGGCGGGGGCTTCTGGCTCAGCAGTTGGAAGGAGCGTCCAGGCTGTAGCTGTGGAGACTCAGCGTGTCCAGGATTGACTGCAGGAGGCTGGGCAGAAGTGGGGGTGGGCAGACATGAAGACACTCCTTTGGCAAGCGAGGCTTCCTCCAGGAAGCCCTCTCGGACCACTTAGGTTGGACTAGGTCTAACCTCAGAGGGACAGGTCCATTCGCCCTTCAGAGCTCCACTCAGACCTCCCCTCCTCCGGGAGGCCGAGTCTGGCCTCAGCTCGTGTCCCCTGAGCCCTCCCACCTCAGTACTTGCAGAGAGCTCCTAGCACAGGTCGCCTGCCCTGCCCAGCGGGAGGATGGACGGGGCCCAGGCCTCCCATCACCCGGTCACAACAGTCACGGAGAAGCGCTTGCTGCCCGGCTGCGACTGTGCTCAGCATGTTTGTGAGCCGTACTCCCTTAATCCTCACGCCTCCATTAGCCCCATTTTGTAGATGAGGAAACCGAGGGTCTGGAGGTACCCCGTAGCTGGCCCAGGTCAGGCAGACCACCACCATGCTGGCCCCTCTGACTCGTGTCGGGGTGGGACTGAGACCTCTTCCTCTACGATACACAAAGCCCCGCTGTCTTAAAAAAACAAAGAACACTTTATTCCCTTGGCGGTTTCTGTACAACAATGATGCCACGTGTACAAGGTGGGAGTCCTGTCCTTCCTTGAGCACAGCCTGCCTCCTGGGAGAGCTTATCACTTTGCCCAAGACGCTGAGCGCCACTCGGGGCAAAGGAGGCCACAGTCACCTCCAACTTGTGCAGAAGCATCCTCCTCCCCGCCTATTCCCACGGCCATGAGGCACTGGATGCGCCCGGGCTGCCCTGAGCTCACACCACAGCCCCGCTTCTAGTGACAGCCCCTGGAGCGTGGGCTCAGATGCCCTTCGGCCTGGAGGGGCCCAAACTGGCGGTACCTGTGCCCACTTACAGGCCCTGCGATGATTCACAGGGACACGAAGCATTGAGGTTGCCTGGGAAAGACACCTTTTCCTGGGGAACCCTGGTGTTGGTTCCTGGCCGTTGGTAGTGGGCCAGAGCCCCAGACATCCGCTGACCCACGTCCCCATTTTACAGATGGGCAGCCTGAAAGCCCAGAGGGTGAAAAGACTTCTCCTTGCCATGGCTGTATTTACCTGTTGAGATCTCCCCTCCCACTGACCTGTGCCCGCTCCCCCACCCCGGCCCCTAGGCCAATACGGAGCTTCCAGAAGGTCTCATGGCTTCTTAGTGGTCCCCCAGATTACCCTCCAGTGGGAGCGTCAGGGGTAGGGGTATTCCCAGCCTTGCCACATGGAGAAGCTGGAGTGCACTGGCAGAGGATTCAGTTCTATGACACCGGGAGCCCCTGAGCTGCCTCTCTGTCCCTAACACAGACTGGACAGGTGGCCGAGAAGTGTCCCGAGAGCTCCGCCAGGTGGAGGATTTGCAGCGTTAGCGAGTCGCTGGCAAGCTCATGGGTGGGTCATCAGAGACCCCATGGTGGTGTGGCTGGGATCCCAGGAAAGGGCTGGCGTGTTGGCTGGGTTTCTGGAAGACTCCAAGGAACAGTGCCAGGCTGGGCGCCGCAGGGGCATCATCTCTGAGCTTCCTGACTGTACAACGTGGGCATGAGGATCCCCATTTCACAGAGGAGAAAACCGAGGATGTCAAATTTGTGGCCAGGGTCACCCAGCTCGGGCGTGGAATTCAACCCAGGCAGGTCTGATGGAGTCCACAGCCCACGGGGTCTGGGAGTCCGGTGCAGGGCGGTTGGCGTCAGGGGCCCAATTTATGTCTAGGCTGCGTTTTGGAAAAGCGGCCCCGGGAGAGGTCGGGCCCTCTGGTGCCGGGGGCCCCGGGTGTCACAGGCTGGAGGGCTGGGCCAAGGCGGGCCCCGCCGGGGCGGCGGGCACGGCATCGCCCTCGGGCCGGGCCTCCTCGCCGCGCGCGTAGCTGAGCACCACGGTGACGGTGGCGAAGGTGGCGGCGTTGACGGGGAAGGCGCGCAGCAGCGTGGAGGCCAGCCCGCGCGTGAAGACGCGCCAGCCCTCGGCGCGGTAGCTCTGGCGCACGCAGTCGAGGATGCCCCGGTAGCGTGGGGCGCCCCGCAGCCCGTCAGCCTGCAGCCGCGACTTGACCACGTCCAAGGGGTAGGTGGAGAGCCAGGACGCGATGCCCGACGTGCCGCCCGCCAGCAGCAGCTTGGGCACCAGCAGGCGGTCGCCCGGCTCGCAGCCCAGCGCGCGTGTCAGCGTGTCGTAGGTGAGGAAGTAGACGCCGAAGCTGGGGGTCTCGCGCAGCAGCGTGGACACCATGCCCCGGTTGACGCCGCGCAGGCCCTCCCGCCGGTAGACCTGCGCCAGGCAGTCCAGGGGCCCGCGGTAGGTGCGGGCCGGCCCCGCCTCCTGCAGCTGCAGCCGCGTCTTGGCCAGCTCCATGGGGCAGCAGATGACACACTGGATGGCGCCCGCCGCCGCGCCCGCCAGGAACTGGTTCAGCGGCGAGTCCCGGCCCAGGGCCCGGAGGGTGTTGCCCTGCACGCCGAACACCAGCGCGTTGATGAAGGTGAGCCCCAGGAGGGGCGAGCCCAGGCCGCGGTACAGGCCCAGCACCTGCGGGGCGCAGAGACGCGTCAGGGGCGTTCCCGCTTGGAGTCCGGGGTTGCCCAAGCCCACCTCTCCAGGGACCCTCCATGCAGCTGGCGGCTGCCCCGGCCCACCCTAGCGGTACACGAGGATCAAGAAGAATTTTAGTAGAACCGAAGCCCTCAATCTGAGAGGCCTGGGCACTTGCACCCTGCCATTCGCAAAGCCCGGATTTGCCCGACCGTTGCCCCGACGCCTCTTCTTCCAGCTCTGTGGTCTGCGGACGGCAGCATCCCAGAGGCTGGTTCCCCGCCACACCCCCACCGGCCCCAGGCCACTCACGCCTTCCTGCTTGATGATGGCTTGGAAGCAGTGCAAGGTCCCTCGGTACTGGGGCTTCTCCACGCTCTGGACCTGGAGCCGCACCTGGAAGGAGGGCCCGGTGAAAGGCGGGCTAGTGGAGCCAGGACGCCCAGCTCCCCGGGGCCAGCACTCAGGACACCCGGGGAGGCGCTCTCCAGGAGGCCCGAGGCCAGACCCAGAAGGCAGGGAGCCAGGGAGCTTTCTGTGGCTTTAGGAGTTCCGGGGGGGGGGGGGGCAGGGCTGGGTGTCTGTGCCTCTTCAGGGAAGGCTATCAGCGGGCAGTCACAGGGACAGCCAGCTGCAGAGGGGCAGGGGTCCTCAAGACCCCTGCTTCACTATCTCTGCACCGTGTAGTGACAGTGGGGCATGAGACATCTCTCGAGACCTCCCCACCCTCCCGGTAGCAAATCGTGGCCGACGCCAAAGGGGCTCAGGATCTAACATCCCACCACGCACTCCCTTCATCAGGGGCTGGCAGCGCGCAATGGGTACTGAAAGTGAGGAGCCTCGGGCCTCGTGGGCCTTCTGCTTGGTTTCTGCCAGTGCCCCCCGCTGAGGGCAGTGGTCATGAGTTAGTAAAGCGGTGACAGGAGAGCAGCTGGCAGCCTCCTTGGGGACCGTGTCAGCAACTCTGGGGCCTGGGGGATCAGGCTGCGCTGCCCTTGGAGCCCAGCGGGCCAGAACCTCACTGTGAAAGCGTTCTTTGTTGACCGAGAGCTTATCTCTGTCCTTGATACGCAGGCCCCACAGTGCAGAGCAGAAGCACATTTCCTGAACTCCGAATCCGTGTCACGCGGGTCGGGGTGAGCTAGGTTAGGTCCCATTCCGGGAGCTGGTCTCCGGCTCTGACTCAGAGATTATCACCATTACAGGCATAATCACTGGCTGAAGTGGGTTCGGTCACTCCCATTTCAAAGGTGGGAAGACAGGCTCGGAGATGTTTTGCAGCTCGGTCAGGCTGTCCACTCCAGGGACCTGAGTGGCTGTGTTGGTCGGGGCCAGGGTGGGGTAGGGGTGCTGGCGAGTGCACTTACAGGAACTGTTTTGTAAGGAAGAAAAGAATATACCGTCTCGGCACACAAGGACCTCAGCCAACAGCTGGCAGACACTGCTCTGAGAGGCAGCTGACCACCGAGGGCACCCTGCGACGTTCACCCCAGCACCCCTCCCTGCCCTGGCTGCCAGCTCAGAGGAGAGAAGCACAACCACTCGATGAACTTGGAGAACATGTTAACACCATGAGCTCTGTCTCAGGTTGTTTTCTGTGATGGGAGGCTCTTCATTTTCCCTTCAATGTTCTGGGGTCTCTGGGGGACTGTCTCTTCCTCCTGTGGTCCCCCGACACTGACACCAAGAGGGCTGTGTCAGCAGACATGACCTGAAACGGAGCTGTTCCCTCCGAGGCTGGACTTTCAGATGCCTCGGGGGAGTCTTTTAAGTCTTGACAGGATGTCATTTGAGGACTGAGGGACCCACCCCTGGAAAAGTGGTCATTCGCACACAAGCCCCGGAGGCTCCCAGCTCCCCGTCGGGGCTGGGAGACCCCACGCGAAGACTCCCTGATCCAGAGGGGGCTGATTTTTCTCAGCCAGCCCCCAGGGCTCCCACCCCAGGATCTGGGCTGGGCCCAAGCTCACCTCACACCCTCCCTGTCCCTAGCTGGGGAGAGATCTCTGGGGCATAGGGGGTGGGGAGGGGCGTGGCATGGCGGGGTCCAGGCCCAGGGTCTGATGGGGGGGCGGGGAGGGGGGAACGACAGAGAAGAGAAGCGTTGGGTTCACCTGGTCTGTACTTACTAGCGCTCTCCGGGGTGAGGCTTAACGCTCATCTACAACAAAGTTACATTTTGCTATGGATGGAGACAGCCCCTAGCTCAGAAAGTAAAGGCGGTTAAAGCAACACAAAATTTCAACATCACATCCAGGCAGGGACCCCGGAGGCCAGCCCCCAGCCTCCCCGCCCCCTCCCCTGCCCGGGCCGGCTGTTCCCTGGTGAGAGGGCTCAGACACGGTGTCCCTGGTCACTGTCACATCCAGTGACACAGGACAGAAAATGGCCTTCCCACAGAAACATGTGCGAAGGCGGTGTGTCTGCGGACAGTGGCTGCGGTTCTGGGTGCAACAGAGGAAAACCAAACTTTGGACTCAGATTTTAGCCCCAAAGACCTGGAGGAACAAGCTGCCAATGTTGCAGCCATAAGGCAGCGTGGATGGGCATGGAGCACGGGTGTCCCTGCGCGCATAAGGCAGCGTGGATGGGCATGGAGCACGGGTGTCCCTGCGCGCATAAGGCAGCGTGGATGTGGCCATGGAGCACGGGTGTCCCTGCGCGCATAAGGCAGCGTGGACGGGCATGGAGCACGGGTGTCCCTGCGCGCACAAGACAGCGTGGACGGGCATGGAGCATGGGTGTCCCTGCGTGCATTCCGGAGCCCAGGTCCGAGTTCGTGAGGTTCAAGAGGTAAAACAGACCACAGATGAGAATTAGGATGGTGGCCGCCTGGAAAAGGGGAGGGCGGAGGTGTCAGGAGGGGAGGGGGGCTTCGGAGGGACTGGCCTCGTTTCTTCTCCCAGGTGTGTGCTTCACGGTGATTCATAGATTCGTACACGGCGCGCGTGCGCACATTTCTCTGTGTGTGACACTTCAATTAAAACAACCACCGCAGAGCTATGAAGTAAATCCCACCTTTGCCAAAAGCAAGCAATATATATGGGCCTGTGTACACGTCTGTTTTTTGGTAGAAATCATTAACAAGGTTTGGGGGAAAGGTTACATAAAGGACTGTTGTCTTTTTGTTTTTTTTAGTTTATATGTCTCTGTTACAGTGAACATTTTTTATGACCTACATTACTTTTGTAATAGAAAGTCAACGAAAAAAATGTGTATGTACCCGATGATTAAAAAAGCCATCAAAAAAAAATCACGTTTCCCAATTTTCTTTGAGAATGATTAATGGAAAAAAGTAAAAAAAAAAAAAAAAAAAAAAAAGGCCATTGGTGATAGAGCATTAAATCAAACCAAATGAGTGTCTCTAGAATGAGCACAATTTAATAGTACCTGAGCCCATGGGTGGGACAAGAGTGTCAGTGGTGACTGCTGGGGGTGGGTTTTCTCCCCCTTCCGAATAAAAAGCTTGGCTTTTTTTTTTTTTTTAAGAAGGAAACAATGTAAATATTTTAATAAAAACAATCCCACAGCATTTATTGTCATCTGGTAATAACATAAAGGTGAGCAAAACAATACGAATAAATGCTTTAGAACTACACTTCTAACAAAGGACACCTAAAAACACTGTATTGCCTTCTCAACAATTTCTCACTTCACTGATCATCTCTAGTTGGAGACACTCTGGAGCACAGTAATGTTATCTCCTTTCAGCGTGATCCGACTCAGCTGTTTTCTTGACTTTCATTTAGCATGAATCTCTTCTGCATCATCTAATACGGAGTTCATATACTCATCAAAACCAGTGATACAGCCCTCTGTCTGCATATTCACTTGCTCATAAAGCCACACCTGAATCCCAGATTTTGCAAGCATCGGACGATAAGATCGATGGGATGCACCTGCACCTTCTGCACCTTCCGGCCCCGGCCCCGGTACGCCATGGTGGAAGTTCACAAAGACCACACTACCCCGCACACCAAGAGCTTGGCTTTTTAAAGACAGCTTTGCCCAGATGGGATGCTGGTGGGCCACGGTGGCAAAAACACAGTTCCAAACGGATCTCCTCAAAGCCCACCCTCCAGGTGCCAGGTAAGGTGGGGGGAGAGGGGTGTCCCGGGGGCAGGAACCCAGTGGGGCAGAGGCTCCTGTGCTCAAATTACCGCCGGGGGTGCTGGTCATGGTTCAGAAGGTCCAAGGGAGCTAGAGACGCCAGAGCAAAGTGCCCCCCAGCCTGGCGGGCCTGACTGAGGGGCCGGGGGCGGGGAGCTGCAGAAGGCCTGGCCAGGCCTGGCCGAGTCCTAGCTCAGAGAGGCCTCTGCAAAGCTGGGCTGAAGAAGTGAATCGGAGACACCTCCTGGCTGGATGCAGCTCTGAGAGGCATTAACAACACATGAACACGCGACAGAAACACGGCACGACGTGGACCCTGCCTGGCTGTCCTGGGCTGCTCTGGCCCGTGGGCAGGCTCCGGGGGGTGGCCAGCTGGGCAGACACCGGCAGCCGTGCGGACAGGCTGCCCCAGCACCTCACTCTCCACAGGCCCATATGGGGGCTCAGGGGCTGCTGAGTGGCCAGAAAGCCTGGCCTTTCCAACTCCTCCCCAAATGCGCTGAGTGGCTTGGAAGGAATAAGGAATTCCACGACCTTCGGAACCAGCACTTCACCTGGCACAAACTGCACTGTCGAGCACCGGGCCCAAAGGCCTCAGTAATCTTGCCAACCCCTCACTGTGCAGGTCAGAACAGTTGGCCCAGAGGTAAAGTGACTGGCCCACAGTCCCATGACAGATCAGCCGGGCAGGGGGCCCGGAGCTGCACAGGCCCAGGGACAGACTTATTTTTTTTGGCGGGGGGTGGGGTGGGGCACGGGGGAGACTTTGCTGAGTGGCTTGAGGGATCTGAGTTCCCCGACCAGGGAATGAACCTGAACCCTCAGCAGTGAAAGTGGGGAGTCCTAACTACTGGACCACCAGGGAATTCCCGGGACAGACCTTTTTAAAGTCAGAGCCAGTGCATAAGGCAGGGCCCTCACACCTGTGCTGGAGAAAATCCCTGCCCTAGTTCACAAGACTTGTTCTCAGCCCAGGAACACCTGGGTTCCTGAAGAAAGAGGAGACAGGGTGTCCTCTCAAACCCACCTAGGGATGACGTCCTTGCCTGCGCTCTGCCCTTGCCCCCCTGGGAAGAGATGCCAAGTTCAGTGTTCACAGCGGGACGCCAGGTCTGGCCTAGTGCCTGCTGCTGGCAGCTCACCGGGCTCCCAGGGGAAGCCCGCAAGGAAGGGTCCTGACGTGGCTACAGCTGAAGGACCAAAAAGCCCCAGAAACGGGGGAATCTTATTTGCGAATTTCCAACTGGGTATGCGGACTTCCTTGGTTTCCGTTGAGGTGCCGGAGAACCTGGGGCCCGACGACGTGCCAAGGTGTGGGCTCACGGAGGGGAACTGGGCGCCGGCCCCGGGGCCATGCTCAGGAGCCACCAGCACCCTACAGGTGCACACCAGCCCTCGGGAAACGACTGCTCAGTTTCTCAGCCCTGATCACCACCGCTCTGTGAAGATCACGGTCACAGGA
This sequence comes from Aethalodelphis obliquidens, assembly GCF_003676395.1. Taxonomy (NCBI): domain Eukaryota; kingdom Metazoa; phylum Chordata; class Mammalia; order Artiodactyla; family Delphinidae; genus Aethalodelphis; species Aethalodelphis obliquidens. Next base: position 23,910,280 of record NW_020837965.1, read on the forward strand.
AAGGCTGACAAGGTTTGATTTTTCTGCATTTTCTCCCTGAACTTTCTTTTTCAGGAAGCTGTCTGGAGGAGTTCTGCGTAAAGACGGGGTGGGGGGGTGCCCCTTGCTCTGGGTGGGAGGAAACCTGTCCTTCGGCCCCTCAGTCCCAGCTGGCCAAGCCCCAGAATGGACCTCCAAGTTCAGCCCCATCTGGGAGACTGCAGGGACAAACCTGGGAGGAAAGGCCGACTTGGCCCGGTGGACAAGCTGCCTCTCACCTGGGCAGCAGGGAGAAGAACCCTGACTCTACCTTCATTCTAGAACCTGTGGGAGGACCTTGGAAGGGCTCCCAAGGTGGTGCCCGGAAAGGGGGGTCCAGCCACCAGGACGCTGCAGGCCGCCCTCCAATGTCTGTGCCTCCACGAGGGCCTGAGAACAAAACCTCGACGAGAGACTCACCTTGACCGTGTCAAACGGGTGTCCCACCAGCACACCTGCCACACCTGGAGGGAGAAGGGAGGACGTGTGACCCAGATGCCTTGGAAACCGCAGCGTGGGGCACGGTTCTGGCAAGGACGTGCCTGGCACATCCGGAGAGCCCCTTAATCCTCCGCGTGAGGGTAAGTGAGGGTGACCGCCCCGAGGTGAGGCCAGCGCCTGGCCAGCTCAAAGCTGGTGACCCTCCCTCCGCCCTGCTGCTCACTGCAGGTGACAACAGAAGCTCCCCCTTGGGAGGCTGCACGTGCCATTTCTAAGATGCTCACATCACTCCAAATACCTGGCACGGCTGGGGGCTCCAGGGCTCTGGACTTGGGGCCGGCCCCTCGCCCAGATTTGAATTTTCCCTGTCATTTACCAGCTGGTCGAGCTCACAGAGAACTCGGTGTCCGAGCATCACTCTCCACCTGTACAGGTGTGAAGATCAACCTCCCCAGGGCTGCTCCTGGCCCCGAAGTGCTGACCCAGGACCTGAGGCGTTCGTGCCTGGTTATGTACCAGTCCAGGACCTGTCCGAATCCAGCCCCCCTCAGAGGACAAAGGCTCCCCCTCCAAATGGCCCCCAAGCACCTGTCAGAGTCCTGCGTGCTGTGTGGGTTACAAACATCCCTGTGAACCAGGCAGTCTTGTTACTCTGCTTCATGGAAGAAGTGAGGCTCAGTGAGGTCGGGTAACTGCTGCGCTGACTCCCATGCTTTCCTCCCTAGAATTTCATGTGTGTACATCTTACAGTTCTTCTTTTTTTTTTTTTGCTATATTTAAATGTATAATGAAATATAGCAATTAAACAGGCTAACATTTGTTGAGTAACAAACAGTAACGTTTCTACCTTCTGGTTACCGTTCTTAGTTTTGTCCGTGTACCAACTCTCTTTCTTATGTATGTAAAGAAAGAACCATTAGCCCGTTTTACAGATGAGGAAACTGAGGCATAGAAAAGTAATATGTCCATGCCACACAGCTAGGTAAGTGGTGGAGCCGAGATCTGGACCCAAACCTTCTGGCCCTGGAGCCGCCCTCCTTAACCACTCAGAGCTAGCTCCCTGTCAGAGCTGGTTAGCATGTTCGTGGATGCCCAGAGTCAACAGGAGTTACTACGCTTCTTCATAAATTGAATTTTTTAAAATTTATTTATTACTATTATTATTATCACTTTTTGGCCGTACCGCACAGCATGTGGGATCTTAGTTCCCCGACCAGGGATTGAACCCGTGCTCCCTGCACCGGAAGCGTGGAGTCTTAACCACTGGACTGCCAGGGAATTCCCCCATAAATTGTATTTTTAATCCTTGTATAATGTCCTCTTCATCTTAATGCTTCGGACCTTAACATCCACTTTGTTTGATATTAGCTTTGCCAATCCTGCTTTGTTTCTGGTCACGTGTGTCTGGTATAGTTTTGTCCAGTTCCTAATTTTCAACCTTGTCTTACTGCTTTGTTTTAGTTGTTCCACAATCTACAGCTGGGTTTTGGTTTCTACTCTGGCCTGCAGCAGTCTCAGATTTTGCCAAGACAAGAGCTCTGACATGATTCCGTCTTATTTTATGGTCATGATCTATGTACTTCCTTTCCTTTCCACATTTTTGCTGGTTCAGGCAAACTACTATTTATCCCCTTTCTGCTTGCTCATTTCTAACTTCAGCTAAGAGTTACTTCTGCTTTTGAACACTCATAACCCTTATGTAGAAACAGGGTGAGAACCGTCCCTGCCATGGGGTGAGAGTAGGAGGCTCTCTCTGCCCTCTACTGCCCCACCCTACCCCCAAGGGGGTTCCCACCCTGCCAGCTTCCACTGATCTACAAACCCCACGGGACTCGGGGCTATCCCATCTCCTCTTCACCTCTCCCGCCATCTCGGGCTCTCTACTCCGATCGTTGGAGCCTTTCTTGACTATGGCCCTCAGTTGTAACACATGGGAGACATGCCCTCTGAATTCCTGCTCATCTGCAAAATCTGCTTCTTTAACGCCATTAGGGAAAACAGTCCTGTGCTCTGGTGAGAATTCCGGGCCCAGGCCATTAAGGGCGGCAACGTCCCAGAATCTTCTGGTTTCCAGTGCAGATGAGAAATCTGTTGTCAGCGTGTCTGTTCTCCTTTATCAATAACTTATTTATTCTATGAAGAAGCCACTGAGATTTTATCTGTAGATTTCGGGAATGTCACCAGGAGATACCAAGGGTGTTGTCTTTTTCCTTTAAAGAACCCAGCCTGGAACTCCCCCAGCACAGACTAGCCTTTTCCTGATCAGAGAAAATTTCCTCTATTATCTATTCATCATCTCCAGACCTTTTTCTCCCTCTGGGACCCCTAACATTCAAGGTGGGTGAAAAGACACCCCAAGCCTGTCTTTCCCCTCGAGACTTCCACCTCTGTGTTTCTGATCTTCGAGACACACTTTGTTTTTATCGCTTGAGATCTACCTTCTTTTTCATTTCATGTTTCGAATTTTCTGAATTTGAAAATCCTAATTCTAGGACCTCCTCTCGTGGGCTGTAACTGGATCTCCTCGGGTTCTGGAAACCTAACACTGCCTGGGGTGCGTTGCCTGGCCTTCCTTCTCTCTCCAGCCGTGCCCCCTGCAGCCAGGCCCAGCTGGGGTGGGGGTCCCCTTCCTGTGGGTGGATGCCCCCGCCTCTGGTCCCAGACTTGCCCAGGTGCCAGTAACAGCCTTCATCAGCCTGTGGGGTGGGAGAGGCGCCCCTCAATCCCACCAAGGGCTCCGAGAGCAGGCAGCTGCATTCCTATTTTCTCCCTTGATCTGAGGGCCCTCAGGCGAAGGGCTGGCGCCCCTCACCTTAAACATCTCCATCCACAGAAACAAGAGTCGGCTATGGGCCTGCCTCCATCAGGGCCTCCAGTCCCCCAAATCCTTACCCTTTTAACCTCCCAGTCACCTTGAGAGCCAGGAAGCCTGAGGGCCGTCTCCCTGAGAGGGGCCTACAGTCACAGCAGCCAAAGTGGACCGTGTCTCCCAATTCCGAAGCCGGTGCCCACTGCCTTACATAAGCTGGCCTTTGAGGGGCAACCCGCATCCCATGACCCTCAAGGGCAGGAGGTGGGACCACTGTCCTGGAGGCGCCTGGCAGAAGAAGTGGTGGGAAGGGACACCAGGATGACTGACCTGTCCCCCATATGCAGGGTCCCACTGCCTACGGTTGAATTTCTCTCCTCCCATCCATGCCTGTGGCAAGGGGACCCCCATTCAGAGCCCAAGGTCAGACCAGGAACTGACCCGTGGTGGGGGAGTGCAGGCGGGCATTGGGACCCTTCCACCCCGGGAGACCTCGGGGAAGCTGGCAATCAAGGTCCCACCCGCACCTCCCCGGAAGGCGAGGTTGAACACGTGGCCCACACCCAGCCAATCAGAGGTGACGTACTGTCCTTCCTCCGGGCAATCTGAATCAAGAGGCACCCCAGCTGCGGAAAGGCAGCCTTCATCTGCCCTGAGCCTCCAGGCCTTGAGGAGCTCAAACCCCAAGGAGCCAGGCAGCCTCTGGGGGCCAGGCCCCAAGGCAGGGGCGCCACCTGCGCAAGGTTCCTGGACGGCCCCTCTGCTCCAGCCAGGCCGTGCCAGGGGCCCGGAAGGCAGGCCTGGGACACAATCCGGTCACTGTCCTGTGGGCCAGCCCCTAGCGCCCGTGAGGCTGGGGGCAGGGAAGAGCTTAGCAGCCTCTCTCCACTTCTGAGGGCCTAGGTTTCTCCTGGGTCAAATATACCAGGAGAGGGTCTCTCCTACCCTTTCCCGTCACCGCTCACACAGTGCGGGAGAAGGTGGGCACCACCAGCCCCAGGCTTCCACCTGGATCCAGGTAGCGCAGTGGGTTTGGGGGCTGTGGAGTACCTACAGCTCTCCCGGGTGCTGGACCCTGGCCTTGCCCCAACCCTGGGGCCTGGACAGGATCTCTCCCAGGTGGGCTTGGCGAGGATGGGCAGAAGGCATTCCAGGCAGGGTCCTGGGTAAGCAAGAGCCCGGAGTGACTTAACAAGTGTGTCTGGGGGGATGGGCCTGGCCTTAGGATGAGTGTTCCCAGCCCAATCCCCGTGGATCCCAGGACGCCTGCGTGAATACAGAAGGAATCCTGCGCCTCTGGGGAAAGAACCCACACTCTGCCTAGCGGAAAGGGGTTGGAAGGGGTGTTGGCCCTGGGGCTGAGCCACCACTGGGGGTGGGTAGAGAAGGGTCTGGGGCCCAGGAGAAGCTGGCAGCCTGGTGGCAGGACACTCAGGGAGGTCCCTCAAGGGGGACAGGAAGAGCAGAGAGTGGAATGGGGATGGGGGGGATTGAGAGCTGGGTCTACAGAGGCCAACCCCTCCTGTCTCCTCTGGCACCCTGGGCTTGGGAGAAATGCTCCCCAAATTACTGAAAGCTCTGGGGCCTGGAGCCCTGATTGGGTGACCGTCTGGGACACTTCCTGGGCACACCCCCTTCTCCACCAGCCCTCCTCTGGTGCAGAACAGGAAGCTAGCAACGCACTGGTTTAAATGCTAGATGCTCTCCTCTTCCTCCAGGGTGCCCACGGCTGGCAGGCAGCTGAGAGCTTTATTAAAGACAACAGGGGCAGGTGCCGGAGAAGAGAAGCACCTGATGTCAGAGACTGGATGGGGCCTGGGGACACCCAGCCAGCAGCCCTCTCCCCGTGAGGCAGAGCCCTGCCACTTCTGTCCACTCTGCTGAATTCCTGAGGGCTAAACCTGGCTCCCAGTGAATACCTGTTGAATAAATTAACTCTACAAGTAAAAGCAGAGAAACTAAAGGCCAGAGAGGCCAGTGCAGAGCCCGACGCCCAACGGTCAGGCCACAGCAGAGCCCGTACAACACACTGACTCAGGTCCTCCCGGGGACACAGGACCCCAGCGCCACGCCCCGGCTCCGGTGACACGCACGCGTGAGACCAAGGCCTAGCTCGCGCGGCGTGTCAGGCCCACTCTGCCAGCCGGGTGGAGTCTAACCACCAGCAGAACCACGTAGGAAGGGGGCGGGGCGCCAAAGCGTGACTCGGTGCCTGGGGTCGTGCCGGCGCCTTTTACGCCATCTCCCTAGGGCATCGTCCAGTGGCCCCGGCCCCAGCCCCACCCAGACGGCTACGGGAGAGGGGATAGAGCCAGCTTCAAACTTTTTGGGTCGAGGGAGGGGACCCTGCTCCAGGTGGGCGCGGGCTGGGGGAGGGGGAGAGGGAAATGGGCTCGGGGCCTCGCCGTCCGCTGGCCTCGGGCGAGGAGGGCTGTGGGGCATCCTTCTGGCAGTCCCCTGGCAGCCACGGTACTGTCCCGGAGCGTCAGACCTCTCGTCCGAACGTGCCCTGAAGGACTTAGAAGACACCTGCCCTCGCGGACAGCGTGCTAGGCACCCTCCCGGCTTGTCGTCAATTCACGCCCACGAGAATCCCGTGAGACAAGAGCACTGTTAACCCATTTTACAGACGAGGAATCCCCAGCCTCAGGGTAAGCCACTGGGCCGAGAGCTCGCAGGTGAGCTGGCCTCCCAGCCCGGATGCCTCGCCCCGGCGTCCCGGCGTTCCCGGCCCCCGCACGCGCCCGGGCAGGACCCGCCCGCCTCCTTACCCCCAGCGCATCCAGCCAGAAAGTCGAGCGCCATTGCCGGGTCCTCGGTGAGGCCGCCCTTCCTCCTTGTCCTCTTTCTCTAGCCCCTCGCCGGGCTGGTCGCCGTCGAGGGCTCCCCCTGCCCTGCTGGGCCGGGACTCGGCCTGGCCGCCTCCAGGCACAGAGCACCGCTCAGGCTGGGGTCTGGCGGCGGCGAAGGCGGCTCAACGCGCGACTCCTCGCCGGGCGCACGTCCTTCGCTGGCCGGCTCGCCGGCCCTTGCTGTCGCCAGCGCACCACCCGTGGTCCCTCACCTCTGTCGGCGTGTCCGGCCCCTCGGACCTGCCGGCCGGGCTCGGGCGGGGCGCAGAGCTCAGCCAACGGGCGGGCGAGGCTCGGACAACACCCCGGGCCCTGCGCGCCGCCGCCGCGCTTCATTGGCTGGGCGGACCTGGGGCGGGCGGGGCGGGAGGCACGTAACAGGCAGGCGGGCGGGCGGGGGAGCTGCCGAGGCGCTGCAGACAAAGAATGTGCTTCGTGCGCCCGCCCGCGCCGCCCCGGGCGGGAGAGGAAGCCGGGTGTGTGCTGCTGCGGGAAGGTGGGGCCCGGCCCGGACGGGGAGCCAACGGCTTGCGCGGCCCAGGAGCTTCCCGGCGTGCGCGATGCGGGTCAGCGGGGCGGGAGGTGGCGTGCGCTCGCTCCGGATTGGGCCTGGGATCCTGGGGCCTGGGTTTAGATCCCGACTCCGCCGCCCAGCCTCAGGGTCCTCGCCTGTATAATGGGGACACGCCGCGGTAACGAACGTGGAAGCGCCAGGACCCTCCAAGGCCTGCAGGCTCGGACACTAATTGTCACACTCCTCGAGCGGCGAAACACCCCCTCGGGGAGTCTTCGCCCCTCCCGTCTGTGCGCCCTCCTGGCGGCGGCCCTGCGGCTTCCGGCCGCCTGGCTCACCTCGGGAGGGGCGAGGAGCGTGGTCAGGCCCTCGCGGGCCCGCACTTGAGCGCGAACTGCGGGAGCCGCGGAAGGTTGTGAGGCGGGGGAGGTTCCTGGACTGGTCCGAGAGCCGCGAGGCGGGGGAGGCCAGATCGCGGCGCGTCCATATCGGCGGCCAGGCGCTGTGTGGCCGGAGGGGACGGTCCTCGAGCCGCGGCTCTGGGAGGCCTGCGGGCCTGGAGGGCCAGGCGGAGGGGAGGGAGGGTGCGAAGGCGAAGTGGGAGGGCGCTGGGCTCCTGTCTACGCGGGTGGCTGGGCGGCGGGGGGTCGGGGGGGTTAAGTAGGAGCCGAATCCGACGCCGCTCCCCGCCCCTCCCCCCCAGTCCCCGAGATTGGCAGTGGCAAGGGACCTCCTCCCTGCTCCCTGGGGAGGGTCCGGGTCAGAGACTTCCCCCTGCCCTCCTTCCTCAGCGCCTCACGAAGTCCTGATTGGCCGGTTGGGACCGGGCTTGGCTGGACGCTTCCTCACAATGGGAGTCAGGTGACACCTTCAGGCCTGCGCCCAACTTCCTTCTTCGTGCTCCTGTGGTCAGGACCACACCTTGCGGTGTGGCAGATCACACAGTTCTGTTATTTGCATTTTACTGTTTCTGAAATCGACACGGGGGTTGCCGTGGACATGTATCTCATGGACAGGTTTTAAATATTATATATACTTGGTACTAGGGGGTATATGTCAGGAGAATGTACAATAAGTAGTGAACCCTGGTGGTAGAGGCCACTAGGAATCCGACGATTATGTGCGGTTTCCTTTTCTTCTTCTTAGAATCTAAATAGAACATTCTGTAAGCAGAGACCCAAACCCAGGTCTGCTGACTCCTAGTCCAGTGCTTGTGATGGCTGGTGGGCCCTGAGCTAGGGGTCTGGAGGCCTGGGTTTGAACATCGCCAGCCTCTGACCCAGCTCAGGCCTCAACAAGGCCCATGAGCCAGAAAAGCATGTGGGCCCCAGGAGCAGCCCAGACTCAAAACAGGGGCAGGAGTTGGCTGGAGACCTCTGAGGCCGTGGCGATTAAACTGGACAACCTACGTCCAGGTGACTCACCTCTAGGAACAGGGGGTCCCTGGGTGACTGAGGCCTCAGGAGGTAAAGCACAAATGCCTGCAGCATCCGTCCCTGTTTTTGGAGGTTTGAGAGGAGAGTCAAGTGCCTTAACAGGGCAGTGAGTCAGAAGATTATTATGGACCATTTCATAAGGAGACAAAGAGGACCCGCTTTGTTTTGCTTTTAAGAGAACACAAGTGCCTTTAAGTTAATGCCATGCTTGGGGCAGGTGGCATGAGCCCTGACTCCTTGGGGGGGGTCCTTGGGAAGGGGCCCAGCAGCCTGGTGCACAGTAGGCACTCAATATTTGAGCTTCAGAAAGCTCCTTGGAGGGAAGCCCTGTTCGGGCCGACCCTACAGGGGTCCAGGTGGGGGAGCTGGTAGCTGGAGGGTGGGATCCTACAGGCCAGGGAGGAGGGGTGAGGTGTGAGGCCTCTAGCTGTGCATCCTGTCGGGAGGGCTTGGAAGTGGGGCTGGGCTGCGGGGGAGCCAGCGTTCAGGCTGAGGCGTGTTGGGTTTGGGGACAAAGGTCCAGTATGTGGTGAGCAGTAGAGGGGTGGGCTCTGGGGCAGGTCTGCCCACAGTGGCGTGTTAGAGAGGCCTAGGCTGTGGGTGCTGGGCAGTGGCCTCCAGCTGGGAGCACCCCAAGGGCAAGTCCAGGGTCTGTCCCGTTCATCCCAGGGGGTGCTTGAAGCAGCATCTTCAAGGCCGTGAGGAAGGGGTAAAAGCAGGCATTGCGAGGGGTGCGCCGCTGGCTTACTAAACCCTACGACCACATTGCTCCTGAAGCCGCCTCTCCCTGAGAATCATGCATGTCCCCGCTGCCCGGGAATCCCTTCCTCGGCTGGTGCTCTGGGCCTGGAGCAGACCCTGGACCACATACAGTGTCACTCTAGGAACTGGACGAAAGCAGGGCATGGGGATGGGGTGGGGGGAGACCCTCCTCCCTGACCTCCTGGACCTTCCATGACAGCTGAGGAGAGACCCAGAAGCGAAGAAGTCGTGGCCAAGTAAATGAGTACGTCCAGACAGGCCTGCGTTATTACATCAGCCGCTGGGGCCCATGTCTGTTCTTCTTCATTTCCTGAGGATAAAATTACAGCACAGAATGTGCTCTTTCAAACTTCTCACGTTCCACGGGGCCCCAGGACACTTCCCCCTCCCAGGGGAGGCCAGCTTGCGGGGCTCAGACCCCAGCCTTTAAGAGGTGGGAGGGGCCCAAGGCCAGAGCAGTATGAGGACAGCTGGGAGGGGAGAAGTGGCACAGGGGACCAGGGGTCAAGCCAGGTCACTGAATGCACGGTAGAGTTTTTATTTTGCACAGCTTTTATAACTTCTTACACAAGACAGTTTGGGTTTGGAAAATTTAGAAACACGAGCAGGTAAAAAAAAAAAATGGGTCGTAAATGTTCTCACCTTGGAATCTGATGAATTCAGTGACGGAGGCTATTTGGACCCCGGGTGGGGTGGGGAGCGAGGTTGGAGCTCAAGGTGTCACAGGGTGAGTGGGGTGAGGGTGGGCCGAGGCACCTGCTGTGTAGAACTTCTGGGGTGTTAGGCCATGCCGGAGGGTGCGCAGGGCGAGGCTGGGGGCCAGGGCAGGCGTGATTCTAGGATGGAAGCCACCAGAACAGGTTCCAAAGCTCCTGGGCAAAGGCTGGTGGGGAGGACAGGGCTGTCAACTGGCCCCCCTCTCACTTGGAATAAAACCCAAGCTCAGTGCCTCAGAGCCCAAGGTGATGTGGCTGCACCCTCACAACTCCAAGCTCATTCCCACCTCAGGGCCTTTGCACTGACTGCTTCCCCTGGGTGGGAGCTCCTCCTCCCAGCCTGGCACAGGTCATCTCCAGAACTCAGTTCCCTGCTCAACTCTCAGCTCCTCAAAAGGGGCTCGGCTGGGGGCCCCCCCACCCCATCCCCATGCCCTGCTTTCATCCAGTTCCTAGAGTGACACTGTATGTTCCTCTGTGTTTATCACCTCCCTTCCTCAGGCATGTTAGCTCCACCAGGGCCGGGACTTTGCCCCTCTTTACTAACACTAAACTGGGCCTGGCACACAGCAGGGGGTGAGCAGGCAGCCGAGGAGCCTGCCCTGGGTGAGTGAGTCCTGCCCTGTGGCCACGGGTCTCCCACCCCAAACCTCTAGGATCGGAGTCTCCCAGAGAGACCGCTAAAATGCAGATTCTAGGGCCCCACCTGGGCCCTCGGAGCAGGCAGAGGCAAAACCTGCATTGAAACTGACCTCTTCAGGGGCCGAGACCGTCTCCAAGGACAGGTTCGGGAAGCTCTGGCTCAGTTTTGCTTTTCAGTCTCAACTTGGACCCCTCCTGGCTGTGTGGCCCTGTGAGCCATCTTTGTCTCAGGTTTGTCATCTGTCAGATGGCTTCAGGAGGATTCTAGGGTCCAGAGCAAGTGAAGGAGGCCACGCAGAGTGGGCACAGAGCAGGCGCAGACCCGGCCTTGCTGTCGTTCCTCCAGAGCAAAGTGCCCGGCTCTCTGCCTTTATCCATTGACACCTTTGCAGGAAACATGGAAGATCAGAATTAATCAGCTGAGGTACTGAAGGGTTTCCTAAGGGCCTCTTTTTTTTTTTCTAAGGTCTTCTTAAACCCTGACCCCACAGCTGGGCTCCAGGCCCTGGCTCAGGAGGGCCCTCTAATGGCTGCTGAAGATGCTGCAGTGAACAGGCGCGGTGCCTTTGTGCCGGTGCCGATGAAGGGACTCTGCCCAAGGGGCGTCTTTCTCCCGGTGGACAAACGTCTGCCGTCTGCGTGACCCTCTGGCCTCTGGTCCAGTCTGCACTGGGAGTGACTCAGCCACCCCATTGAGGGTGTCTGCGCTGGGCCTCAGAGGGTGGAGGGCCTGGGACCCCTTAGGGACAGTCAGCCAGTGTCCTGGTGGCCCCACCCGAGTCCACGGCGCCCAGAGTTCTCCTGTTGGGTAGATTTTGCGGAATTCACATCTCAGTTGAATTTAGTCATCCCCAAAACGGCCACCGCGCTGTGTGTGTGGGTTTCTTGCATCTTCCTTCAGCTGCAAACAGTCACAGTTTTCCCCAGGGCCACCTCTCCAAGTGAGCTGTGGCCTCCGCTGCGCTCCGCACCCACTTGGCCTTGGAGTGAGTGGACCGAGAGGCAGGATGGAGGGAGGCTCTGGCCAGATTATGAGATGACCAGAAACTCAAGATGGGGAGCGATATAAATAGACACGGCAAGTGCTCCTGGTGTAAAAATAGAGCTAAGGGGAAGTGCCTGGGGCGCCCTGGACCCGGAAGGCCAGTAGGGGTGGACCCCGCTTGGGTTGGGCTAACTGGCCAGCACAGAGGGGCTGGGCTGGGGGGAGCTCGGCCAAGCGTGGACACGTGTGCTTGCTGCCCACGGGCCTCCTGGGGCCAGGCCTGATCGGTGCCCTCTGCGGGCTCCACTGTCATGGTGGGGGCAGCTGGGTGAGCAGACCGTCCCCGGCTGACGGGCAGTGTGAGCAGGCACCCAGCGCAGTGGCCAGAGGAGGGCCGTGTGACCCCACCCAGGCGGAGTCGGTGGGAGGGTGGGGCAGGAGTGGGCAGGGTGGTGCCCCGGGCAGGGGTACTGGGTACTGAGCCCAGGGGCGTGTCCGGACGGCAGGGTGGCAGGCAGGCTCCTCGCCAGCGCCGGAGACCACGGAGAAAGGGGCTGAGAGAAAGACCTCGGCACCCTGGAACCCAGGAGCCCTGCTGTGGTTGTTGGACCCAGAGTCCAAGCTCCCCTTTTCCAGAACCTGTCCGGGTGGGAGGGGCCTTTGTCAGCGCTGTGTCCCTCCTCCCTCCTGTGGCTTCGTCTGTCCTGCCTGCCCAGCCTGGGGCAGTCACCCAGCCAGACGTGAGCCAGCGCCCGACTGGGGCAACCGAGCAGGGAGAACGGTCCCCTCTGCCCGAGCCAGAATCCCCCCTCTGCCACCTGCCCCGCTGCTTTGGGCTCTGCCCTCTGGAGCCCCTGCCACGGGCCCGGCCTTGGGCCCCTTGGTGCCTGACACTTGGGTCCTGTGCCTCTCAGCCAGGGGCCAGGCTCACCTCCCAGGTGAACCCCTCTCGGGGCCTTGCTGTCCAAATGAGGGTGGCGGGCCGGCTTCTGTCATCCGCCTTTGAGCATCTGTTGTGCCAGCGGGGGTCCAGGTGAGCCTGCCCTCAGGGGCTTCCTGTCAGAGTGTGCCTCTCTCTCCTTCGCAGCTGGCTCAGGCGTCTCCTCCGCCCTGACACTTTGTCCCAGCCTCCCCTCCTTCACTGGCCACTGCCCCCCCAGGCCCGCCGCTTCCCCTGGATGTGCCCGTGCCCACAACCAATGAGATGTGTCCACATGCTCCAGCCAGGGTGGTCCAAGCCCCTCCCAGTCCTGGCCCGCCTTCGGCCTTCCCCCACCGCGCTCCCTGCCTGTCTCGTCCAGGTCTCATGTGCTGAGGACGCCCGTCCAGGCAAGCGCTCCTCTTGCTGCCTGTGAGCAATTTGTCTTTTTTTTTTTTTTTTTGGCTGCACGACGTGGCCTACGGAACTTCCCCGGCCGGGGATCAAACCCAAGCACCCTGCAGTGGAAGTGCGGAGTCTTAACCGCTGGACCACCAGGCAGGTCCCCCTGTTGCTGCCTGTGCAGAAACCACCCCCTTCAAGAGGGCCACGACTGCATAAAGGCATTGTGGCCGGACCCCGGCTGTGTGGGAAGCTAGGCGCCGTGTTTTGAGCCTGCTCAGGCGGTCCTGTGGAGCAGGTCCATTTGGCCAGGAACTGAGGCCCCCAGCCGACAGCCGTGTGAGCGAGTCAGCCTGGAACACGGTCCTCCGGCCCCCGGCAGGCGTCAGATGGCGCAGCCCTGGCTGACAGCTTGACTGCAGCCTCACGAGAGACCGTGAGCCAGAGCCCCGAAACTAAGCTGTTACCGGATCCCTGACCCTCAGAAATGGCGAGATAATAAACATTTGGTATCATAAGCTTCTGAGGAATTCGGGGATAATTTCTCATGCAGTAATAGATAACGAATACACTCCCCAGCCAGGCCGGGGCTGCCGGGCAGCATCTGAGTCATTTTTGAACCCCAGCACCCAATGTGAGGCCTGCACAAGGTGTGCGCTGGAATGAATGAATGACTGACAGACGTCAATAGCTTGCTCTCCCCACATCATCAGATACGATAGGCCTCAGGCCCTGCTTGGGACAGAGCCTCATTCCTCAATCCACGCCCCTGGGTCTTAGATCCGGGTGGTGTCAGAGGTCATCTTGTCCAGGCGAGAAGCCTGAAGCCCAGGGGGTATGGTCCTCTCAGCCCTTCCAGCCAGTGGACCCCAGGGTTGAAGATGCCTCCTGGGCAGGTCGTGAAGGGGTCACAGGGGACTGGAAACAGGAGACGCTGCAAGAAGTGACCGGAGGGTTTTGGCTATGGCCTGGGTGCCGGGGAACTGGGGAGACAAGGCCGGCGTGTGGGTGGAGGCAGGGCAGGACTGGAGGAGCCTGACCGCAGGCCCAGGAGCAAGCCAGCAGCGGAGCCGGGCCTGAGGCTGCTGGCTGGCCCTTCGAGGGTCTCTTCTGCTCTGTCTGACAGCCGGTGCCTGGAGCCTTCAAAGTCCTTACTGGCATTGGGACTTCCCTGGCCGTCCAGTGGTTAAGACTCCGCGCTTCCACTGCAGGGGCTGTGGGTTCGACCCCTGGTCGGGGAGCTAAGATCCCACATGCTGTGTGGTGAGGCCAACAAAATAAGAAAAAAAGAATTTTAAAAGTCCTTATCTGCATTAACCCTGCCCTAGGTAGCTGTCGTCCCTGTTCGCAGATAGGGAAACTGAGTCATGGGGTCCAGTTCATCGGTGTCACCGGTGGCACAGCGGGGCTCAAATTCCAGGTCTTCCCCTAATTGTCACTGGTTGTTTCTCTCTGGCCCACGGTGTCCTCATCTGTAACACAGGGGTGGCTCCAGGGGGCCTGGCGCTCTGAGCTGAGCTCAGACGTAAAGGCAGCACCATCTGGCACCCCCACTGGGAGCAGTGGGAGCTGGGGGCAGCCCTTCCTGTTCACCCCGTTGCCATGGTGGAGGTGGGGGCACGGGAGACAGCAGGGGACGCCCTGTCATATGCTTTGCAACCGAGGCCCTGGGAATCAGGGCCCTAACCCCTCAGGATATCAGAGGGGGCTAGGGTGTCTGGGAGAACTGAGGTGGGGACTCTTCCACCCCCTTTCCCCCGAACCAGTCACACCCTAGAGATACCCCCCCCCCACCAAAGGTGGGTGCAGCCTTGCCTCCTGCCCGTGGCCGTGTGGTCTGCAGCACCCAGCTGGGCATGGTGCGAGTGGGCAGAGCACGGCAGGGGTCGAGCCAGAGTGTACAGGCTTCTCTCCTGTCCCATTTTACAGATGAAGAAACTGAGGCTCGGAGAGTCACAGGGTGAGCCAGGAGAGCACCCGGGCCCTCCTGACCTCGTCCAGTCTTGCCAAGGAGCCCTATTTTCTGGAAATGCCAATCTCCGGAGCCAGCCCGGTCCTCCAGTGCCCATTCTGGACTCATTGCCTGGAAATCCCACTATTCCCCTCACCCCCGCCCCTCTAAATCCTGCCAAAAATGGCAACGTACGTGACAGATAAAAATAGTTCAGGTATCCTTGACCCAACAGACTCCTCTCTGAGAACGTGCCCACTGAAACGCCAAAGACTCCAAAGCGTGATTATTGGAGCACTTTCTGTAATAGACCGGAGTATCAAGTACAGTCCAAAGGACATCACTAGCTCCAAGGACACCACTAGCAAGTTGAATCATAAGGGTGATGTTCAGAGCGTCTCCTGGCTGAAGGCATGGCTCCAGGAGCCTCGTGGCTGCTGACGCTTTAGCTCTCTCAAAGCCATACGGTGGGAAGCAACAGAACTGCTCTCTTACAAAGACACTGAGGCCCCAGCGGATCACACAGTGAGAAGCGCAGGGTGAAGGCCACGCCCGGGCAGCCTGGCTCAGCCTCCTGTCCACCCAGGCCCCGCGGCCACCCCACGGGCACTGTGTGCATGCAGGAGAAGGAAGTGAGTCCCCAGGTGCCACGGTGGCAAGGCATCCCAGATGTATTGATAAGGAAAGGAAGCAAGTCGCAAAACGATGGTAAAAAAGAACTTGTATCTGCCTGCATCGTGCTGGGAGGCGGGACCCGCGCCTGGGTGGCGGGGCTCTCACTTCTGTGCCGGCTGCATCTCTTTGGTCCGGACTTTTTGTTAGTAACTTGCAGTCATTCCTTTTGCTATGAAGTGTAAGAACGCGTTTTAGGATGTGTCAAGCTCCTCCATGGCGCCTCGGCCAGCAAACAGCCCCGCCATGCCCAGGGGGGTCTCGCTCCCCCGAGCCCTTTGCATTGGCGGGGCCACGGTTGTTTGTGCCATGTCTGTCTCCCCCTAGAGGGCGGCTCGGAACTCCTCGCTCGGGCTTTGTAGGGCCGCACGTGGTGGGGCTCTGCCGTTGGTGGAGGAGGCCTACAGCCGACCTTGCTGCTAGTAATAGTAACCCTTGCCACTGGGAGGCGTGGCCCCAGCAGCTGCCCATGGGCTCTGTCTCCTGTCATCCATGCAAGACTCAGAGAGGTCACACCACTGTCCGAGTTCACACAGCTGGGAGAGGTGGAGCCAGGAGCCAAGTCTAGGCTGGGGTCTCCCCCAAACCATGTGGGGTTCTCCTGAGCCAAAACCCCTGCCCACCCTGCCACCAGACGGCCTCTTTGCCAACTCCTGTGTCAGGGGTGAGCACATGACCCTGCCCTGGGTTCATCCATCTGTCCATCCGCTATCCATCCATCCAACCATCCCTCATCTATCTACCCATCCCCCACCTTTCCATCTCTCTGTCTGTGCTTCCATCTACCAGTCCTTCTCTTCTTCCATCTATCCATCCATCCATCTCTCCATCTATCCGCCCTTCCATTCACTGACGCATTTTTCTCACGCATTTACTCACCCAGTCTCGCCAGGGTGCTCACCCTGGGCTGGGCGCTGTGGGCTCAGGGACAAATCCAGTACGACCCTGCCTGCAGAAGCTCACAGCTGGGGAAACGCTTAGACCTGCACAAAGCAGCCTGAACAGTGAGGTGGCATGTTTTCTGTTTCTGCTGTGGAGAAGGCTAAAGTTTGGGCATGTTTGTTCAGGAGACAAAGGGCAGGTGAAACCTGGCTGCGGTGACCAAGAAAACACGCCTGTCTCAAATGCCACCTCTTGGGGTGCCCTTTCTAGCACTGTCCCCGCCCCCACCAACACCCCCTGTCCCCTCCCTACTCTGACTCTCACTGGCACTTATCGCCCTCTGGCAGACTCTTTATTTTGGTTATTTATTGTGTTGGTTTTCTGTCTCCTCCCCTGGAACGTAAGAGCCAGGAGAGGACCTTTGCCTGTGTTTACCGCAGTGGCCCAGTGCCTAGAATGTGGCATGTAGCAGGCATGCAGCGTGTGTTGCCCAGGTGGGGGGCATGGGTGGGGTGGGCTGTTGTCCAGGGGTGGAGACCATGCAGCTGGGGGCTGTGCACATGGGTAGCGGGAGTGGATCCCAACGTGAACTTCAGAGGGTTGACCTCAGGACTGGGTGCCTCACAGGATGTGGGGTGCAGGGGGAAGGGTGGCCAGGGCAATTCCTGGGCTCTGGCTCAGGTGCCTGGGGCTGGGTGGCACTTAACTACATTAGACACTGCAGGAAACATGAGACTAGACAGTTCCCTGTTCTTTCAGTTAGACAACACGCCTCAAGCTCCCTCATCATCCAAGGTTCCGGCCCCTCAAGTGTAACATCTGCAGTTGAACCCATGTCCCAAATGGATTTGCCCTGCTCAGAACTGTCCTGTCGTCACCTCCCTCCTTCTAGAACCTATGCTCCTACTAATGCAGCCTTAGCGTCTGGCTGGCCACTCCCACAGGGACACACGCGGGGTTTGCCCTGAGTGCTTACAGACGAGAGGCAGGCACTGTCCTCATTTCATGGGTGCAGAAATGGAGGTTCAGAGAGGTCAAGGGCTTGCGCAAGGTCTCAGAGCTGGGATGTGAAGGCAGACAGCCTGGCTCCTAACCAGATGCTAGCCTGAACCTCTCTAAAGGCCAGGATGGATATCAGGACTGGCCTTGGAAAGGCTGCCTTTTGCCCTTTGTCCTCTGTCGTGGCAGCGGCCACTGCCAACCTGTGTCCCCCGCCTTGCTCCACAAACAGCTGGGCAGGTGGAGGCAGGGCTCCCCCTCTGTCAGCACCAGTCAGTTCAAGGCCAGCCTGCAGATCCTTCTGTCAGAGGACAGGAAATGGGCGGACACATGGCCCCTGCCCCAGGGCCGCCTGGACAGGGCTGCCCAGACACTGCCCTGTCAACACCTCTCCCCACCGGGGGTGACCCTGGGCAAGTGCACAGCCTCCCTGAGCCTCAGTGACCTCGAAGGGCTGTGTGGGGTCACGTGGGGGCGTGTGGGTCGATGGCCATGAGCGCAGGGCTCACGGGCGTCAGGGCCTGGCCCTCGGCAGCAGAGAGGGGCTGGTTGTGCAAGTATCCAGCGATCAACTCTGGCCCTGCTGCTTGCATGGCCCTGGACGAGCCCCTTTTCCGGGCCTCAGCGGCTCCATCTGTAAAATGAGACCATCAGCCCTGCCTCCCTCCCGGGGCTGTGACGGGGACCCCTGAGCTGGTGAGGGAGGGCTTGGTTAACTGAAGCGGGCTGCAGCTGCCGGGGGGTGCGTCACCATTCTTTACAGTGGTTTCCAGCAGACAGAAGTGGCCTCTTATTGGAGCGGCTTCCCCTCCAGGAGTGCCCTGGTTTGGTTAGAGGCCAAATCAGCAGCCCCTGCCCCCGTCCTTCTGTTCAGTGAGCCCTGTTCAGAGCTGGGTCCGTGTTGGGCGCTGGGGACTCAGAACAGAGGCAGACCTGGCTGGGGCCCTGGGCGCAGGGAGAGAGGTATGGAAGCGGCAGGGGAAGTGTGGGCCCAGGGTGGTGTGAAGGGCGTGGAGTAGAGGGTGGGCTGCCCGTGACCTCTGTTGGGGCTGCTCACAGAAGGGCTCTGGCCAGCCTCCTGGATGCTTAGTCGTCGGTGGCCTGTCGCCCCCAACTCCCTCCCTGCTAACTGGAGCTCCTTGGGGACAGGGCCGGGGTCTTATTTGCCTCAGTGCAGCCTCAACTCAGATAGTGTTTGTTGAATGAATCAGCGACAGAGCTTTGAGGGTTCCCTGGGCAGGAACAATTCCAGGGGAGTCGAGGAGGCCCCAGGACATGGATAAAGTCTGAGCTTGGGCTGGGAGGGATGGGGGCATCACAGCCTCCCAGGAGCTGCCTGGACGTGGCCTGGGGCCAGGCCTGCAGGCGGTGCAGACGGTGATCCTGCTTCCCGAGCTTAAGCCTCCTGTGGTCTCTCACACACTTCCCGACACCTGGGTTCTGAGCACACTGGAACAAGGGTCCTTTGGGGTAGTGGGGAGGGAGTCCAGGTAGGCACTGACCTGCCTGCTGCCCAGCACGGCCTCTGCCTTCGGGGCCACTGGTCAGCAGGCTCCGCCCCCCACCGCAGGTATAAGGTCTGAGAGGAGCCAGCGGGGAGCTGTTGAGGCCACCCTGGTGGTGGCAACGTACCTCTCTCAGGCAGGGCCTTCCCCACCAGCCACGCTGTCCATGGAGTTTGCTGCTGGAGCCATCGGAGGTAACAGTGGGGACAGAGGGGTCTCGGGGGGGAACGCTGCTCCTGGGGCCAGCAGGAGGGGCTGGAGGGGATGCTCTGCCCAGGCAGCAGTGGGGTTTGAAGCCCCCCGGAAGTGGCTGGCACCTGGTGTGGGCCACAGGTGCTGGGAGGACAGAGCAGTCTTCCCGGAGGCTCGGGGCAGGCGACACAGGGCCCAGGAGGAGCTTTTGGGGGGCCAGTGGCGGGGAGTCTGCACTGGCCTGGGGGGGCTCAGCCTGGGAGGCTGAGGGGCTGCTGGGTGGGAGCAGAGGGTGGTCTCTGCGTGGCCAGGGGGAGCCTGGGAGCTGTAAGCATGGAGTGGGATGGCGGAGTCATGGGAGGGGAGGGGAGGCTCCAGGAGAGGGTGGACAGTCAGGACAGATGGGGCCTGGGTCCTGCCACACTGACTGCAAGGGTGGGCGCGGAAAGGGAGGGTCCCAGCCGAGCCCAGCACCCCCGTCCACTGGCTGTGTGCACACACAGGGCCAATCCCGGCCTTGCTGACCCCCGGACCGTTTTCACTTTTGGGGAAAGGGCTATTGTGAACGCCCGATCCAGAGACAGCCGGCCCACGGGGAACGGGCTCCTACCGGCATCGATCACACACACACAGGCTATTTTGGGCGAGGCGCCCTTGGCCTTGCTCCTCTTGTGAAACAGCAGCGGCTGCCCGTCAATACTTCTGGGAACGGTGTGGGGTGTTTTCAGAAGGGGAGGGCGGTGCCGAGCCAGGAAAGACCAGGGCCCTGGCCTCATCAGTGTGTTTCCTGAGGTCCCGCTGTGGGCCGGGCCTGAGGCCAGCTGCTTCCCTGGACATTAGCCCCCTAAGGAGGAGGCTCAGAGAAGGGGCTTGACTTGCCCAAGATCACACGGCAGGAAGGGCTCCCGAGTCCTGCATCTTTTCTCCAGAGCCCAGGGAAGCCCTAGGTGGCAAGGGCTCCTGCTCTGTGCCTGGCTCCGGGTCATGGGGATCAGACCTGGGCCTTTTCCTTGAGGAACTCTAGTTCTGGAGTCAGAGACGGCAGGCGGTGGGACAGCAGCAAAGCCATATGACAGGGGCTGTGACTAACGTGTTTTCTGGCACAGAGGCAGCCCGGAGTATAGGGGTCAGGGAGGGCTCCTGAGAGGAGGTGATGCTACGGCAGGGCTTTGGTGGATGAGTAGGAGTTTGGTGAGGTATATGTAAGGGTCAAGGAGGGGTAATTCTACCCAAGTCAGTCAGTCAGTCTTTTGCTTCACTCTTTGTTCCTTCACTCATTCATTCAGTTTATTCTTTCATTCATGCGTATTTCGCGAGTCCTGGGATACACAGTAAATAGGGCACAGCCCCCACATGCCTTACTGTCCTCAGATGGCCCTCACCGCCCCCCCCCCAACCAGGGATGAAATCCCAGGGACCTGCCCACTAGCTCTCTGTCTTTCTCATGGCAGTGCTGGGGGCTTGGACGTTGAGACCCTGGTGTCAAGACAGGAGAAAGAGATAGGCGGGTGGCACCTGGCCCTCTTTGCAGGAGGCAGAGGGCCCTGGTCCAGGAAGCCTTGAGTCCTACTCTGTCCCATGCAAACTTGTGCTTCCAGGCAGTTTGTCACAGAGGCCTGGGGTGACCCGGACTTTCCCAGCCCCCAGCCTCTGCTTGGGCTGTGTCCCCCCGCCATCACCCCCAGAGCTGTGAGGTGCAGCTGCCTCCTGGCTTGCAGACAAACCCTTCACAGACTGAGACTTGAGGGCGAGCTCGGCCTGGCTTGGAGACAGGGCCCAGCAAATTTTGGACCAAGTCTCCCAAAACACACCGCCAGAGGGGAGGCCAAGGAGTGTCCCTGGCTTTCAGAATGAGGCCCCAGTGGGCCAAGACTCGGGAAGGAGAAACCACTAGCAGCCTGGCAGACATCAGTTCACCTCTCTGAGCCTCAGTTTCCTCATCTGTAAAATGGGGGTCACGCTCCCTCACTGATGAGACACGGTGTGGAAGAGAGGAGCCAGGTGTGGCCTTTCTCAGCAGGAGCACCGTCAGGGTTCACCCACCCCCTCTCCCTGGGACGGCTCAGGCTCCCACTCCTCTCACCGGTTCCTCTGGTTTCCTTCCAGGCGTCTGCGGTGTTGCTGTGGGCTACCCCCTGGACACGGTGAAGGTGCGGTCATCACCAGGCCCCTGCTACCCACCCCAAGGCCCCTGCCTGGGCTTAAGCTCCCCATTCATGGCCAGAAGACCTTTCTAGCCTGCTATTCAGAGCCAGTCGCCCCATGCTCCTCGGGACTGTAGTGCCCCTTTCTCCCCCTGTGCCTCAAATTTCTCATCTTAAATGGGGCTCACTGTCCCTGCTCTGCCCACAGTCAGCAAGGCTGCGACAATCAGGTGTTGGCTCTTCCCCTCCCCCAGGGCCTGCCAACCTTGCCCCTGGCCTGGAGCCACCCCTTCCTGAAGCCCACTTCTCCCACAGGTCAGGATCCAGACAGAGCCCAAGTACACGGGCATCTGGCACTGCATCCGGGACACGTATCGCCGAGAGCGGGTAGGCCTGGGGAGAGGGTCACGGCAGCAAGATGTTGGGGCCTCGGACCCCAGGGCTGCCACTCACCAACCAGCCTGGCAATACTGAGCTCCTCTCTGAGCCTCAGTTCTCTCACCTTCCAAATGGGAAAAGTTGTACCAACCTCCTGGATTCCTCCGAGAACAAGAGCCAGGGTGTCTGGCACAAAGGAGGTGCTCAGAATGATGTCCTGCCTCCAGAAGAGGGTCTAGAGGGGACATCTGGGGACTTGGAAGGTCTGGGGAGGAACCTGTTTGCATTTCTGTCCCCTCCAGCCTGGGCACCCCTTGAAAGAATGCTGGGTGGAGTCATCAGGGGTCCCAGGGTCCAGCTCGGAGCCCCGTCCAGAGGAGGGTCTCAGGGACACTTACCAAAGTGAACTTGGGAATCAGTGCCGACCAGGGGTGAGCAAAAGAGAAACAGCAACGACCAAGCTGCGAGTTCAATGTCATCGTCATCAAACAGCTGCCCTAGGTCAGGCCTGGCCCCCCGCCCTTCAACCCCTCAGCACAACCTCACGAGTCGGGGGTTACAATCCCCATTTTACAGCCAAGGAAACTGAGGCCTGAGGCAGTCTACATGACTTGCCTGAGGGAGGACAGGGCAGGGGCTCAGGACCCCCTCGGGCAGCCACTCCTCCCAGCTGGGCCTCTGGCCTGACTCGAGCCCTCGGGCCCCCTCCACCTGCCGCCAGGTGTGGGGCTTCTACAGGGGCCTCTCGCTGCCCGTGTGCACCGTGTCCCTGGTGTCGTCCGTGTCTTTCGGCACCTATCGCCACTGCCTGGCACACGTCTGCCGGTTCCGCTATGGCAGCGCTGACGCCAAGCCTGCCAAGACGGACATCACGCTCTCTGGATTCGCCTCCGGCCTCGTCCGCGTGAGTGGGGCGGGGTGACGGGGTCCCGGGACCGCAGGGTGGGGAGAGGCTGGATGGATCCTGGGGGACTGCGGCTGAGGACACAGCTGACTCGGTAACTGAGGGCAGGCTAGGGAGCCTCTCTGAGCTTCTGTCTCTTCATCTGTAAGAGGCGTGGTGAGGTCACGCACGTGAAGCCCCCAGCACAGGGTCTGACAGGTATGAGCGAGCATGACATGTAGCCAATGTTATTAGTAAAATTATCCTTTATGTTATCTATTAACTTTATCAATGCTTACATTAAGTGTTACGTTATTCTTACACTAAATACTTACATTAATTAAATAATACATTAATATGTTATTAATAGATTAATGATGAGATTAAGCGCTTTCGTGAACTGGAGTCACATTTACCCGACACCTACTGTGTGTCAGGCCACTCTGCCAGCAGAGAACGTGTAGCTAAAGGAAGCACTGCCTCCGGCTGGGTGGGCGCAGCCGGCTTTGAACCCCACTCCACCATGGCCCGTGGGCCAGCCCGGAGCCTCCTGGGGCCCAGGCTCCCTGGCGGTCACCACGGGCCACAGGGGCGGAGGGAGGCCAGGGGCAGGGAGTGCGGGCAGCGGGCAGCGCTGCATCCTCATCCCTGTCGGCCCCGCCCCTGCTCCAGGTGTTCCTGACCTCGCCCACCGAGGTGGCTAAGGTCCGCCTGCAGACGCAGACGCACACACACACGCAGATGCAGACGCAGCAGCGGCGCCCCTCAGCCTCAGGGCCCTCGGCTG
This sequence comes from Aethalodelphis obliquidens, assembly GCF_003676395.1. Taxonomy (NCBI): domain Eukaryota; kingdom Metazoa; phylum Chordata; class Mammalia; order Artiodactyla; family Delphinidae; genus Aethalodelphis; species Aethalodelphis obliquidens. Next base: position 23,933,169 of record NW_020837965.1, read on the forward strand.
CGCCCCCCACGTGCCCTGCGCCCGCTGTGGGTCGGGCGCCAGGGCCCAAGTACCGCGGGCCGCTGCACTGCCTGGCCTCGGTGGCCCGGGAGGAGGGGCTGCGCGGCCTCTACAAGGGCAGCTTGGCCCTGCTTTTCCGGGACGGTCACTCCTTTGCCACCTACTTCCTCTCATACGCCGTCCTCTGTGAGCAGCTGACTCCCGCTGGCTGCAGCCGGCCAGGTGAGCGGGGGCCAGGGCCTGGGGCGGTGCTGGTGGTGAGGCTCAGCCTGGCGGGGGTTGACGTGGGGGGAGGAGACGGGCTGAGGTCACACTGGCACCCAGGGCCTCCCAGGTGGGAAGCTCATTGCCCTCAACAGGAGTCAGGACAGGCCTGCTCTGGGTGGCCCTGGACAGGTCATGTCGGTGGCGAGAGCCCAGGGCTCCCTCATGGCCAGGCCCCGCCCTGGGTGCCCACCAGCTCTCCTCGGGGGCCCCAGTGCGGCTTCCAACCAACGTGCCTGTGGGGCCCTCCCCGCAGACGTCTTGGGCGTGCTGGTGGCCGGTGGCTGTGCAGGGGTGCTGGCCTGGGCCGTGGCCACCCCCATGGACGTGATCAAGTCGCGCCTGCAGGCGGATGGGCAGGGCCAGCGCCGCTACCGGGGCCTCCTGCACTGCGTGGTGACCAGCGTTCGGGAGGAGGGGCCGAGGGTGCTCTTCAAGGGGCTGTCGCTCAACTGCTGCCGCGCCTTCCCCGTCAACATGGTGGTCTTTGTCACCTACGAGGCCGTGCTGAGGCTCATGCAGGGCCTGCTCTCATAGCTGGCGCCCATCCCCCGGGGCCAACCCGCCAGCAGCTTCCAGAGGCCGCAGGGGCTGGAGGGGGCGGAGGGGAGTGTCGGGGTCTGGGCCCCAGGGGGCCATCCCCTCGGCTGACCACGAGGAGGTCAAGGGGCCCAGGGCTGGCCTGAGGGTCACAGGAGCCAGGGAAAAGCGGGCCTCTGGGATGAGGATGCGGCCGCCTGCAGCCGTCTTTGCGTGTGGTCAGTGGCTCGTACCGGCTCCCCTCCCACCTCGTCCCGCCACCCCCTCGGCTCCCCATCCTTCTCTCCCCGCTCAGCTCTCCCTGCTGGGCAGCGTGCTCTTCATTCCTGGTCCGCAGACGCAGCCAACTGGTCTCCCCACCAGCCGGAACCCGGGTGCAGCCGCCTGGCACCCGGCACGCTCGGTCCCCACACCAGCATGCTCAGGGAGGTGTCGCCCGAGCCCCGTCACCCCCCCTCACTCCGCCTGTGGACCCGAGACTCAGCGGCGAGCTGTTGCCAATAAAACGTTTCTCGGGCAGTTCGGTGGTGTTGCTCCGTGGTCTGTGGGGCTGGTGACTGGGTCCCCATCTCCAGCTTGTCCTCAGAGGCCAAGCCCTCCGAACCTGTGTGACCAGGGCTCCCACTGCACTGACGGCATGCTGAGGCCCCGCCAGCTCTCCGGCTGGCCCCGCTCCCTCGGCCTTTGGCGCCAGGGGCCACGCCTGTGCGCTGAACCTGCCCCAGGGGGCCGTTCAGCGTTCAGCATGATGCCTGCTCTCCTCACCACCTCCATCCCCAACCCACCCCCTTTCTGAGTGAAACTGATCTCCAGCCAGTTCCAGACACCAGGATGTGAGCTGCCTTTCCATGGGGCCTGGAGGAGGGAGGCTCCGTGTGTCCTCAACACTGCTGGGTCCGTACACAGGTTATCACAATGGCTCAGAGAGGACCGGCCTACCCAAGGCCACCCAGCAGGGAGAATGGGGGTCTCACACCTGCACTTCTGAGGCCCCAGCCCTCTCTCTGGCATCACGTGGCTTCCGGTGACGGTCCAACACGAACCCTCCGGGTGCCCACCACAGCAGCCCTCTGGTAAAGCCAGACAGCACCTGCCTCGACGCTCACTCAGACACTAGCCTTGACCGTGACTTTGGACTGAAGTCCAGTATTCACTGGTCCACCTCCAGTGTTCTGGCTGAACACAACTCGTTCCTGTTCCCAGAACACGTGGGTGGACCCTCTCCTCCGGCCTCTGCTGTCGTACGGACCCAAGCATTTGCTTACACCCTGTGCTCCCTGCCAGGGACGCCCTTCCCTCCGCTCTGCCTGGCTAACTCCACGCATCACTAATCCCAGACATCACTTCCTCCAGGAAGCTCAGCTGCTTTGAGGCGTCTCCTGCTCTGCTCCATAGGGCCTGGTTTGTGGTCTGGTCACTTACCCACCTCCTGCCCCACCCCCCCGCCCCCGCCGCCCGAGCCGATGAGCCGCGCACGGGCTGCACATGCCTGATGTCAGGGCCCGGCGCGCAGCAGGTGCTCAGGGAGTGTGGAATGCATGAATGCATGAGTGAGTGAACGAAGGCCCGCAGTGGATTCCTGGAAGTTCATCAGGCTTGCGGTTAAAGATGCTGGGATGCTTTGGCCAGGTGCTGGGAAAAGGGGGTCTCCTAACAAAAGGTTTCAATATTCGTCAAGCCCTGTGTCCACTTTTGGCAAGAAGACGACTAGTGTGTCCTCCTGCTTTGGCCCTGGAAGGAGAGTTACTCCTTCCTCATGCGGAGGGTGGGGACCGTCGGTCACGGAGCACCAGCTCTGCTGTGCTGGGGAAGTGGCTCTGCAGGAAGGCCCGGGCCTTGCTCCGGCTGCATCCTCTGGGAAGCAGGGCCCTTCGGAGGGCGGATGTGAAGGGACAGGGAAGAGAAGGGCTGGGCCCAGTGTCAGCGGGCCAGAGCTGGGCTCTCCTACTGAACGGGGCCACCCTAACCACGTCCGGGCTGCACCTGAAGTTTCAAATGGGAGATAAAGGGTGGTCACCCAAGGGCTCCCAGAGCCTGTGCTGACTGGGGGTCATGGGGCCTCCGAGCCGCATCTGCCGCAGTCTGCGCAGGGCCTGGCCCAGCTCTCCACTGCCGTCAGCGGGCTCCTCAGTGCCCCTCAGATGCAGCTCCACTGGGCTCCCCCAGACTGGGGACAGAGGCGGAGCAAGGTCTGAGGGGTGGACATTAACAGTCACGGGGGCTGGGGACCGACCTCCCACTTCAGCCCCCAGACACCGCCGGGCCGCACACCTGCCCATCCTCATCCAAGGCGTCTCTCGGGGAACTTTAAGAATCTACTGGCTTGCAGCAAAATGTGGCGGGTGGGAGGGTCTGTGGCCCTTACCAGCAGTGACCTTGGGCAAGTCACCTGACCTCTGGCCCAGGGCCCGGCTGACCCAAACATGAGGTGTCAGTGCTCTTGTTTTACGGGGAACGGGGGGTCCCGCCCAAAGTCACTGGCCTGTGTGGGGCCTCAGCCCTGCCCTTCTGTGGCCCCAGGATGACGCCCACTCCTTCTGGAGGCTCTGGCTGGGTGAAGGGGCGGCTCTGCCACCCAGGGGACTTTGTTGTGGTCCCTCCTGTGACGTGGACACAATGGAGCAGAGAGAGGTTGTCTCAGCTGCTCAGGCCACACAGCCTTGCCATCTTCTGGGCTCACCTCCACGGGCCACATCCGGTCCAGCGGGAGCTGAGGCCGGGAGAGGAGACGGGATGAGCTCGTGCCGCACACGGCACCCGGCCACCCAGGTGGAAACCTCAGGGCCCTCACGTGTAAAACAGCCTGTGCGAGGAGACAGCACACGAGACAGGATGGGCATGTTTGGTCGCAACTCACTGTGTGGCCTCGGACAAGTCACATTCCTCTCCTGAGCCTCAGTTTGCCCACGTGCAGTACAGGGTGGGCGGGCAGAGCGAGCCCAGGGCTCCATTCCGGCTGGGCCCCTGGCCTGGGCCCTGTCACTACATGGCGCTGCTCTGATGCCCCCGTGCTCTCCGCGAAACAAGGACATCTGCTTGCCTTCTCCAGCAGCTGCTGGGAGCCTCCAGGAGGGTGGAAACCAGCACGGGGAGACCGCTGAGCGCCAGGAAGGCTCCGCTTCCAGCCTATTCCCGAAGGCTGCACCTCCACACCGTGGGGCTCCTGGGACCACGCTTCCATCCCACACACATCCTGGTATGACCCGTGCAGGAGCTAGGGCATCCACGGAGGGTCAGGCGCAGCACGGCCCTGGGCTGGAGCGAGGCCTCTGCTCACCCCTCAAACCCCAGACGGAGCACAGTGACACAGGCGGGACCAAAGGAAGTTTATCTGTCACGAGCGAGACCAGAGCGGGGCACCCAGGAGTGGACCCTGCACCTCCAGCCAGGGCAGGCTCTTGGACCCAGGCTTCCCCGAGACAGGCCATTGCTTTTCCGAAAGTACACAGGGCGCTTGGTTAAACAGGCCTCCCACAGACACACAGCTGAGGGCCTCGAGGGCTGCTGCACGCTGCCTAGTTGTGCCCACCCGTCTGGGGCACAGGCAGGGCACTGCTCTGTGCAGACAGACTTCCACGCCAGTCAAGTGTCAAAACAAAAGCACCTGCAAAGGCAGCAGACTCCCCTCAGCGTCTGGCACCATCAGAGTAAAGCAGCCATCAGTTCTCAGGATGGAGTGTCTAGGATTACTTGGTGCAAACAAAATATTAGTATGTTCAGGGAAAACAGCTTGATTTCTGGAGTACAGTACATGCACGGTCTGGAGTCTGGCACGCAAACTGGGAAGTTTCACCCACAGAAGACTCAATTTAGTAAAAACTGGCCCACTCTGGCCAATATTCAGAAACGTTCAAGGCCACTTCCAAGCCGAGAGGTCTCTTGGTTAAATGCTTAGCAAAGTTCTTGGCCAGCACTTCTTTTTTGATTTTGGGGGCATTGCTGAAATGCCTCTTGTGCCCATTAAGCTTCCCCACAACAATTTTTCGAAGCACTTCTTTTTGGTTTTATGATAATAACATCTTTTTTTTTTTTTTTTTTTTTAAGGGATAATAACATCTTGATTCCAGGTATGCATACACAGACTACATATTCTTTGATAGAGCACGTTTAAGAGTATGTTTGGATGTGGGATGCTTTCAAACAGGAGCTGTCCTGTGGACCAGAACAGGCTGGCCAGTGGACATCCAGCCCAAGGCTGCACATCCTTGGGGCTGCTTTGTGGGAGAGACTCCAGCTGGACTTGTCTGTGTGACCACTCAGTGTTACCCGGCACCCAATCACCCCACAGGGTTATGCTCACAGGAGACAGGGAATGACATTCAGCAGAAGAAACAGCATTGATACACACAGAGGGCTTATAGACACCAGGCCAATAATTACCGTGTGACACAGCCTAAGGGAAGTGGTGATTCGACTGGGCTGGGATTCTTGGTAAATTACATCTCAGTAAATGTATAGAAAGTGAGCGTTACTCAAAGTCGTAGGACAGCTTCCGGGGAGTCATGAACTCTTTCACTATCTCGTCTGTGACCTCCTTGCGCCGGGCCTGGTGCTCGGCGATCAAGGGCTGCAGAACTTCTATGAGCTCCTTCTTGAGCTCGCCGGTGAGCATGGCCCCGCTGGTATAATCCTGCCCGGGAGGAGACAGGCCATGTGAGAAACGGCTGCGCACGCCCTGGGTACCTCCCTTGCCCGGGCACCACCCATGCAGAGCCTGGCACACAGGCGGCATAGAAAAACGAGAACCTTAAGCCGTGCCTTTCTTAAAATGACTCTGGGCCCTGGTGAGCAGCTGCGACTCAGGCTGGCACAGCGAGGGGAACAACGGGGTCCGCCCCCCACCTCGCCCACCCTCCTGCGGGGTCGGGGGACTCCAAGCCCTGAGCCCGTGGCTGCCCCCTTCAGCCTTACTGGCTTCTCTAAAATCTCTGCCGAATCTTTTTTCATTTTCTGATCATGATGGTAACATGTACTTACTGAACAAACTGAATAAGGTACCGAAACCACAAAGCAGCAGCAAAGTAAAGAAAAAAACCCCTGCGAAGCCAGTGCCCAGAGGCTAAGGGCCACTGCTGCTATCCTGGCATGTCTCCTTTTAGACTTTTTCTGGTGCGTTGTATTTAAACATAGTGGATCTCACTGCACGTCCAATTTGGGGTCCTTTTATCACTGTCACTGGCGTACTCTCCTGTGTGATCATAAACCTCACACCTGCATAATAATCCCTCCTGACAATTCTCAGTTAAGGTTTCCTCTGTTGTACAGAGTCTCTTCTGAACTTTTTGCTACTATCATTTTTACCGTCTTTGCATAGAGAGCTCTTTCTTATTCAGGATTAGTTTCTTGGAAAAGATGCCAAGAATTGGAAAACCTGAAGCAGGAGCTATGGACATTCTTCGGGCTCTTTGGCTCGCTGAGAGGCACGCAGGGAACGCTCGACTCACCCGGGTGGGCCCCAAAGCGTCTGGATTACAATCAGTGCAAATACGGCACAAACCCGCTAAATTAGTAGTGGAATTGTTTCAACACTGAAGGCGTCTTGATTTCACTTCTATTTCTCGATGACTCGTGGGATTAAACCTCTCTGTGTGGCTACTCACTAGCGGTTTGTATTTTCTCTTTTGGGAACTATCTGTTCATGAGGTTTCTGGGCACGTGGTCAGAACACGACCGACCTACTCAACTCTAATCTGGTCTCAGCTGAGCGCCTGCCCCTCAGGCACCAGGGACACCGGCTGCCCCCAGCGTGGCTGCCAGGCCTTCCAGGTCCCGTGTGGGCACTGGGCCCCTGCCTCACCTTCCTGATCTGCTCCAGCCTGTCGTCATCCTCCAGGAAGAAGGTCAGGTACATGAAGGACACGTCCACGTCGCAGTTGCCCCCAAACTGCCGGTGCTCCTCCGTGGTGTCTCTGCCTCCGGAGAACGCGTGCTTGTTGACCTGCGCCAGCGAGAGGACACACATGCTCGTCGGGCCACCGCCCTGCGCATGTAAGCCGGCCCGAGCAGTGGGGGGAGGCCTCGGGCTGCTCCTTCCCACCGAGCCCGGGACGGGCCACTGCGGGGCTCGCTGCGGAGAAGGGGGGACCGGAGGGGGGATGAGCTCTGACCCCCCCACTCCCCAGAGACACAGAATAGAATCGGGAAAGCCAAAGCACCACCTGTGCTGAAATTTGGGGAAAATGTCCTAAAGTGTCCTCGGATTCAGTAAGAGGACAGACATGAGCCATCTTCAGAGCAAAAGGGACGAGCAGGGAAGGGCGGCTGCTGCCTGGGAGGGCGCGCTCTTGGCGGAGGACAGGAGAGCAGAGCACCCCCCCCCACCAGCCCCCCACCGTGGACGGAAGGACACGAGGCACAGGACCCGTGAGGAGCACCGAGGTGGACAGGGCCCGCAGGCGGTGCCCACCTAAAGACAGGCACTTCGAGAAGCTGAAGAAAGAAAGACTCAGAAACTAACAAAATGGTTTGTAGGATTGAAGATAATCTTAGAGAAATCAGGGTCAAGAGGTAAGAGAAGAAAAGCCAAAAAGGGGAGACAAAGTTCCTTCAGTGTTCTTTCAACGAGTATTTGAGAAACCTATCATGTACAAACGTCACCCTCATTTTCTTCCGGAAAAGGGTGTGTCAGCAGTCTCAGTGCAGACGTTTGGTAAGCCTCCCAGCAGGACTCCAGAGCAGATTCCTAACCGGATCATCCAGAATCGCAGACTAACGTCGGGGGGCAGAGGCTGGCGGCCACGAGTGAGGCCAGAGAAAGCTGGACTTTCTGGTGGGAGTGCCAGCGGCTCTGAGGGACAGCAGAAGCTCCGACCTGTCCCTGGGCGTGATGTCCCAGGGAGGCGGGAGGCACGTTTTGGCCTGCATGACAAAGGAGCGGTCCAACGATCCACATTTGAACTGAAATCTTAAATTTGGGTGGTACTCTACAGTTTGCAACCACTTTATATGTGATCTCATGGAAGCCTTGCCCCTAGTCTGCAGTTTTGTACAGCTGCTCCCACTTGACAGTGACACCTGGACAGCCATGGTCACCCACCAATGGCAGGTAAGTGGCGGGGCCCAGACAACCCAGGGCTCCTGCCTCCAGGCCACCCGAGGGCCCAAGCCGTGCGGGACCCGGGTTATGGCCCTGCCCCACTGCTTCCCAGCTGTGTGAAAGTAGGGAAGCTGCCGGACCCCTCTGAGCCCTACGTCCTTGCTTCTGAAATGGACGCAGCCCCCGGGGTGGCTGTCAGGACTCAGTGAGCTCGCACAGGTGAGCACGTGGCAGGAGATCACGCAGCCAAGCTGCCGTGTCCCCAGCACTCTACTGTTGTTATTCGTGGGAGGGGCCTGGAGCAGATGCCCCCTCTCCTGGCTGGCGTGGAGATTCTGCTTCTGGAGTTGAAGGTGGGCTTGGGGATTGGGAACAGGGGCCTGGCCTGACCCTGTCCTGCCCCACAGGGTGCTTGTGACCCTGGCAGCCTGGGTGGCTCCCGACCCTCCACTCACTGCTCACCCAGCCCTCGGGTCTTTGCTCGTCCTGAGTGAATGAAAAATGTCCCAGAGCCAAAATGACTTCTTTAAAACAACTTCCAAAAACAAAACAAAATGACTTCTCTGCTAGAGGGAACAGGAGCTTCCCGTCCCCTCTAATGCACCCCGTGCTCTTGAATTTTCGGCCAGAAGTGAAAGAGAAAGGAAAGCCCTGCCGAGGCTGGGAAAGCTGGTGGCTACCACTTCCTGGAAGACAGTTCTGATACTAAGGTTCCCCATTGTCAACCAGAATCTGGGACTTTCCAGAAGGCGTAGGGGCCCGGTGGTCACTCAGATGGGTGCACTACATGCCTCAAATCCAGTTTCTGTCACTCCTGTTGTGATCGTCCAACCCGCAAACGTGCACTTGGTTCCAAATGAAATGTCAACAGCTTTGTGGAACAGAGAGGGGACTGAACACATACTGGCAGTTCAGAACTGAGCAACAGAAGTGCAGCCCTGAAAAGTAAGGAAGTTCAAACTAATTCTGATTTCCAGTTTCTCTGGTGACCCGGAAAATATTTACTGAGCTCCTGCTGCATGCCGGGCCAGGCATAGCACTCCCAGGCGGGACCCGACTGTGGAAGGAGGCTTATCAGTCCTGAGTCTCAGTGAGAACGCTCTGGAGAAAACCAGCCCCTACCAGCTTGGTAACGGCAGCTCGTGGGCCGTGGGCCAGGAGGGCATCTCCTGGTTTCCGGTGGAAACCTGGTCAAGCTGGTCATCCTCTCCGGGCCTCATCCTTCTTGTCTTTAAAGGGAACACACCACTATCTCCCAGTGAGAATTAAAACCTAGAAACATAAAGAAAGCACCTGGCCCAGCTCCTGGAATACGGCTGACGCCCAGAAATACACTACCTTTTTTCTATTGTTTAACTGTAACTAAAGACAATTGCCGTGATTTTGCTTCCCGAACAGTGTTGGTGAGGAAATCAGAGAAGAAAAAAAAGAAAAAAATTCCAAAGCCTTGCCCACATGAAAAGACACAAATAAGAAAATCCCCCTGTCATCTGGGAGCGGGGACAGGCTGCCTGGACCCTGGAATTCAGGGGCCCCGTGGCAGCGGAGGCCAAAGGGCAGAGCAGCACCACGCGTGCGTGTCTCCCCGGGGTGTGGCCCTGCGCAGGGGCCGCCCGCGCCCCGGGTGCCGCTCACCTTGGTCTTGATCTGCTTGGCCGTGTCTGTGAGGAAGATGGAGGAGTTGGGGTCGCTGGCGCTCATCTTGGTCTGGGCCCCCTGCAGGGCGGGGAAGAAGGTCGAGTGCAGCAGGGCTGGCTTAGGGTAGCCGATCCTGGGGGCCACGTCTCTGGTCATCCTGAAGTATGGGTCCTGTGGGGAGGGAGGGGACGGTGGGAGACGTGGGCCAGCTGCTAGCCCGTGAGCAGCCCCTGAGCGGGCCTCACGCAACCCCAAGCTTCCGGTGAGCAGCCCCTGAGCGGGCCTCACGCAACCCCAAGCTTCCGGTGAGCGCGAAGAGTCAGCTCCGCCCCGCAACACCTTTTCGACCCTCCTTTCCCACCGAAGAGGGCAAAGAGCCTCCTGCAACACCCAGGATGACACAACCCTGGCCCTGCCTCCTGACCTGGTCAATGGCACACGGGATGAGGCACTGGACATCTGTCCGGTCTCGGAAGATCTGGGGGAACGAGTTGCTGAAGGAGGGAGCAGCCTGGATGGCAGGAAAACTGATCTTCCCTGGAAAGGAGGACAAAACATCTTTATACACGAGACCGCTTCCTGCTGGAACTGTAAAAGGGGTGAACAAAAATCGGCTTTCTCCCCACTGGAGAAGTAACAGTCATTAAAGAAAACCTGAAAACTACAGAAGAGTAGAAGGAAGGAAAAACCCCCTATAGTCCCGGTTTGTGTCTCTTTTCACCCATTTCCTCTCCCTTTCACTCTGCATTTCAGCTGTGATTCTCCTCCGGTCTGTTTTTACAGGCTCCACTTTGTACCCACACTCTATCCCATCCACGTGCCCTGGAGAGTCAGCGGTTCTCCACCCCCTGGGCGTCTGGGGTGTTCCTCGGCTTTAATTATGATACATTATGACCTCCTGGTGCATAAAACGTTCTCAATATTTTGGATGCTGCTGTTGTTAACACTGCTACTGCTATTTGCTTAGACCTGCAGAAGCGGAACTCTGGGGTCAAAGGGCATGGATCTTGGTGTGACCCTTGATAAGTGGAGCTGGGCCAGTCTACCCCTCTGTGCTGCTCAGGCATTTCCCAGGTAGCCCACTTGGCTCCAGCCCTGAAATGCTGTCTCTGTGATGCTCTTTCCCGGCAGCTGTTCTCTCCCCTCTGCAGAAAGACATGCCTCATTTCTGGGCTCCTTTCTGCCTCTGGGTGTCCGCGTGGCAGCTGCCACTGACACCAGCACCCCCTTTACAGCACTGAGCAGCCCCGGCTCTGGCTCAGGGCCTTCCCTGGGCTCGTCTACGCCCCACGACTCTATGGAGAAGGTGTCACTGTCGTCCCCATTTTATGCACGTGGACACCAGGCTCAGACTGCCTCTGTGGTTTCCTGGGACTAGTGTGCAGTCAGTGAGTGGCTGAGCCAGGGTTCGAGCCCAGGTCCCCTGGCAGCAAAGTGTGTGCAGCTCCTCATCGCGCCTGCTGTCTCCCTACTCACTTGGGCAGCCTTCAGGGAGACACCTCTCCACTCCATGCCGGGATTCCCAGGGTTAAAAAACCCTTTCAAAAGCACCGGGTTTATGCCCCAGTCGTCAGGAATGATCTGACCGAAACATCGAAGGGTTCTGCTTATGTGAAAAGCCTCCCAATAAGGCCTCTGCGCATTTCTCTCTGCACTCTTCCTTACAGGCCCCTCACGGTGGGCCCTGGAATGTGCTCCATCCCAGCAGGCACACCCGGCACAGAGCGCCTGCAGGCACATCCTGGGAGCTGCCTGGGGCCGTGCACCCAAAATAAAGGGGAGGGGGTCCGGAGGCCCAGCCGCTAGTCTCAGGATTGATTCTCTGCCCAAGGAGCTAAGGGTCTCAAAGGAGAGAAAGCCAACGCATCTGAAGGGGGCGTGGAGGGAGACACAGGGAGAGGGGCGTAAACGTGGGCAAAGGGGCCTATCTGCTGCGGACAAGCCTGGAAGGAGAGCGAGGGAGCGCAGGTAGGGTGGGCTTCCCAGGGCCTCCAGTCAGGACCCTCCTTTTGCAGGTGGGGAAGCTGAGGTCCAGGGAGACAAAGACGGCAGGTTCCGGCCATAGAGCAGGCCCTCCTGCAGCCCCTGGGCCCCCACCAAGGCCTCCCACGTGGACTGGCGTCCCAGGAGCAGGCGGAGGACAGAAGTCATCCGTACCCTTCTCTTCCTTCTAAACGTTAAAACGAACGGATAACTAAGGAGAGGGACAGAGGGTGTCACGAGGGATAGCTCCACATGGCCCAGAAAAGGGGCCAAAGGCATCACACCAGCTCTTGATGTTCCAGGGAAAACCCACCTATTTAAAGAGACAAACTGCAAATGCTACCACCTCAGAGAGAGCCCCGGGCATGCACCAAGCGCGTCAACCTGCCTCCTGCTGAGCTTGGCTCCTGTCTGAGGGCAGCGGGGCGGGGACCGCGGGCAGCAGCGGCTCCTTACCGATGCAGTCACTGTCAGTGAAGCCGAAAATGCCTTTCACCTGGTTGAAGGTGACGTGCTTCTGTATCTTCACCACGTTCTTGTAGAAGCCTGGGCTCATCCTGCAAAGACAGTCAGAATCAAACTCCAGACCCAGAGGGTGGCGTCCACTGAGGGCAAAGCAGCAGATGGTACAACATGGCAGGCCAGACACAGGCCGGAACACACTGGGGAAGAAGGCGCTGTGACGCCCCCTGTACGCAAAGATGCCTGCAGCAGGCGAGGCGAACACACCTCTACCTGTGGAAGGAAATCAACATGAAGCTGATAAGCAACTAAGGCAAGAACACACCGGATTCAGTGGTTGACTCAGCGGCTAACATGAGATATTGAGATTCTGCCAGGGTCACTGCTGAGCTTATGGGGCTGTAAGTTTGGGGGCCCCAGTGCAGCTTTTCTGTTGAGACGGACCGTGTGCTTTCTCGTGGGAGATTACCGTTGACCCTGGAACAACGCGGGTCCACTTACACGTGGTACTTTTCAATAGTTAACACTGCAGTGCTACATGGTCTTGGCTTGTTGAATCCACGGATGTGGGGAACTTAGGCTGTGGAGGGCCGACTGTGAGTTATACGTGGATTAACCTTCTCATTGTTCAAGGGTATTTGCAACCTGTTGCTGGATGTAGTGTCCGGATAGCAACTGACGGGCCCAGGAAGGAGGGTCTGTCTCAGTGCAGCTGGTCCTCCCTGCATCCGGCCACCACTGTCCCCTCCACCGTGGGGCAGCCAGGCTGTCTGGACAGGGCGAACTCTCCTGGGTAGTGAGGGGTGTGAATACAAGGCCTGGATCTGTGGCAGCCATTCTGCTATTAGAAGGAACTAGGCTGAAGGGGCAAAACCCAGAGGGGCTTCTTACACTGCATCTTTTGACTGACATATTCAGTAGCTTTTCCTCCAGGCCCTATTATGTGTCAGGCACCATAAAGATAAAAGGAAAAGGCGGGAAAGCTGCCGTTTACTATCGGGGGCAGGAGCTGTGCTGAGTGCGGGAGATACACTGCCACTGCCCCGCTCCCCTGTGAGGCGGCAGCTTTGCCTCCACTTTCACAGAGGCTCAGAGAGGTTATGGTCATAGACCTAGTGAATCTAGGACCTGGGATCCAAACCTAGGCTCGTCTGGCCCCAAGGCCTGTGCTTTTCTCACCACATCTCACAGCATTTGAAGAGTTTAAGGCTTCTGGCCCTGACGGAGGGCCACCGAATGCCTCTGGGCAGGCACGGGGCGCGCGTCAGAAGCGCAGGGATGCCGGCTGCCTGCGTCTAGGGCAGCCACAAGGCAGGGAGGCCGGTAAAGGCCAAGGCCACCGCAGCAGGGTCTGTTTGAGTTGAGCAGAGTCCCACTCAGACAGGGAGCAAGGGCGGGGGAGGGATGGTGGCTTCCACTTCAGCCCTGGGGGCACCGGCCAGGGTGGGAACAGCGCTGCGAGGACGCGCCAGGAGCAATGGCAGCAAAGCGCTCCCAGCACAGGTCACCCCCCCCCTACACCCCCCGACGTACACTGAACACACCAGAGAGCAGAGCGGGATAGCCACCTGCAGAGATGCCCGCTCGTTCATCCTGCCGGAACAGGAGCGACCTCCGTGCCAGGGGTCTCCTGGGGGAAAGCAGCAGGCCTCGTGCTGCCTACGCCTGGCGAGGACCAGCGCTGTCCGCCACCAGGGGGGGATGGGCAAGAACTCCGTGCATCCTGGGGTTGAGGCGACCGTCAATGCTAGTCCCCTGGGCAGGTCAGCCGGTAGGCCCATCCTCTTGTGTCTGGGGTCGTGCTGCATAAGATGGCCTCCAAGGCCCACAAGGAGGGAAAGTCTACAGCAGCCCTAGTATCAGAAGCAGTGCTTCTGAAGAAGACCGCCTTTACCGTTCTTGGAGGCCGGGTCGCTCTCTGGCTGCACCGAGAGCATGGCCACCCCCCGCCACCCCCCCAGGGATGTCTGTCCCCCGGGCTCGCCCCTGTGCCGATGCAGCGTGACGCACCCCGAGGCTTCGCCTTGGGGACCAGAACAGACCCAGCTGCGTCCTGTAAATGAGGGCTGGGTACCAGTTTGTCCCCCGAGAACACCTGCCCCTCACACTCACATAGCTGGAGAACATGGCCTGGCTGTCCTCACACAGGCAGGCAAATGAGCGACAGGGTTCTAAGTTGGAAGAGGTTTTCAAGAGTGACACTGGGCACTCACCAGGGCCAGGCTCTGCTGGAAGCGCCCCACATGCAGCAGCTCAGTGGTCAGTCCTCATGAAGCTGCAGCGTAGGTGCTCCCGTCCACTGAGCTAACCACCCTGTCCTTTCTGTTCTTCCTTTGTCCTCACAACACTCATTCTCACCTGGTTTACTACCTGTTAAGTCCCGTTAGAGAGAACCTGACGGAGCGGCTGGATAACTGTCTTGGCTGCTGACCCCCAGCATCATCTGACATGTAGCAGATGCTCAATAAACACCTGTCCAACACTCACTGCCCGAGTCACACAGGAGGTGGCGGTCAGGATGCGAGCCCAGGCGGGCACTCTGAACCCCTCAGCTAGACCACCCCTAACTAGTAGTAACCCCCCACTGCATAGGAAAACGGGAGCTCAGAGAACTGAAGGACTTGCCCACAGGAACCAAACCAAGCCCGGCACAGAGCTGGGTCTGGACCACTGGCTTTCAGCGTCCCGGAGCAGTGTCCTTCCACCCCTCGGGGGTCCTGTCAGGAAGGCCCCTCTGGGCCCAAACGTGTGGGGGGACAGGGTGGCGGGAAGCCTCAGCCCCAGCACCGACTCCTTCCCCCATGGAGCCCCCCGAGGGGGTGGAGGAGGCTTTGTTGTGTTTCTTGTTCGTAAGGAAGACTGGCTTGGGAAGGAGCTTTATGAAGTCAGAGGTTTAGATTTTGAGTTAAACTTCAAGAAAAACAGTAAAATGCTTGAGTGTTTAGAAGAAACTCTTAAAGGGAAAAAGACACTTGAAAACAGACTTTAACATTTAAATGTCCCTCCTAAATACCTAAGAAGAGCTAGGACAGGCCCTTTGTCTGGGCTTTCATCTTTACCCCACGTTCATAAAGAAAAAGGGAGTTCTTAGGGAGCAAAGGTGGCAGAATTGAAGCTGCAGGTACCAGAAAGACAGGGTGGAAACCAGTCGCCACAGACGCCACATTCTCTCAGAACGAGCTGAAAGCACGTTGAGCCATGGTGGTCTTCTCATGCGGACTGTTCAGAAGTTCACGCCCCCGCCCTGACATTCTCACGGACTCGTCAGAGGTGTTTGTTTCTGTCCTATCAACATCTCAGCACCACAACAGGGGACTTTGTTTTGCTCAGTGCTGTGTTCTCGGGGCCTCGGGGGGCACCTGCCACGGCGAGCACCCCGTGACGGCTGCTTTACTGGCCTAGTGTGAGAGGACAACCCCTCACACTGCACCAGAGGGGGGGCCCGGGGCGCAGGGGGACCAGAGACGGGTACCTAAATCTGGCTGCAGGAGGGACAGCTCCCAGGAGAAGGTGGTGCTTGACCACGTGTTTGGAAGGCAGCATAGGAATCCGCGGAGCTGGGAGTCCTGGGGTCAGGGCAGAGAAGAGCAGGGACAAAGGCGAGGGTGTGGAACAGCAAATTGTTCTATATAGCTGCAGGGGGCGGTGACCAGAGAGGAACACAGGTCAAATCACAAGGGGCTGGTGTGCAAAGGAGAAAGCGAGAACTTTATCCTGATGATGATGGAGAACCAGGAAAGCTGTGAGCAGGGGACTGAGCCACACCTGCCTTTTAGAAAGATCGCTGGCTGGTGGGGGACCAGAGGCTGAGAGGGGCCACGGTGGGTGGGAAGAGGCTGCACAAAAGGATGCCAGTGACTGTGTGATGCCAGTACTGCCTTGTCCTAAAAAGAGCAGAACCCATGGTGTGTCTATGGGTTCAAGCAGTTGAATCAGGTCCTTTTAAGGAATAGGGGGAGAGAAATAAAACTAAGTGTCATGAAAATGATAATAACGGTGACAACTAAGGTCTCATCTAACCCTATTTCATGGACCAGACTTGCTGACTCACAGACCCTGAACAGAGGAGACCTGGGACTCGAACCCAGGTCTATTTTCCTCCCTTGGAAGGTCATGTTTCTTCATGGACCCCACAATGCCTCTGTGCCCACAAGAGAGTGGTTAAAAAAATGTAATAGGTAAAATTAGAAAATGCATTCATTTACTGGCTGCTAGAAAGGTCAGATTTCATACCAAGGCGTGTATTCCTCTCAATGGCTATAAAGCTCCCCCTCAGATCTCAGTAGTTACAGAAGGGACCCTTCTGGGCAGTGTTAACCAGCAAGCTCCTCTGCACCTACTGCTCACGCAGCCTTTGGTGTTTCCGCTACACCCCGTCTGGGCCTCTAACGAATCTCCTAACAGGGGCCACACTCCACCAGCAAGGTGGGCCCTCAAGCACTGTCCCCCACGGGCGGCCAGACCCGTGCAGGGAGCGCCATATCTTAGGGGCTCATGCAATACTTGGTGACCTGAAGAGCATTCTTCTTGGGACGGTGGACAGAGTCTTACTTTTCTAACACACTTCTTGGTAGTCGTCTGGAATGAAGTTCAAAACCGCAGAAGTTACAGTTTGAGGACTTCCAGAAGGAAATCTTTTGGACTATTAAGTGTCTGGTTTAACTAGACTGTGAGGGAACTGTGTCACCAGTGAGTCTTTTCTCTGTAGGGAAAAAGGTACACTGAGAAAGAGAAAGACACCCAAATTGGCACAACTGACCATCCATGGAGAGAAACTACGACACAGATGCACATCTGTCACAAGCTGAGGATGGAAATCGTATTTGTCAATAAACCAATAAACCAGACCATAACATTTAATAAGGGAAGAAAAACACCTTCCAGACCTCGAGATGCTTCAGGTGTTTCAGCTGCAGCCGTGGCCATGATGACTTGTCTACAATCTGCATCTACTTATTTAAAAGGCAGGCAGGCGTTCTCTCCTTACCCCATGTAGTCAAGGTCAGAGAAGATGAAAGTCTTCTTGATGTCAAAGCCGCAGGCGATGATGTCCTTGGCGTTCTCCACAGCGTAGCCATAGGCCTGGTCCAGGGTCAGGTCCTTCCACAGGTACTTCTCGTCATCGGTCATCTGGATGACCAAGGGCACATTGAACACATCCTGCAGCCACCTAAGAGAGGGGGGGAAGAAGGCCGTCATCTCATTTCCCTGCAGAAAAACGCCACTGTGCCTCTGAAAACACGGTTCCTGCTAACAATGTATGTCAAAACGTCCCTGCCCACAAAATCACACGCTCTGATCACACTGTGAATTTGACTCCTGTTAATAAGGGCTACAACTGTTTATTACCATGTCAGCTCTGTGCTGGTTTCCCTGCACACTTTATTTTGAAGCCTTACGAGAACTGTAGGTGGTAGGTATTATTACTCCCTCTGGCAGATGTGGAAACTAAGGCCCAGAGAAGTAACTCTTCTATGGTCACGTGGACAGGGGAAGAGGAGGACGCAGGTCCACTGACTCCAAAGCAGTGCTCTCTCTACCACCCACATCCCGCTAAAGCGACACCAGGAACAGGGTGAAGAGAAGCCACAAAGGCAGCAACTCCCCAAGACCTTGGTTGTTCAAGCAGATGTGAACTAGTACTGTCTTGTCAGTTCTAGACAAGGTTTGTGACTAACATTTCTTTCTTTTTTTTTTTTTGGCAAAATAATACATATATTATCTATGATTGGCAGATATACTGCTGATTTAGTCTCTCCATGGTTCAAAAGAATTTCAAAATAACAAAGTAATTTTATACACCATACTCGATCAGTAATGTGACTAACATTTCTGATTCACTAATACAAGTGAGAACAGTCATACGACGCAATACTTACTTTGTGAAGATAAACGGGATGAGATGACCTACGTGCATTGCTTCAGAAGAGGGGCCCCTGCCCGTATACAGGTAAAATGGTTTCTTATTTTCATAGGCATCAAGAATTTGATGCATGTCTCTAAAGGAAAAAGGAGAAAAGAAAATAGTGTGATGTTCTGAGAAAAAAATCGCGGTGTGAATGCTCATTTGGAAATGATAAACAGACAAAACAACCCGGATAATCACTAGAGCTTGTTATCCTTGGCACTTATGCTGTAAAAACAACAGGAAACTTCTTCTGAGCTGGTTCTCCTGTGATTGTTTTAAAAGTGGAAGACATGCAGATTGGGAATAATATATTTAAATGTTGGTCAGACACTGGATCTCTCTTGGAATTCCTCCAAGTATCGATGTTGACATACTGCCTGCTTCACACACTTTCCTGGGAGTGACACCAGGCCAACACCACCCAGTCCTTGTTGAGAACCACACAGCGCCGACACTCTGCTGGCCCAGATGGGGGAAATCACAGGGCTCCCACAGTCCTGACTTAGGCAGGGAAGTGAGGGATGCCCCCAGGTGGAGATCTGCTTTGGGCTCCCTCAGCTACACTGGGACCAGGTGTCTTCATCTGGGAGTTATTCTGGAATCATCCACCCTCCCCAAGGACTGGGGTCCACTAACAGCGCACACGAAGAGGCCTCCTCCCTGGCAGTGCATCAGAATCACCTGGCCGGCTGTTTCCACACCACATCTGCCTGAGCTGTGCCTCCACAGACTCTGGTCCAGTGGGTCTGGGGTGACGCCTGGGAATCTGTATTTTTAAAACCCCTGCCGGTTCAGAATGGCCATCATCAAAAAATCTACAAACAATAAATGCTGGAGAGGGTGTGGAGAAAAGGGAACCCTCTTGCACTGTTGGTGGGAATATAAATTGATACAGCCACTGTGGAGAACAGTATGGAGGTTCCTCAAAAAACTAAAAACAGAACTACCATGTGACCCAGCAATCCCACTACTGGGCATATACCCAGAGAAAACCATAATTCAAAAAGGGTCATGTACCACAATGTTCACTGCAGTTCTATTTACAATAGCCAGGACATGGAAGCAACCTAAATGCCCATCAACAGGTGAATGGATAAAGAAGATGTGGCACATATGTACAATGGAATATTACTCAGCCATAAAAAGAAATGAAATTGAGTTATTTGTAGTGAGGTGGATGGACCTAGAGACTGTCATACAGAGTGAAGTAAGTCAGAAAGAGAAAAACAAATACTGTATGCTAAAGCACATGTATGGAATCTAAAGAAATGGTACTGATGAACCTAGTGGCAGGGCAGGAATAAAGATGCAGATGTAGAGAATGGACTTGAGGACACGGGGAGGGGGAAGGGTAAGCTGGGACGAAGTGAAAGAGAGGCATGGACATGTATACACTACCAAATGTAAAACAGCTAGCTAGTGGGAAGCAGCTGCTTAGCACAGGGAGATCAGCTCAGTGCTTTGTGACCACCTAGAGGGGTGGGATAGGGAAGGTGGGAGGGAGATGCAAGAGGGAGGAGATATGGGGATATATGTATATGTATAGCTGATTCACTTTGTTATACAGCAGAAACTAACACACCATTGTAAAGCAATTATACTCCAGTCAAGACGTTAAAAAAATCCCACAAAACAAAACAAACCCTGCCAGTGACTGCAACGTTTGGCAGGGTATGAAACCACCCTTCCAGGGTGTGAATGTTCTTTGTTTCTGGGCAAAGTATGCCCAAATAAAAGAGGAATAGCTGCCTTTTCCAGAGGTCTGGGTAGGAGAACCCAGACAAGAGTATTCTGAAAGTGACTTCTCCTTATGCCCCAGACCAGGGGCTAACAGTGCTTATCTCTGGGCTGATAGGATTAGGGGGATTCTGGTTTTCGTGCATAGTTTTGATTTTTCCCCAAGGAATGATCACCCAGTGATTCTGAGATAAGGAAAGAATGAAACACTTGATTTTGGAAGAAAAAGAGTCCTTCTTTGGTTCTCATGAGTAACCAAATCAAACTTTTATCAGCTTATAGAAAAGAAAAAGAGCACAGCTGTCCCATGAGCTGCTCTTTTTATTTTTTTGCCGCACCGTGTGGCATGTGGGATCTTAGCTCCCCAACCAGGGACTGAACCTGTGCCACCTGCAGTGGGAGCACAGAGACCAGGTCCCGGCTGCGCTGCTCCAGATGGCTTTGCAGGAAGTCTCTGAGCACTCACGACGTGCTGTCCCGAGGGGTGCTGTCCCGAGGGCAGGGCGCCGACGAGGCTCCCGTGCTGGGCTCAGCTTTGTGAGGATGGCTTCCCGCAGGGCCCCCTCGGCTGCAGAGGGAGACAGCGCGTGGCAGATCTCATCAAACGCCTACTTCACAGACCTGAGAGGCGTTCTTAAATCTGAGCATGGCCAAAGCTTCAAGTCCTATGCCTCCCTAAACCAAGAGCCCACAGCATTATTATACTGAAGTAAATACGTCACAGGGCAGTGAGAACTGTAAAATGCTAAGATAAAAATTTGATTTAAGATCAACAAAATTGATAAAGCTTGAGCTAAAAAAACAAAAGACTCAAATTACCAAAGTCAACAGTACTAAACACTTTATAGGAGTAAAAAGGATTATAAGGGAATAATACTAGGAACAGCTGTATGCCAGCAAGTTAGACAACCTTGATGTAATAGACAAATTTACCAAAACTGACTCAAGAAGAAATAGAAAATCTGAACAGATCTATAGCAAGCAAAGAAATTGAACTAGGAATAAAAAAAAGTCACACAAAGAAAAGCCTCGGGCCAGATGGCTTCACTAGTGAATTCTCTCAAATTTTCAAAAGAGAATTAACAACAATCCTTCACAAACTTCCAGAAAAATGGAAGAGGGAATACGTCTCAACTCATGCTATGAAGCCAGTATTATTCTGATACCCAAAGCAAAGACATCAAAAGAAAACTACAGACCAATGTCCCTTATGAATACAGATGAAAAAATCTTCAGCAACTCACAAACCAAATCCAGCAACATATAAAAAGGATTACACACCATAATCAACTGGAATTTGTTCCGGGAATGCAAACTTGGTTCAACATACAAAAATCCATCAATGTGATACACGGTATTAATAGAAAACATGACAAAAGCCACATGATCATCTCAACAGAGGAAGAAAAAGGATTTGATAAACCCAATATTCTTTCATGATAAAAATACTCAACAAACTCAGAATAGAAGGGAACTTCCTTAAAATGAAGGGCATTTATGGAAAACTCACAGCTACTCAATGGTGAAAGACTGAAAGATTTCCCCCTAAGATCAGGAATCAGACAAGGATGCTCACTTTCACAAGGACTGTACTAGAATTTCTAGCCAGAGCAATTAGGCAAGAAAAAGAAATCCAAATTGGAAAGGAAGAAGTAAAATTATCCTTACTCGCAGGTGAAATAATGCTATATAACAAAAATGCTCCATAATCCACAAAAAAAGAAAAAAAAGAGAGAGAATGTTAAAAAGAAAACCACAGGCCCCAAATGGTATCACGTTAAAGCCCATGACACTAAACCTAGACTTAATATCTGATTTAACTGCACTTTCCACCTTCCCCAGAAATGTAATCTTAATCAACCAGTCTGGAATTTTCTGCTCAGCACCTATGAGGTAAACTGTCTCCTGCCCTACACCTTCGATCCCTCAAGAATAAATCTGCGTGGTAAAACCCTTGCCATTCCCTTCCACAAAAAGATGTCCTGGCCTAAAACTAATCCTTTTTTTCCTTTTGCTAATTCCTCCCTTGCCCCACCCTTCTCCCTGTAAAAAGCTTCCATTTTGTAAAACCCCTTGGAGCGCCTTTCTAGTTGCTAGATGGGAGGCTGCCTGATTTATGAATCACTGAATAAAGATAATTAGATCTTCAAATGTATGTGGCTGAATTTTGTTTTTTTTAATAAGAACTAATAAATGAACTCAGCAAAGTTGCAGCACGTAAGATCAACAAACAAAAATCAGTTGTGGTATTTCTATACAGTGGTGCAATATTGTGATTGATTATAAGAAATGTACATTTGGTCTTCGTTCTATCCTGTTTCAAGCACAGAGCTCCTTTAACCATTGTGGGAATTTCCTAAGTGAAAAGAATGATAAAGATAGGAGTGTTATTCATATAATAAGCTCCTTTCAACCACACCAAAATTTATGTTACTTAAGTGACTTTTGGAAAGCCCGTAGATAACCTAAGGAGGCGGGCTGGTTCCCAGGGGAGCTAACTCTGATTAGAGGATTGGAACTTTCAGTACCCCCTGCCTTCGCCCCACTTTCTGGGGAGGGCGGAGGGGCTGGATATTGAGTTTAATTACCAGTGGCCAGTGATTTAAATAATCACGTCTATGTAGTGAAGGCTCTATAAAAACCCAAAGGACAGCTTCAGAGAGTTTCCGGGTTGGTGAACACATAGAGAAGTGGGGAGAGAGGTGCCCAGGGAGACCATGGAAGCGCTGTGCTCCCACACACCCTGCCTTGTGCACCTCTTCCATCTGGCTGTTCTTGAATGATACCCTTTTATAATAAACTGGTAATCTAGTAAGTAAAATGTTTTCCTGACTTATGTGAGATGCTCTGGCAAATTCACTCCACGAAGCAGTCATGGGACCCTCTGATTTATGGCACGGGTAACAGTCCAGACCCGTGATTCCTGTCTGAAGTAGGGAGGTGGGGGGCAGTCTTCTGGGACTGAGCCCTTAACCTGTGGGATCAGACGCTATCTCCAGGTAGACAGTGTCAGAATTGGGTTAAATTGTAAGACACCAGCTTGTGCTGCAGAACCTCCTGATGTGTGGAAACCCCACACATCCGGTATCAGAAGTGAAGCAGAGCTGCAGTGAGCACTGAGCTAGAGGAAACACACAGGAGTGTGCTTTCCCTTCAGAAACAGCAATGAACAATCCAAAAAAGAAATGAAGAAAACGTTATCTTCAACAGCATCAAAACAAACAAAACCTTAGGAATAAATCTAACAAAAGAAGTGCAAGGCTTGGGGCTTCCCTGGTGGCACAGTGGTTAAGAATCTGCCTGCCAGTGTCGGGGACACGGGTTTGAGCCCTGGTCTGGGAAGATCCCACATGCCACGGAGCAACTAAGCCCGTGTGCCACAACTACTGAGGCTGCGCTCTAGAGCCCACGTGGCACAACTACTGAAGCCCACGCTCCACAACAAGAGAAGCCACCACAGTGAGAAGCCCGCGCGCAGCAACAAAGACCCAATGCAGCCAAAAATAAATACATAAATAAATAAATAAATTTATTAAAAAAAAGGAAGTGCAAGACTTGTACACTGAAAACTATAAAACACTGCTGGAAGAAACTAAAGACCTGGTGAATGGAAAGACGTCTATGTGCATGGATAGGAAGACTTGATATTTTAAGATGGCAACACTCCCCAAATTGATCTATAGATTCAGTGCAAAATCTCTACCAAAATCCTAGCTGCCTTTTTTTACAGAAATTAGCAAGTCGATCCTAAAATTCACTTGGAAATGCAAGGGACCTAGAACAGCCAAAATAATCTTGAGAAGAACAACGTTGGAGGACTCACACTTTCCAGTGTCAAAACTTACTACAAAGCTACAGTAATCAAGACTATGTAGTATATTTAATAAACCCTTAAATATATGGTCAATTGATTTTCAACAAGAGTGTCAAGAAAATTCAACAACAGTCTTCAAAAATTGGCGCTGGGACAACTGGATATTCACATGCAAAAGAATGAAGTTGAATCCTCCCTCACATATATACAAAAACTAACTCAAAATGGATCAGAGACCTAAATGTAAGGGCTAAAAGAATAAAACTCTTAGAAGAAAAAACAGGTGTAAATATTCATGACCTTGAATTAGGCAATGGTTTCTTAGATATGACACCAAGCAACGAAAAACAAACAGAAGAAAACTGGATTTCATCAAAATTAAAAACTTGTGCTTCTAAGGACACTGTAAATTAAGAGCTAATATTTGAAAATCAAGTATTTGATAAGAAACTAGTATCCAGAATATATAAAGAACTATTATAACTCAATAATGAAAAGATAAATAACCCAATTAAAAAGTTGGCAAAGGATCAGAAGAGACAGTTCTCTAAAGAATACATAAAAACAGTCAATAAGCATATGAAAAGGTGCTCAACATCATTAGTCATTATGGAAATACAAATCAAAATCACAGTGAAATACCACCTCACACTTACTAGTATGGTTATGGAAAAACACAAAATGGAAAATAATAAATGTTGGCGAGGATGTGGAGAAACTGGGACCTTTGTTTGCACTTTGCTGGTGGGAATGCAAAATGATGCAGTCACTGTGGAAAACAGTTTGGAAGTTCCTCAAAAAGTTAAATGGTTAACTGATGACCCAGCAGTTCCACTCCCACGTACACACTCAAGAGAACTTAAAATATATGTCCACATAAAAGCCTGTATACAGGACTTCCCTGGTGGTGCAGTGGTTAAGAATCCTCCTGCCAATGCAGGGGACACGGGTTCGAGCCCTGGTCTGGGAAGATCCCACATGCCGTGGAGCAACTAAGCCCGTGCACCACAACTACTGAGCCCGTGCGCCACAACTACTGAAGCCCGAGTGCCTAGAGCCTGTGCTCCGCAACAAGAGAAGCCACTGCAGTGAGAAGTCCGCCCACCGCAACGAAGAGAAGCTTCCGCTCGCCGCAACTAGAGAAAGCCCACAGACAGCGATGAAGACCCACAGCGATGAAGACCCAACACAGACAAAAATAAATAAATAAAATAAATAAATTTATTAAAAAAAAAAGCCTGTATGCAAGTGTTCAGAGCAGCATTATTGATAACCCAAAAGTGAAAATACCCCAAATGTCCATCAACTGTTGAATGGGGGGGGGTAATGTCCATTCAATAACATATTTTTCAGGTATGAAAAGGAATGAAGTACTGACATATGATACATCACGGAGGAACTTTGAAAACATGATGCTAAGTGAATGAAGCCAGACACAAAAGGCCACATGTGGTATGATTCTATTTATATGAAATGTTCAGAACAGGCAAATCCACGGACACAGGAAGTAGGTTAGTGGTTGCCAGTGGTGCTGGTGGGGAGGGAGGAATGGGGAGTGACTGCTAATGGGTAGAGGGTTATTTTTTGGGGTGAGGAAAATGTTCTGGAATTAGACAGTGGTGATGGTTGCACAATCTTGTGAATACACCAAAAAAAACCACTGAATTATGTACTTTCAGAAGGTGAATTTTATGTCATGTGAATTAAATCTCAATGAAGGAAAAAGCTTTGATTGCATTCTGCCCAGAAAGAGGGCTGAGCGGGGCTTGGAGTTCTCTGCCTGTAGAATTTAAAGTGTTCGGCAGACTGCCGAGTTCTGTCCTGCACGTGCTCTCCGTAACCCTGATGTGCGGGCAGAACAGAACAACCCTACCTTGGACTATAAACTCCACGAACATGGCCTTGAACCCAACCCGAGGCGATGTGTGGGGTGGGAGAGGCAAGACCTCACTCAGAAGCCGCCTGTTCTCTGATGTTATCTGCATGGAATTTATGATCTCAGGGAGGGATATTCTGTGCATGTTCGCTCTATTAGTTTCTCTCTCTTTTTTAAAATTTTTTTTAACTTTTAATTTTGTATTGGTGTATAGCTGATGAACAACGCTGTGATAGTTTCAGGTGCACAGCAAAGCGACTCTTTGGCTATTATTCATGAGTAGGCCAGAACAATAGGAGGAAGAAGTATGTAATTTCAGGAAGCCTCCTGCTTATCTCATGGGAAATGCTGAACTTGGACACGTTGATCTCTTTTGTTTTGTGACATTTTATAGTTTATAGCACGTAACCTGGCATGAATCTCATCTGCTGTGTACTTGACCTTCACCTTGTGAGGTGGGCAGCTTACAGGTGAATAAGCTAAGGGCCAGAGGTGAAGGGACGGGCACCATCCCACGGCCAGTCACTGCCAGCACAGGAGGTGGAACCGGCCTTCTGCCAACTGGCAACCACTCGCCGCAAGGGCCTGGAGGTCTGAGGGAACAGCACCCTGATAGTTTTCTTCATTAGAAGAAGAGGAGGGGTGGGGGGCCCTGCAGTGAGAAGACCCTGACCTGTGTGAGAAGAAGATTCCCCTGCGCAGGAAGCGGTGCGGCCTCTGACCCGTGGCTCTCTCTATTCGGTTTATCAGCTCCTTGTCAATTTTACTGCTTCCGAACCGAACTGGAAAAAAAAAGAAGAGATGCCGATCTTAGGTGGTGGGAGGTTTGGTGATATTGCTGAGACGAGAGGGAAAGCCTTGTGATCCACGCACAGTCTCCACAGACCCAGGCCTCTTTAGGTCTGAGGCTCTGGTCCCTTCCACCAGCCCAGAGTGGAGGTCACAGCCAGCAGAACAGAAAATAAATTACAGAACAAAATGCTCTTTTGTCTGGGATGGGATTCTGACAGGAAACAGATCCAGAATGCAGTTTAGCTAGCAACTCCAGGCAACCACACACACACACACACACACACACACACGCCCCCGCTGCTTACTGCTCATTAAGCTATAATTTATATTCACTCACAACCATAAATTTAAATAAGTCTTTAACCGAATTAACGGCTGTCTTCAAGAGAATTTTCCCTCATTGATAGTCTATACATAAATCATGGAAAATGGCTTAGACTTAGGTAAGAACATTTTAGTTCTGTTTCTTTTTTGACAGCCATCAATGTTCTCAGAGTAAGGATTTTCCTGAGCAGGAAGCCCTCCAGTGAAGGGCTTGGCAGTGAGGACCTGCCCCCTGTGAGGAGTCATCTTTCTTAAGCTGACTTCCAGCTGTTTAGCTCCACACTCAGTATCACACTGGAGGAGAAACCTTAAGTAATCTATGACTGACTTGTACCCACTAAGTTAGAGACAACTTAAGTGACTGTAAAGATGCCCAGTTCCATGGACCTTCCCCAAGTTCTGAATTGCTCAAAAAAAGGAAAAAGTATATTGTTATGTTAATTAAAAATAATCCTCTGGGAATATAGTGCACCACAAAAGATTTTAGGATCTATTTTCTCCTTGGCATTGAAGCTTGACTGGATGTATGATTAATTCAAATTAGAAAACATCAGTGGAATCAACTCAATGGAATCACTCCTAAAAGCTGGGGCTTTTCCCATAACGTACCGATGAGCTTGTCATAGTCAATGCCTTTTGCACTGCTTGTCTGTACTGTCCATGGGTCCACAAAATCCTCGCCTGCTTCTGTGGCATCCAGGCCACCATCACTCCCAGGTGCCGGGTCCCTTGGAGGGTAGTCAGCCTTGTAATCCTCCCCCGTGGCAGCTTTGTAGCTCATTTTCAAGGATAACAACATCTCCACTGCGGAATCAATTTCATTCTGCACAAAGGAGCAAGGGTGAAGGCTGAGTGTATTAACAACGACTAACATTTGCCGAATGTTACTGCTGTGTGGCAGGTGTTGTGCTAACTGCTTTCACACACATTACCTCCTTTAGCCTTACAATGACCCTACGAGGAAGGCATCATTGTCACTGTCCTTTTCCAGTTGAAGAATGTGAGACTCAGAGAGGTGAAGGAGCATGCCCATGGACACACAGCAAGTCATGGGCCTGAACTTATTTTAATTTATGATTTAAAAAAAATCTATTTATTTATTTATTCGTGGCTGCGTTGGGTCTTCGTTGCTGCGCGCGGGCTCTCTCTAGTTGCGGAGCACGGGCTTCTCACTGCGGTGGCTTCTCTTGTTGCGGAGCACAGGCTCTAGGTGCGCGAGCCTCAGTAGTTGTGGCTCATGGGCTCTAGAGCACAGGCTCAGTAGTTGTGGCGCACAGGCTTAGTTGCTCCGCGGCATATGGGATCTCCCCAGACCAGGGCTCGAACCCGTGTCCCCTGCATTGGCAGGCGGATTCTTAACCACTGCACCACCAGGGAAGCCCCTTTGTTTTTTTTATCTGTTGGTCTAGTGCTACGGATTACTACCACAAACACTATAGGATACGTGTAGCGACACAATTTACACCGTTGTTTATGACAGAGTTAATGTGCTAAATGTTACTTAAACACCACCAATGCCAGCGAACATATGGGACAAGCTCCACTAATCAACTACACTGAGCTCTGCACTGGAACTTGTTTTTACAATCCACACAGGTTGAGATGAATATTTATGGAAACTTAAACAACGATTCCACCAAGGACAGCAACAGCAACTCAAGTAGACATTGTGAAAACAGATAAAGGCAAGGAAAAAATACAGACTTTCAGGTCATAAATTAAGGAGGGATTCACTGGGAAACAGTTATACTACAGCATTTTGGAGTCTTATCAAGCTGTCCAAAGTGTTTGCACATTTAGTGTTTTAAAATAAGCATAAGAAAAACAAATGTAAAATATATTCTTGGGTAAGCTGGAAACCTCTTAAAGACCTCCTCTCTTCCAGGAGCCCACACCAGCCACCCCTGGAAGCCTGGCATTTAAAAAAGCAAACCTAATTAAGCAGATCAGTCATGCTATGCCCTAAAGCTCTACTCCCACAATTGGCCTTGCTGGATTAGATCACAAAGAATATACACAGTCCAATTTGCTTGCCAAGGGAAATACAAACACTTCCATTTAGAGTTTATACATAATGTGCTATAAACTGGGCTTCCCAGTGGAGAAACATCACAGCACCAAACTCCATTCAGAGAGAGCTCCTCTGTCAGGTACGGCACCTGGGCCACAGAGGACTGTTACTGTAGGGTGATTTCGCAAGCACAGATTTGTGTTTCAAACTCCGAAACCATCTGGAATTCATCGTTTAAACGAGTCAGAGTTGTGGCATCAATAGCCCCATGGATAGACCTCATGCAAGAGACAGGATGTTGGCCTACCTTAGACAGGCAGGCATGTTTTCCTCACCTCATTACGGTAGTGCCTAGGCTGTACTTGCAGCAGAATAAAGGCTTAGCAAGCATGATCTATCAAGTTATCTATGGGAGAACTACCTTGCTTTGAAGTGCCCTGAAGTCACTACCCTTTAATCACCAGCTGTGTGACATTCATACTCTATGTGGCCTAACTCAGCTTCCAACCAGGTGGCTCTTTGAAAGTCAAACATCTAACCAGGGTCCCAGTTCAAGGACCACCTGTTAACTGGAATGGGACCGAAACAGACAAGCAGGCTCGTCTTGTCCGTTTTCTTGTTCTCAATCTAACATGGACCAGGACGTTGAAACAGATTTTAAAAGCTGATGTTCTGAAAAAAGCCAGACATGAAAGACTCTATATACACTACCTGATTAAATAAAGTTCCAACACAGAAGGAACTATCCACGGTGGGGGAGGCAGGGTGGAGGCCTCTCTTGGGAGAGTAGAGGCAGGGCCTGAAGCGGCCCGAGGGTGGCTTCTGTGCCATTTCTCCAACTGGATGCTGGTTACACAGGTTTGGTCATTTTGTGAAAATTCAGTGAGCTGCCTGTTTGTGATCTCCATATTTTTCTGAACGAATGATGTATTTCAATTTAAAAAGTTTACTTAAACTAAAAGAAGAAGAAAAAAGGCTCTGTTCTCTACCTTAACCCCTACGATCCAGTGTCATTTCTTGAATCCCGCTCTAACTGTCTCCCGTTAGAGCCCCCAGATTCCGACCTACCCGCCAGGAGAAGCTTTGTGAGCTACTGCTTCTGAAAGCAGTGGGTGTTATTCTCTTGGTACACGAAGGAGAAAGAACGCCGAGGGCCGTGACCTGGACAGACGGCACAGAGAGTGGAGGAAGAGCCTGCGGCACCCTCACTGGACCAGAGACCCCCGAGTAGCTCAGCTATTTCACTTAAAGTGAATTTCCAAAACATCAGGTGCTTCTAGTATGATACATTTCAGGGTCAGATACAAACTTACTCCATTTAACTCTGGTTTCATCATGTAACCTCTGATCTCTCTTGTTGTGTGTCAGCTGACTATGCATTAGTCAAAGACCACCCTCGAAAGAGTTATTCTAAACTGTGTTAACAATGTTCATTGCAGCACTACTTATAATAGCCAGGACATGGAAGCAACCTAAGTGTCCACTGACAGATGAATGGATAAAGAAGATGTGGTACATACATACAAGGGAATATTACTCAGACACAAAAAGGAATGAAATTGAGTTATTTGTGATGAGGTGGATGGACCTAGAGTCTGTCACACAGAGTGAAGTAAGTCAGAAAGAGAAAAACAAATACCGTATGCTAAAGCACATGTATGGAATCTAAAGAAATGGTACTGATGAACCTAGGGGCAGGGCAGGAATAAAGATGCAGATGTAGAGAATGGACTTGAGGACACGGGGAGGGGGAAGGGTAAGCTGGGACGAAGTGAGAGAGAGGCATGGACTTATATACACTACCAAATGTAAAACAGCTAGCTAGTGGGAAGTAGCTGCTTAGCACAGGGAGATCAGCTCAGTGCTTTGTGACCACCTAGAGGGGTGGGATAGGGAGGGTGGGAGGGAGATGCAAGAGGGAGGAGATATGGGGATATATGTATATGTAGAACTGATTCACTTTGTTATACAGCAGAAACTAACACACCATTGTAAAGCAATTATACTCCAATCAAGATGTTAAAAAAAAAAACCATGTTAAGTATTGTTTGCTAAAATGCTGAACATAACTGGAGTCACTAAGAGTTACTAACTAAAAGCATTTATTAACATTATTCGAATTTAACGTTAAATGACCAAAATATCACCGTCAGGTTCCTAAAATGGGTTTATAGAGTAAATGATCAACATTTCGGTCCTTTATTTATTTTAGGTTTTCAGATTTTTTTTTTTTTAAAACAACTTAGCCTCATCTATTGAGCCCTGCCTGGTGTTGTAAACCCCTTTCTGTGAATAATCAACTCCTTTTTTTTGGATATCACTGTTTCTTTCTTTTAAAATGTAATGGATTATTTAGGGTCCAAATAGTCAAAGTAAACTACTGGAGTGACTGTGATATGGTTGATACCATCTGGTGAGAACCTAGGAAGAGATTTTTGAAAAGACGACTACAGGGATTGGAAGTGACAGACGAGGAAGTTATGGACATGAAGAAGCTGGGTGACCGAGAGTGAAAGAAAGTGCTTAGGTGATGGTTACAGACGCAGACTGAATGGGTTACACTTCTAAAACCCACTGCAGCAACAGCAAAGAGATCTTTAAAAAAGGCATAACCCACGAGGACCAAGGGAACAGGAAGAGGATGACAGCAACAAGATTCAGAAGCTGGAAAGCGGAGGGATGAGTGGTACCTGACCGAACACGGGAGAAGAACAAATGCTAAGACAACACAGGGAACCTGGGCAGCGACTGGACTTACATTGCTGTGGAATCCCTGAGAGGTCTGGGCATTGGCGGCCCTAGATACTCAAAGAAGTGAGGGTGAAAGCGGGCTATAAAACTAGGAGCACTTTGAAAGTCTGTCTAAGAAGCAGTTATTGAGATCTCCCCCCTACCCGCTACATCCCCCCTCCCCCATCCAGAGGTTTAGTGTCTCATCAAGGAGAGTAAAAAGTGTCCAGACTGGAGGCGCTTTGCCCAGCGGGGGCGGGGGCAGCGCACAGAGAACGGGGGCTTCAGCGAGCGCTCACACAGCCCAGCTCCTCTGCCCCACTCAGCTCACAAGGCTGGCGGCCGGACCCGCACCCTCTGGACAGCAGACTGGAGGAGTCCTCTCTGGGGACTCTACAAGCCTCAAAGAAGAGCTCTAAAGACCCTGACACTGAAGCCTTCCCAAGGCCAGAGAGCAGCGTGGCTGCCGTCCAGGGAAGGGAAAGCCACAGGACAAGCCCCTCCCAGCTCTGAGCGCTCCCGCTAAAGTGCCACTACACGGCTGAGCGTCACCGAACACCAGACGACGGCATCTAATGCAAAAGGCAGAAGGAACAAAAAGCTAACTTGGAAGAAACCGAGTTTATAAAGTGGGTAGAGAACACTGGGAAAACTATCACCAAGATCTCAGAGACAGAAGGACAGTGCACCCATGAAATAGGAGCAGAGAGCTATGAGGAAAGGCATGTTCAGAGGTCAAACGAGCTCTTGGAAGTCAAAAATGACAGAATAAGTGAAAAACCATAGGAGCGTTAGAAGTTGACGAAACATACCTAAAAGAAGAACAAAAAGAAAAATAAATGAGGAAAATAAGTCAAAAAATAAAAAATTCAGAGGACCAGTCTTTGAATTAAAAAAATACACAAAGAAACAGAAACCAAAACAAAAAACCCAGGATAAATCAAAGAAATGATATAATTTCTGAGAATTATATGAATTTCTGGTTTGAAAGGAACAAACTAAAAGATCCTGTACGCTGCAACTAGATCCCACGTGCTGTGACTAAGACCTGGCGGGCGCAGCCAAATTAAAAAGGAAAAAGAAAAGCCAAGCAGGGGAGTTCCCAAGCGGTCTAGTGTTTAGGATTCTGGGCTTTCGCTGCCGCGGCCTGGGTTCAGTCCCTGGTTGGGGAACTGAGATCCTGCAGGCCGCAAGGTGCGGCCAAAAAACCCCAAAATGAAACAAAGACAAGCCAAGCAAAAAGCAATTAAGACAACTATCAACTCTGGAGAAAACAAAAGTTGGGCAGGAAAGGAGAAGCACTTATGCTATACCCAGTGGGTCAGCAGCGTTTACATGGAGACTGGGGGGATGGGAAGTGCTTACGAAAGTGCTAATTCCTTGTCGTCCACAGTGAAAGCCCCAAACCCGAACACCTATCAGGAGCAATATAATGTGTGGGGTTTTTTTTGTTTTTTTTTTTTTTAATGTGTGGTTTTGAGAGACGTAGGGGTTACATAGCCAAAGAATCAGCTAAAAGAATTGAAAATCGTTGTTTCTGGGAGCAGGAAACAGAGAGAGGCGGGGTGGACGGCTGCTGTGTTTCCCAGGGGCTTCCCTTTAGACTACACGCATCGATGCTGATAAAGGAGAAAATACATTTAAATTGAGAGCCAAAACACCTCAGGTGGTGAGGGAACGGAATCCTGGTAACATGACCCTACAGACATGGCTTGGATGTGTGTGTGTGTGTGAGTGTGTGTAGGACCCAGCTAAATGACATACCTTCGCCGCGTTTCTGGCTTTGAGGGCCCTCACGAGCTCCCCTTGAGCAGCAATGTTCTTGAACAGCTCCAGTGGAGACCCACAGCCCTGCTCACCGTTGGGCACATCTGCCATTTTCCAGGACCTGCGTTCACAGCCGGCTAGGGTGTTGGCAGATTTGCTCAGTGGTCCAGACAAGACTGTGGGGGGAAGAGAGAGAGAGATTAACAAACCATCGCAGCTGTTTTTCCTTTACCGTAGCTAGTTCTTCTTTCCAAAAAGGTTGGAGATGAGTTATAAGAAAGGGCATAGATAATATAACATTAATACAAATATAAGCAGAAATTTGGAGCCATGAAACAGGGGAAAAGAGGAAGAACAAATGCTAATGATGAGGTCGAAAGGAATCGCTGTGATATACAGACTTAGGGAGGGCAAAGAAAGACCCCTCCTAACCGAGGGCAAGTGTGCATCTGCCGAGGTGCCCCTGTGCCTCGGCCAGTGCCCAGGACACAGGAAGGACTCGTGTCTGCTCAGGCAGCAAACACCACAGTGCTTTAGTAACCCTAAGTTCACCACAGCTAGAAACATTTGGCAAATGGCTATTTACTCTTTATCTTAATTGCTTTCGGGATGAATTCCCAGGCCTTTGCAGTCATAACCAACATACTGCTGAACAAATGGCTTCCTTTGCTGGCCAGCTGTTCCGTTCTCAGACGAAGGGAAGTCTGGGTGGAGGCAGGGCCTTATCCCTTTTGGGTTCCAAATGAGGTAAGAATCATATACAGCCTGTCCACTCCACATGCTGCCTTATTTAACCGCAAACCTCTGAAGAAGGTGTCCCTGCACCTCCTATTGGTCATTATTTACTATTAACCTTAAGAAAGGTGGGGCACACGGCAGGCTACCTGAGGCCGCCTTGGGGCCCCTTTTGGGTTGGTCACTTCCCTTTTCTGAGTGTCAGCTTCCTCAGCTATAAAGCAGCAGCCTCGGGAACTCTGTCACCTACCTCAAGGGCTGTTATGAGAAGAAATGAGAAAAAACGACATGGTGGCATTTTACAAAATGTAAAGCAAGGCACAAACCCATTGCAAGCATTATTTGTTAGGGCTCCAGAGCTTGGCTGAGCTCCAGTTCCATCTGTAACTTGCTGTTACACCTTGAACGAGGAGGATGACCGTGACAGTGCGGCTACACCAGAGCAGCTAACCTCCAGCTCTTAAGTGCCTGGTATTCTTCTAAGCACCTTATACATAGTAATTCACTTAAACCTACAGCAATCCTATGGGACAGATTTGCTATCTCTGTTTCGTAGATGAGCAAGCTGAGAGGCTGTA
Organism: Aethalodelphis obliquidens; assembly: GCF_003676395.1. NCBI lineage: Eukaryota > Metazoa > Chordata > Mammalia > Artiodactyla > Delphinidae > Aethalodelphis > Aethalodelphis obliquidens. The sequence continues at coordinate 23,967,364 of NW_020837965.1, forward strand.
ACACTTGCCCAAGATAACGCAGTTAGTGAGTGGTCGAGATGAGATACAAACTCAAACAGTTTGACCCCAGAACCTATGCTCTCAAACATTATCCTATGGGCTACTTAACTGTCATACGCCTCAGTTTCTCAACTGTAAAATGGGAATAACAATAACAACACTAACTTGCAGGACTGGTCACGGAATAAGTGTGATAATGTCGGTAAGTAAATAGCAAAGCATCAGCCACAGAGGAGAGGTTTAACGAATGACTATTTTGTGTCTTTGATCATTAAAAATTTTTTTTCTAGCAGCTCTATGAACAAATTTGAGGGGGTAATTTATTTTTATTCATCCATTTGTTAAATATCTGTTTAAAAAATACGTAAAATTTAAACCAATCTTTATATAAGTCAATGAAACCGTAATACTGAAACCAGGATGGAACAGTAGCCAGTTTCTTTCCCCTCCTTGCTGAGAATTGCCTCAATTCCTGGAAAGGGAGGCCCGTAAAAAAGAGAAGGAATGTGGAAGAAGCTTCTGACTAGCGCTGGAGAGGAGAAACACTCAGGCCCATATCAAATAACCACCGAAGTGATGAAAATTACTTCTAGCCACCAATGCTCAAACATCACGCCCAGATGCTTTACCCATGATCCCCAATTCTCCCAACCTTCAAAGCTGGGTGGTACAGTATCTGCTCTGCATTAGCGACCAGAGGCTGACGGCTCAGGGAAGTTAGAACCGTCCTCTGAGGTTCCATGCCAGAGTAGCCGAACCGGGATCCGATGCCAAAGCCCCCCTCGAGCATGTGCTCTCTCAAATTCCAGCTGCTCCCCCTGCCCGGAACGTCTCATACCCTCCTCTGCCCGCTGTCTTACTAATTCAAACCTCGGCTCCTCTTTGCGGCCTTTCCTGACCCCTGCACCCATGGGGCCAAGCTGGTTGCTCTGTCCTTGGTGATCCCTGAGCACTCGTGAGTGAGGTTATTAGAGCACTCACACTGCATGTAGTTATTTATGAAAATCCACCACACAGAGAATGCAAGTACTGGGTTTTATTCTTTCATGTGCTTCTAGCACCTGGTACAGAGTAGCTCATCAACAGACGTTTACGGAATGAATGTCTCACAAATCATCTAGTTTACTTTTCCCCTTCTGGTTTATATCCTCTTATAATACCTCTGCAGTATTCCAGTTTAAGGTAGATTTCTCCTACCTGGACTTTAGAAGTCCTCTTAGAACGTCCTGACACTGCACTGAGCCTTCCGAGACTTGAGAAGAGCCAGGTTAATCCCACGTACCCAGTCTTGTTTCCTCACCCATTGCGAACATCTGCCCACTATCCTGGTCACTCTTTGTGGAATTCCCTTCGGTTTACCCATGTCCTTCCAAAAATGTGGTGTCCTGCACGGAAGGCAACAAGTGGCTTTTGAAGTCTGCGAGTGGGACCCAAATCAAGCACAGATTAAAATTACCCTGAAAAATTCCTAGGGAAAGCGCCAGGTAGAATGACCTGGTGAGCCCCAGACGGCGAATCTACCCCTGCGAAGGAGCAGATAACTGCAGAGGATCAGCTAGATGAACTGAGCCTGCATTTAGGGTCCCTGTTGTAGGGAAAAACATGTATCTTTAACTATCAGAATCCCATTTAAGGAAGAAGAGGCACACGGGAATGAAACTTGACTGAGGAAACAGCAGGTGAGGTCTCCCTGCTCTCAGGATCACGAGGCATGTACTCACTGTGTGGGAATCACCCACACTGTAATCTCGTGTGTGTGTGCATGATGCAACTTCCTGAGTGATTACAGTGCTTCGGCAGTGATCAGAGACAAAGAGAATAGAACTATCACTTCCCTCATGTCAGGCATCCATTCATTAGCCCATTTATGGGCACATACTCTCCGTTTGTCCTCCTATCTAGTCAACATTCTCCTTTATTTCTTTGTTAACTAACTTTTAGAATTTAATTTAGCTTCAGAGGTTTTTAACCCAGAGTTCAGAACCTCTGAAATGACGTCAACGGTTTGCCTGCACGTTTGCGGTTCTAAGCAGAGTATCCAGGTTTTACTACTTTCTCAAAGTGGTCCGAGATGCCAAGAGACTAAGGACCACTGCCTTCAGTGTTTACTGTGTAAACTGCAAATAGGGCTTTGAATTTTTGTCAAGGAAAACTGCTTTATCTATTTCACAAATACTACAATCTAAAACAAAGAAATGAAGCTATATCTGTGAAGTAATGTATCATCTCCTCTAAAAAAGGACTGGGAGTGAAAAGAGCAAAACTGCAGAGTCCACAGCAGGTCAGCACACAGCTAAGGAGGAAACGACAAGACTCTTCAAAATGAACTCTCCGTTCCTCTTTTTAAGGAACTTGAAACTTGTGCTCATTTTGAAAGGTTCCACTGTTCCCAAGGAGCATAACAGGCACCTGAAGAAACTGTGCACAGTTTTGGGATGAGGAATGGAAAGAGGAATTACAGAACTGTTTAACAGAACGGCAGGACAATCCCCTGGGCCACAATGAAACCATCTCACAGATAAGATCAGAATACACTGATTCTGCAATTTGGGGGAAGGGTGGCATTACGCACTACAGCCAATTCTGGAGCAGCTGAGAAGAGTGGGGTACCCAGAAGTTCCTGGATGCCTGGAATATTACCAGGAGGTGGGAGACCATCTTCCACATCCTGACCCCTGAGTGTGGATGACAATGGCCTTGGACTGTCAAGTTTCCAGAGGACAAGAAAATGATGTCTTACCAGCTAGGAGTCCTTTAACGCTTCAAACCTTGGAACAGATTGAGGTCACTTTTTCTTTTTTAAACACTGAGAGGAAAGCTTACTTTCCCCTCCAAATAATAAAATGAACATCATCTTAAAAGGCAAAGAGGACATTAATTTATATGAAGCCAGGCATAAGCTACTTATGAGTATCACAATGAGATACCGTGGATGGATATCGACTATTTAAGGAGGCCTCATCAGTGAAAAATAGGATAGCCAACATCAAAGTGCTGAACGTCAAGCTACGAATCCAAATAGGCAGCTACTCTTCCAGTATCTCCACTCCCTACAGAAGCTGTGAGCCACCTGAACTTTGGGACAATGAGATGAAATAAAATGCACAACACCCTGGTCCTAAGAGATGCTACTCCTCATGCCCTAAGCCAAGGTTTCCAGTACTTTGGGAAAAGGCTGGTAGAAATACTAATAAACTCTAAGCCTAGCAAAGACGGCAATACATACCCAGGTTGCAGGAGGTGCTGCAGAGGTGGCCACTGGTCACGCTGGGCAGTTGAGAAGCTGAGACTGCCCAGTGCAGCTCGAGCTCGTCTTTAATAGTCTTTCCCTTTTTCTTTCAGTTTCCTTTCTAGAAAAGACTCTTCTCTCTCTTTTTTTTTTCCTGTTTACCCCACCCTTTACTACTTGCATGTAGGAGCTTCTCGTAAATCACCCAATTTCTCAGAAACACTTGAGCCTCTCGACCAACCTCTTCGATGAGACTGTCCAATCAGGGGTGGGCGGAGGGGGGGATGCGGGTGGGGACCAGGGAAACTCTCTCGGGAAGCAAGACATTAGCTGGTCATTGCATCAGCCACCCCGTATCCCAGGTTGGCCTCCATATAACCTCCCCACCCTCTTCCCGTTCCCTATTCTCAGGATCAGTATGAATAACTGTGTTTGTGTATAGTCTTGGGGCGGGGAGGGAGGGGGTTGGGGGGGAAGGCGGATGGTAAATTCCTCGCCGCTGCTGTTCACGGAGGCGGCACAGGGCAGTGGAGAGATCATGAGTTCTGGGGTCAGACCCGGATTTCAAACCCAGTTTGGGAGTCTTCTTGTTACAAGACCTTGCGCAAGTCACATTCCCTCTCCGCTTCATCCTGCGTTTCCTCATTTGTGAAATGGGCATAAAGAAGCCTCGTAACTTTATCGTGGAGGGGACTAAGTGCGATACTACCGGCAAAGCCCCTGTCACATGGCAGGCACTCGTTAAAAGTGAGGGCCTCTCCCCTCGGCGAACGAGAAGAGGAGGGAGACGATGAAAGGTCGGTGCCGGTGGCAGTGGGCGACAGGCCAGGTCGGCGGCGCTGGGAGGACGGGGGCGATGGGCGCCGTGGCAGCCTCCGCGCACCCCGTGGTGCCAGAACCCGGCGAGCAGCGAGCCGGGCTTTGAGGAGGATACTCCGGGCCTTGGCGCGCAGGCGGCTCCGGGAGGGCCAGGTCATCTGGCGCCGCCCCGGCCTCCCTCCCTCTTTCATCCCCTCACTTACCCGCCCAGCCGGGGCCGTCAGCGCTGCCGGCTCAGCCACGGGTGGCCTCCTGGGCGTCCGTGGAAACGCCTTCCGGCCGGAACAACTTCCGGCCTGGCTGCGCCATCATTGGCTGTTCGCGTCGCGGGGCCGGACGGAGGCCGCCGCTGATTGGCTGGCGGCCCCGGCGCCGGCAGAACGCGACTGGGTTGCGGGGTACAGGCAGGACAGCCTCCGGGAAGACCGAGAGCTTCCGGTGCGTGTGGTGAGCGGAGGGCCGGGGGCGGTAGGGGACTGGGATCTGGCGGTGGGCCGAGCGCTCCACGCCACTCCGCGCGGGCAGTTCACTGCCGCTCGCCTGTCCTGCGTGTCCGGTTACTTCCGAACGCGCAGTGCTCTGGACGATCCTCACCTCTCACTCTTGACAGCCCGGCTAACTCCTTTGCATTCTTCAAAACCCATCTCTGGTCGTATCTTGTTTGTTGCCTTCATCAGTCTGTGGCCTCCGGCGCAGGATCCGTGTTTTGTGCTTAATCTCTGTCCATAAGACCTAACATAAGGCTTGGCACAGAGTAGGTAATCAGGAAATATTTGTTGAATGAGAATATCCTATTCCTTTTACTTTCTCTGTGCCCCCCCACCCCCCAGGTTGCATTTCACAAATATTTCTAGATGCTGGCGATCAAACAGTGAACAGAACACAAAAAGTCCTGCCCTGGTGGAGCAGACATGCTGATGACTGCCAATGCCACTCCCCCCTTTTGTAGTCTTATTTCTCCAAAGACGACTTTTTCTTCTGGCTGTTCTTCTTCTTGGTTTAATCGCTCCCTCTTTCCATGAAAAAGTTTCCTTTTCTTCCCCCTTTGCCTTAGAAACATAAAAGGCAGCAAACACTTTCCCCCTAAAGTTTACGTTGTCCCCAGTGGCTCACAATCTTCTCTGTTTTTGCCTGTTTTTCTTGAGTCATCCTTGCCTCCTTCTCTCTCACCCCATTTGATCAGTTTTGTTGGTCCGGTCTTCAGTGTTTTTTTTATCACCTCTGCTCCCTCACCTGCAGAGCATCACCTTCTGCCTTAGGCCTGCCTCGGCCTCCCAATGTCAAACTGCATCCCAGGCCCACTACCACGCCTCCTTTTCTTTTCTGTTTTACTTTTCTCCTTAGGATTTCTCACCTCCGGACATGCTCTGTTTCGCTTGGTTCTGGTCTGTCTCTCCCCACTGGCATGTGAGCATGGCGAGCACAGGGCATCGTCGACCATCTCATTTGCCCTGGTGTTCCTGGTGCCTCGTGTGGGGCTTGGCTAGTAGCCCATGCTCCGTCAGTGTTTGTTGAATGACTGAATGAAATGTACATGAAGCAGATGGGGAGCCCTATCATCCACCTGCCTGCATTCATTCAGTCCTTGCTGCCTTGCCTTGTAGGAAGTGGGGCTCATGGGCCCCAAGCCCACTACTCTCTGATCTTTTGCTGTAGACTTCATCTTTAGTTCTGGTCATTGGTGTCTCCTGTGATTCGACAACTGTGGACAACTGGGTGGGTAGGAATCCATCCCAGTGGCTGCAGACAGGAGCCTTTGTGGTGGGAACCTGGTGGGTTCCCTCTGGCAGGACGGAATGCTGTGGTGGGCGGTCCTGTGCATAGGAATTGAGACAGATGAAGTGTCTGATCAGGATGCAGGACCAGACTAAGTAGTGAGAGAAAAGAAATGCCAAATCCTTCACAGTGCACGCTTCCCTTTGTTTATAATTCGTCCGTTATATTATATTAGTTCCATTTGAGATGGGCTGGCTTGTTGTGGAAGTTTTATTTAGGTAACGGCTCTGTGTGTGGAAGGTGTTACCTGCCTGGATTGGGCTACAGGTGGGGGTGGGATTTTTGGAGGAGGCAGGCAACAGACATTTTTTGAATGATGACATAACTTGTTTGGTACCCTTTATGGGAAAGGCATGGAAGGGGTGGGATGGTTGATTCCAGGGGACATGAAACCCACTGCCCAGGGGAAGACGTGGGTGATAGACAGGCTGTCTGGAATGGCGTAACCGAGGACCCCCAGGGAGTCTTCAGGCCTCACCTGACCCCACGTGTGGGAAGAGGAGCTCAGGATGGTTTATTAAGGTAGGGGACGCAGGCTTTCCCGGAAGTGGCCTGTTGCCTGAGCTTTCAGGGCTGCTCCACCGCGCCCTCTGCTGTCCTGGATGTGCGCAGCAGCGTTGTTTTCCTCTTGATCACTTGCTTCCTGTTAACTGCACAGAATTGAATTCCAGGAGGAAGTACTTCTTTGTAGAAACTAGTTGGCTACAACTGATTCTGTAGCATGTTTCAGAATTCCAGGAGGAGTTTTTTAGGGAGGGGAAATTGTTGTGTGAGCCTGTGCTTGGGGTGAAACTGGTAGATTTGGACCACACTCTTGGAACGGGTGGACCCATGCCTCGGGCACCTCCCCGCCCCGTGTTGCCGCGTTGCCGGTCTATCTCTCCGACTGGCTTGTAGTTGAGCTGGGATGTCTGGGGAAGAGCGTTCTAGGCAGAGAGAATAAAAGGAAGGACTGGAGCATAAAGGGAGGACAAAGGTGAGGGCAGCGTTAGCACACGGTGGGTCCTGGTCATCTTTGCATTTCAGTATTTTCAGAACTAACCTCACTCGCGTTGATGAGCGTGTGCTCTTCTTGTCTGTTGCTCATAAACAGTAAAAGCTATGTGTGTTTAAATTTACAATAGGTCCTGCCCAAAGCGCCCTTCCAAAACGCCTCTTTAAAGCCGTGAGTCTTTCTGTCCAGGCACCCTGTCTCCATTTCGTCAGGTCCTCTTTTATATCTTTCAGTACATTTTTAGTTTTCTTTGTGTAGGTCTTACTATTTTCTTGTTGTTAAATTTTTTTTTTTTTTTTGGCCGTGCGGCGCAGCGTGTGGGGGGATCCCCGACCAGGGATCGAACCCGCGCATGGAAGCACGGAGTCTTAACCACTGGACCCCCAGGGAAGTCCCAAGGCCTCATTTTTAATGTGTTTATTCTTATGGGTTTTTCAGTCTTGGATTTGCTCTGTGGCACGTTTGCTTTGGCACGTGGTAGGAAACATCCTGCCATGCACATCTTCTGACACTTTGTTTGGCCTTAGGTAGTTTGCCCTTGACGGACAAGGAGAAACTGTGTCTTCAATGGCTTCGCTGGTGGCTTATGACGACTCGGACTCAGAGCCTGAGACTGAGCCTGGGGGCAGTTTTAATCCTGCCGGCCAGATGAAAGATGCTTCAGATGCCATCAGACCTCCTGGGCGGGATTTTGCCTCGGAAGTCCTGGATGCGAAGGACGGGGGCGCACTGGCCACAAAGCATGGTTCTTGTGAAGATGCAGCCAGCTGTCGTCTCCCTCTGGCTCGGCTCTGGAGCAGTGACTCAGGATCTTGCCCCAACCAGAGGCTGCAGTGGCCCAGGACAGAGCCTGAGGTCACCTTCCCCACCAGCCAGCCTGCTCGTCCTTCCCTGTGGACCAGCCATGCTCCAGCTGGCCACGTGCCCCTGGCAGCTGCCCGCTTAAAGCAGGTGAAACTCTCCTGGGGAACTTCTGGCTCCCCTGAGCCATCTTTCTGTGCCCGAACTGGATCTGAAACCCCAAGTAAAAACGGCAGCTCTCTTCAGAGGCAGTGGTGTGAGGACTGTGTTGTACCCTATACCCCGAAAAGACTAAGACAGTTGCAAGCATTAAGCACGGAAACAGGCAAGAGTAAAGACATGGAGCCCCAGGGTCCCTGTGCAGGGCGTGCCCCAGCCCCTCTCTGTGTGGCGCCCCAAGTGTCCGAGTTTATTCAGCCGTATTTGGACAGTCAGTATAAGGAAACCAAGATTCCCAGGAAGGTACTCTTCCATCTGAGAGGCCACCGGGGCCCAGTCAACAACATTCAGTGGTGTCCAGTCTCTTCCAAGAGCCACATGCTTCTCTCAACGTCTATGGATAAAACCTTCAAGGTAAGACTTGAGTGAAATTGCTCTTTTCAGCTGCTCTTAGGAATAAACTGCTGGGCTGTTCTTCAAAACGGTGAGGTGGGGCCTGGTTACAGGTTTCTTTTTGGGCATTTCTGGAGTTCTCTTTGTTGCCTTTGGGAGAGGGTTTTCAATGGCCCACCTGGACGGCTGGTGCGTCCTGTCCCATCGCCGCCCCCCTCCCCCGAGGTGGCCTTGCCCAGGCCACCAGAGGATGCTAGCCCCACCCCCTGCTGGGGGCGCCAGGGGCGCCCAGACACACTCACGCCCCTGGAGGATGAGGTCGCTGAGTGAGAGGGAGCAGAGGGGGAAGAAAGGCCCAGGCCAGGCCCCAGGACCTTGGGGACATCCACTGTGACCCCCACTGAGTGCCGAACAACAGTTAGCTCTGTACCAGGTGCTGTGCCGGATGCAGGGGGTGTAAAGGTCGCTGAGCTGACCCTGGCTTCCAGGCCGGCACAGTGGACTAGGGGCCATGGACTAGCGGAGAGGCGCTCACAAGCCCGCGTCGGGGCTGTGAGGATGGCGCCCCAGGGGGTTCCATGGGGGCTGAGGGCACCCGGGGGAGGGCAGCAGCTCAGCTGGAAAGGGCTTGGTGAAGGCTTCCAGGAGGGAAGTTTCACTTGGTGAAGGGAGTGGGCTTGGCTCTAAGCATGGGCAGCTATGAGGCCCATGATGGGGTGAGGGGCCCGAGGCTGGGGAAGAGGGCAGGGTCAGAGCAGGGAGGGCTCTGGATGCCCCGCCGGGGACTTCCGGTTTACGCAGAAACTCTTTTTTGGTTGTTATTTATTTATTTTAAAAGCTCCCGAGGTAAGGCAGACTTGTAGTAAGCAGTGCCCATGTGGACAGGTAGGTAGTGTGACAGGTGTGTCACACCTGCCTGGAACCTGCCCTCCAGCCCCCTCGCCTGCCCCCCGCCCCGCCCCAGACTGTCCTCTGTCCCCCTCCTCACTTTCCTCGGCCCCTAGCAAAGCCCAGTACATAGTTGGTGCCAAATACACGTGAGCCAAGCAAAAGCTTCCTGGAAAGAAAGTAGCTTTGGAGTTGCAGGGACGGGGCTTCGGGTGCAGCTTTGCTGTGAGTGGCTGGCCAGCTGCCCAAGCCGCCCCCTCTGAGTCTGGAGGCTCATCTGTGAAGGGCCTGGTTGTACCTGGGTCATGGGACTGTGTGATGAAAACGCTTCCAAAGCCCCTGGCGCAGAGGCAGGAGCCCCATAGGTGCTCAATAGATGTCAGCTTCCCCGCCTGTTTTCCTCACGGTTCTGGATCCTGCCTGCCGAGGACACTGTATTTGCACGTTTCATTTTGAGCTTTTTTTCTCAGGAGGCATTTTTGGAAGCTAAGAAAGGAAGCCCAAGTACAGTGAAGTCTTGGAAACGACCTCTGTCGATGAGTGTCATTTTAGGTGGCACGTTTGAGTCCTGGAATGACGTGTCTGTGTTCTTGTCTGCGAGGCTGATGGAGTTCTGTGGGGACAGTGTCGTGTCCCGTCTGCAGCCTGGAGCCCCAGGGTTTACATGCATATTTTTGTTGCTTTTCCTGCGAGTTCGGGGGCCCTGTGGTCCGCTCAGGAGGCTCCTCACGTCCCTGGTGTGCGTTGTCACGTGCTTGGACCCATCCCCCAGTCCTGGGGCTTCTTGGCCCTTCCTCCCGCGAGCCTGCACCTGTCCCTCTGGTCAGGAGCCTGTCTGGAGGGTTCCTGGTGGGCAGTGTCTGGCTGGCCCCTGGAGTTAGAATGATCTGGACTCAAGGGCTGGCTCCATCCCCAAAGCTTCGTGATCTTGGGCAAGGCACTTGACCTCTCTGAGCCTCTTTCCTCGATGAGACAAGCTTGTGAGACCTACGGCCGGGGCTTCTCAGGTGGGACACACGCCCAGGTGCTGTGTGTAAAGCCCCCAGTCTGATGCCGGGCCCGTGGTGTGGTGGAGTTCTGTGGAGAGTGGCATGGTTACAGGTGGGCCACCTGAAGGGCGTGGGCAGCCCCTTCCTAGGACCCCAGGGGGTGGGGCCAGTCTGCCAGACATGGGCAGCCCAGGCTTTTGTGTGTGTGTATATGTGTGTATAGTATGTGGCGTGATGTGTGTGTGTGTGCACGAACATGCAGGTATTTAAATTTTTTCCTTTTTTCTTCCTATTTTTTTTAATTTTTTAATTTTATTTTTTTATACAGCAGGTTCTTATTAGTCATCCATTTTATACACATCCGTGTGTACATGCCAATCCCAATCTCCCAATTCATCACACCACCCCCACCCCGCTGCTTTCCCCCCTTGGTGTCCATACGTTTGTTCTCTGCATCTGTGTCTCCATTTCTGCCCTGCAGGCCGGTTCACCTGTACCATTTTTCTAGGCTCCACATACATGCGTTAATATACGACACTTGTTGAGGAGGCGGCAAGCTTGCCGGGGGCCTCAGAGGACAGGCTGGGTCGCTGTGGGCAGAGCTGGGTGGAGGGATGTGTCTGCCCACCCGCCCTCGGGGCTGTGTCTCCTGGTGGGGAAGGGCAGGCCTGGAGCCCTGTGGGGACCGGTCTGCACCCGGCCTCAGTCAGGTGCTCTGCGGGCCCTGCTCCGGTCACTTTTGCCCAGAAAGTTTAGATTTGCTGAGCAGGGGCATCCCATGATAGTTTTGGAACACAGAGCGTCTGAGTGACGCCGCTGACTCGGGGCGTGGTGTTTGTTCGGCCGTGTAGCGGGTGTTCGCGCAGAGATGAGCCTGCGGGCTGTGTGCTGGGGAGGCGGGGAGGCCCCGCGGAGGGGACCTGGGAGCAGCCAACCCGCTGTGACAGCTCATGACCAGAAGAGGGCGCAGTTGGTCCACCTTGGGACGGCTGCTCAGGCAGAGGGACTATCTGTTACAGGAAAGCAAGCCCTGCTTGGGGCAATTCCCTGAGGCCTCCCCTGGCCGTGGGGCTGCCCTGGGCGGGGCCTGGCACCGCTGCGTCGCCCATCTGTCCCGAGGACGGTGGTGTGTGCTGCAGGCAATGACGCGGGCACTGGCTCCTCGCTTGGCCTGGCACCCTCCAGGGAGCCCTGCCCCCGGCGCTGTCCGTCTCTCATGGTGGGGCTGCAGAGTGGCGTTGGGGGTGGCCCCAGGGGCAGAGTGTGGCTGCCGTCATGGCTGCTGCGGTCCGCATCTCCTGACCATTTTCTTACCGTGGGTGTCTCGAAAATCAGGGCCTCTACAAGCCATAGATGCAAATAGTCTGGCCAGGGTCCTCTCTGCTTTATGATGTTTGACAGTTTTCAGTGACAGAATTATTTGGCAAATCGACCTTAAGCAACTTTTCAGTGTGAAGACCTTGAGGCAGGGCTGGAGGAGCCAGGATGGGAAGATGGATGGAGAGCAGCTGGGGGCGGGGGGCTGGAAGCCGGGGAGGGAAGTCCCGGCTGGGGCCTTGGAAGCGCTGGGCCCTCAGGGTTGTGTGTGTACCGGTGGGCAGCTGGCAGCTTTTCCCTCCCCGGTGTCGGAAGGTGGGCCACGTGGGGATCCTTGTGGTCGGGTAGGAGCTGGAGGGGTGCTTGGGAGGCACTGCGTGGATGCTTCATCTGAGGTGGGGACAGGATCGTGGGCGCAGGCAGGAGTCCTGGCTTGCTGCAGCCCAGTCCTGGGCGGAGAGCAGATGCTGGGTGAGTAGGGAATGAGCTAGAAGAGGTGGGTGCGACAGGGCACGCCCCCCCCCCTTCGCCACTCTGCACTCTCTTTGGAGGGTACCTTCCCCTTGTCTTTCAGTTAAAGTCTACCAGAGTGCCTTCTTACCGGCCCCCCCACCTTGGTCAGGAAGGAGGGGAGAGCTCGGGGGCTGGGGTCCTAGGACTTCAATTTGAATCCTCCCTCTGCTGCTGACTGGCTGTGTGATATCAGGCAAGTTACTTCACTTCTCTGAGCCTCAACCTGTGTTATGTAAAGTAGAGGTAGTTATGCATAGCTTGCTGGGTTTTCATGAAAAATAAATGCTATTAGTTATGAATTACCTGGTGCGGCTCCTGGCACATAGGAGGCACTTACTGCGTGCTCCCTCTCTTGCTCTCCCTGGGAATTTTCACCCTTCCTTAACCATGGGGTGGTATCTCTTTCTACCTGCATTGCCATGGAACCGTGTCTGCTTGTAGACTTTAAACTTCTTGAGCATGGGAACCGTACCAAATCCACTTTTATATTCCCCAGAGCACCTGCACAAAGTTTTGTACATGTTAAGTGATCAATAAAGATTAAAAAATTATTTTGGATTTTACTTCCAGCCTTTGGGAAAGGATTCTCTTTGACGTGCATAAATGCTCTTTGCCACTAGGGGGCACAGTAAGACAGTATAAGCTGCTCACCCAAGCTTCTAGAACGTGGAAGAATCCTTGATTCAAGGTAACATTTACAGAAATACGATTTCTTTTCTGATCAGGAGAAAAACAGCACAATCCATGTGATTGATCTAAAGAACGTGGCGCGCCAGTTCCTTCATTGCCTTAAAATGCAGCTTTGGAATTCATAAAGTTCAACTGGGCACATTACAGCAGAAAGATACTTATTTTAATATGTTCTAAATGTTCTGTGAGCGGTAAATTATGGTTATATTAGTTTTGAAAAATTTACAGCTGGAGAAATTAAGTAAAACAAAACAATGACTCATAATTCCTCATCGATGCTCCGTTTTCTTTCCTGCCCGTCCCTCCCTGGCCCTGTCGGTACTGTGCGTCTGTTCCCGTAGTTGTAATCCCAGCACAAATACCCTGCTGTACACTCTTTTCATTTCCCCCCTGTCTTCACTTGGCTCAACATGCTTGAATACCCATTCCACGTAAAGGTAGACTTCAGACTTTGAGGCCCTTTTTGAAGGAAAAAGCACAAACGGAATGTATCCTGCTTTGGCCAAACACGGGCAGCCCTGATGGTCAGCCCCGTGTGCAGAGCCCTCTGCCAGGCACCGAGAAGACTCCCAGAGGCATACGGCATGTTTCTTGCTGCCAGGGACCGACTTTGAAAATGCAGAAAACTCGAAGAATGAAGGAGAAAACAGAAATCACTGACAATCCTCACCCGAGCCAGCAGCTCATTAACACAGGGAGCTCCCCTGGTCAGGACAGCGCATCCCTCTGCGTTTACAGAATCGGTCTGGCGCTGCAGAGCGTGTGTGGTTTTGACTGTGCGCTTCCCCACCCGCATCTTTTTTTTTTTTTTTTTTTGCGGTTCGTGGGCCTCTCACTGTTGTGGCCTCTCCCGTTGCGGAGCACAGGCTCCGGACGCGCAGGCTCAGCGGCCATGGCTCACGGGCCCAGCCACTCCGCGGCATGTGGGATCTTCCCGGACCGGGGCACGAACCCGTGTCCCCTGCATCGGCAGGCGGACTCTCAACCACTGCGCCACCAGGGAAGCCCCCCACCCGCATCTTTTGTACTGTTTGTAAGGGGCATTTTTCTACCTCATTCAAAACTTTCCCCAAACATATTTTTCTCACTCTCTCAGATTCCAAACTTTGCTTGGTCATTTCCATGTTGTGTCCTATTGTTTCCTGCTTTTGTTTTTCAAATAGTCAGTACGGCAGTGAACATGGCTATACATAAATGTCTTTTTGCTGCTTTAATGCAGTTAAGGAGGGCTTTGATTTGAACGCAAGCTTTAGCTGAAACCTTTGTGTGTGGTGAGTAGAACCTGATTAGATTGGCCAACCTCCATCAGTGCCATTGTTACTCGAGACTCCTGGGTTGCCATTTCGTATCTGTGCTTGGTAGCTTTGTGACTTTGGGAAAACCACCTAGCCTCTCTGATCCCACATTTTCTTACTGGTAAAATGGGGATAATGGCTACCTGTTAGGGTTGTTGCTGTGGAAGAGAAATGAGAAGATGCAGCCCAGTGCCTAGCAGTGGGAGGGGCTGAAGAAACAGGTTCCCGACTCCCCTGCATCTGGATCTATTAATTAAAAACAACTGGATGAGAGACAAGTCACCCAGAATCCTCCGACTTCATGTAACTCTTGTTCTTGTGAATCTCTTCATAATCTGTCTATAGCTATATAGTTTTCAAGAGTTTCAATATTACTTCCTGAGATGGCTACTTTTAAAATTTAGAAAGTTTTTGAGATTGTCTGTAGCAAGCCATTTACCCGCTCTGTTTTCATGCACCGTGCGCTTGGAAGTTTATATTGGAGGGCTGGGTCCACGTCTCCAAACTGATCGCGTTCAAGTGTGATGGAGGAGCGTGGACCCAGCGACATTCGCCAGTTCACAGAGTGTTTCTGCGTCTGGGCCTCTGGCAGTGCTGGGGGCAGCGATTTCCCACCCGAAGAGACCCAGGAGAGTGAGTGCCCGGTAGGGCAGGTGTGCCGCCAGGTGGGCCTCGGGTCCCCTTCTTATGTACATTGTCCTGGAGGCTGCGACCTCTGCCTGTGATACAGATGAGAGGATGGGGAGAGCCAACCATCCTGGAGCGCCCACCACCTGCTAGGCACACCCCTAAAACACCCCATCTCGTCTTCATAACAGGCGTACAAGGCAAGCGCTGTTATTATTCCCATTTTACAGGTGAGGAAGTCGAGGCACAGAGGGTTAAGGGATTTGTCCACGGTGACACAGCTGGTAAACGGTAGAGGCAACTGGCTGTCAGGCTCCAGAGCCTGAGCAACAAAAGCTAGAAGACCCATTCTGCTCCTCTGCCTCTGAGAATAAAGGATGGAAAAGCGTATCCCCTCTCCTCGGGGGTGCCCAAGCACTGCCCAGCTTCAAAGCCTTGTGGTTCTTGTAAGGGGCATCAGGAGATGAGGTGATTTCCGTGGTGGTTTGGATTTGCATTTTTGTGTATTACAGGATCCCGTTGATTTGTCATTGTTAGCGTATCAGATGATGTTAGGGTATCTTAGATGTGCTTTGTAGAAAGTAGTATATCTCAGATTCAAAGACAAGGAATTTATGGATTCAAGTGCCAGAGTGAGGGTTTATTTCAGTTTTGAAAGAATTATTCTTGACGGATTTTACAAAATGAGATTGAGAAAGGACGTGGTGTGTACAGTGAGGAGTCGTGGAACATTATGCAGATGACCGGCAATGTATTCCAAGCACGAGGCAAATCTATTGGAAATGAGAGCCGCACAGCTGGGGAGGAGGGCTGGGTTGTGGTGGTGGGCGTTTGGTATTTGGGGAGTGAATGATTAACAGTGCATCGAGGGTAATTAGGTGAAGGCGAGGAGAGAATGGGTGGTGTGTGTGCGCGCGCATGTGTGTGCACGCAGAGATCATCTGGTTCCATCTGCATTTGACAGAAGCCCAGAGAGGGGAAGACACTTGCCCGAGGGCACGCAGGGAGGTCAGGTGTAGGAAGTGTTCGGCTGCTTCCCTCTCTGTACCCTATGTTTGCTCCTCTCTGTCCCCATCCTTTAAGGGTTTTCCTTCCAGGGAAAGTTCACGACCATCTGAATTGTAACAGACCGGGGAGTGAGGGCTTTAGGCTGGTCGACAGCAGGGCTGCCGAGCCTCCGGGAGGAGCTGTGAGATCCTGGGTTGGAACCTTCTCCTCGTGGGAAGTGAAGTTTTGACACTCCTCTCCCCCATATGAAAGCTGCGACGTTTCTGAGGCCAACAAATGAGATATTTCCCACTTCTCCCTCGCCTGCCAGAAGGGCCTTGTAAGCTTGTGACTTGCAGGAAAAACCCTGGGTTGAAAGAGGGATAAGAGAGGAAAGTGTGGCAGAACCCAAGCTGTGTTTTCTTTATGTCTTTTGAAAACTTCATTTGGTTTAACTTAAACAGTTCAGTGTCCCCAGTGCCAGAGGCTGATGGGGAGAAAACAGTGCCGTGTGAAGGTGCAGACTCTGTTCTCCGGGAACCGGCCTCATCCAGTCTCATCCTGTGTCATTAAGGGAAGAATAGAGCAATTTGGGAAAATGCTTTTAATGTAATTGAAAAATGCTGATTGCAAAATTGGCACACTTAGGAGTTGAGACAATCTAGTAAATTATTTCTTGCTGCTTTTAAAACTTGGACACCGAAGACTCTTAAAGGCCCCTATCTAGTGCCCAGTGATGGCTTTGTCCTTCTCCTTTTTTTAAAAAAAAAAAGGCAGAAAATTAAAGATGTAACCATAGACCCTCCACTCAAACATATGGACTATGAACATTGGGCAGGGAGTGTTTCCTTCCCATCTTTTTCCCCATGTGCATCAGCTGATTTTAATCATAGCGTAGGTACTTTATTTGTGTAACCAGCATTAAAAACTGTCATGGTGGTCATTTCCTCTCCCAACTGCTAGGATTTTTATTCCTTAAAAGAAGGAGTGGGTGAGTCTCTCCAACTTCTCAGCCTTTTCTCCTGGCTTCTGCAGTTTGTAGTTTCGCGTCTCTCCCAGATGGACACAGCTCTAGCAAAGACCCCACGAACTGGGGGAGTAGAGCGGGTTGCAGGGGCCAGAGCCCTTGAGTGAGGCCGCGCTGTCAGCCCAGCATCCCTGGAAGCCTGCCTTCACATAGCTTCCCTTTGGCAAGCTTCCTGAAGTTTCTTTACTCGACAACAAAAAAGAGAGCATGCTTCAGCCCCCCTCACAAGATACTGTGACCCAGCATGAAACGGAGGAGGGGCAGGAGGGCTTTGGAAACCTAGCACCGGGGAGGGTGTAGCTCTGCTTTGCCAGGGGTCTTGGAGCTGGTCCAGGGCTGTCTTTCCTCACGAGGAGTGAGATGTGGGGACCTCAGGCCCTCGCAGGGAAGGGGGGCCACGGGGAGATGGGCGACACCCCCCGTCTATTGCCGGTCAAGGGCGTTGACTCTGGGACTCTGATTAGTTAGATGATCTGCGTGTCCCTGGATTGAGCTGCTAATTTTTCTTATCTAGTTTTCTGTTGCTTTGCCTTTCTGTTTTATTTTTCTGGGGAATTTCCTCCTTTATCTTTCAATCCTTTTTTTCCTGGGATTTTGTTATTTCTGATGTCCTATGCTTAAACTTTTCTACTGAAGTATAACATATATTCAGAGAAGTATTCGGTTCTATCATATTTTTACATTCCAAGAGCTGTTTATTTTCTGAATGTTCCTTTTAAAAGATATTTATAGGGTATTATTTTTTATTGCATGTTTACAAGGTCTTTTCTTAGCTCTCTGAGTTCTTTGAAAGTTTTCCCATGTTTTCTGAAATGTTTCTGTCTTTTTTCAGCTCCTTTTGTCTTTTTTTTTTTTTTTTTTTTTGCGGTACGCGGGCCTCTCACTGCTGTGGCCTCTCCCGTTGCGGAGCACAGGCTCCGGACGCGCAGGCTCAGCGGCCATGGCTCACGGGCCCAGCCGCTCCGCGGCATGTGGGATCTTCCCAGACCAGGGCACGAACCCGTGTTCCCTGCATCGGCAGGCGGACCCCCAACCACTGCACCACCAGGGAAGCCCTGTCTTTTTGTTTTGGTGTCTGTGTTTCACATTAGAGATTTTCTGCTGCTCATTCTGATTCAGGAGGGAGACCCAAAAAAGCTGATGTGACCATAGGCTCTGTGTGTGCGTGTGTGCATGTGTGCGCGCGTGTGTGTGTGTGTGTGTGTGTGGCTTGTCCACAGTGACGTTGTTACAGAGTGATGAGGTAAGCTGGACCCCCACATGTGAACATCTCTGATGATTTTCTCTCAGCCTAGTCAGCTTCCCAGAGAGGAACCTTCCACTCCCTGGGGTGCGCTCAGCCCTGCTACCTGCCTTCTGGCATCTGAGTGGGAAAGAGGACTGGGGTCTTTGTTTAGCCTGCAAACTGCCCTCTCCGTGCCGTCCTCCAGCTGGATTTTTCACTCACGTGTGGTGCACATCTTTCCCTCTCAGTGCCCAGATCTACTTCCTCCTTTCTTTTTTTTTTCTTTTAATTGGCGTATAGTTGCTTTACAACATTGTATTAGTTTCTGCTGTACAATGAAGTGAATCAGCTATATGTATACATATATCCCCTCCCTCTTGGACCTCCCTCCCCCCGCCCCCAATCCCACCCATCTAGGTCCCCGCAGAGCACCGAGCTGAGCTCCCTGCGCTATACGGCAGGTTCCCACTAGCTATCTGTTTTACGCATGGTAGCGTATATATGTCATTCCCAATCTCCCAATTCTGTTTATGGCACACAGCATCATTTACGAATGTGATCATGTCTCCTCATCCGCGACAGCGCTAGAATTATTACATTTTTAAACGCTTGCTAATCTAGTGGTATCTTGTTGGAGAACCAAATGAGTTCATTTATGTGCAGCTCTTTTAGAACTGAGCCTGGCACCTCGTTAAGGCTGAAGGAGTGTTTGTGGTGGTGGTTCTTGCCCATTAATCTGCTGTAGTCTTGGTGTTTCTCTTACCAGAGCAATTTACATACTAATGCTATTGACCTGTCAAAATAATCGCCCCTCCCCACCCCCTGCCATGTGGTGTTTGACTTTGGTATTTCATCGTTTTATTTTATTTTTTGCAGAGAAAACCTAACATTTTTTGTGGTCAAGTCTGTGGACCTTCCCCTTTGTAACTGTCCTCTGGCTTAGAGCGTGTCCTCTCCCATCCGGGTGCTGATAAATAGTCACCTATATTTGACCTTCATCTAGAAGTGATTGGCTGGAGCCAGCTTAAATGCTCGTCATCTCTCCCCGGCTCTCCGTGGGTCTGGACAGGCCGTGCGTGCTGTGATGGATGTGGTCCGGGTACCAGCGATCGATGGGTATACCAGGAGCAGCCGCGCTTGGTGGCGCTCCCCACACGGATGCTGGCTACCAATGATTTAAAATGACCTTCTTCCCATCGGCTGCTTCCATAGGGCACGGATACACCGCAGCTACCCAAGCCATTCCTCCAAAAAGAAATGTTGTTTTTGACCATAAAAGAAATACACATACACTATGGAAAAAACAGGAAGGCATAAAGAAAGAAATTGCCCAGCGTCTTTCCACCCAGAGGCAATGACTGCAGACTTTTTAGTATATTTCCATCCACTCTTCAAAAAAATTCCACATTGTTGAGTTCCAGCTATACATATAATTTTAAATCGCCCCTCCCCATTACAGCAGCAGTTTTCAATGCTGTAGTTTATTGCAGTGGTTTTCAGCGTGTCTGCAAACCCCTAGGGGTCCTCGAGACCCTCTCATGGGGGTCTGTGGGGTGAAAATTATTTTCATAATAACACCTAGAAGTTCCTTGCCTTTTCACTCTCATTCTCTCATGAGTGTACGTGGAGTTTTCCAGAGGCTATGGGATGTGTGCTGTTGCCATTGATTAAATGCAGAAGCAGCTATGAGAACGCAGCTGTCTTGTATTAAGCCAGCCATTAAAGAGATGGCAAAAATGTAAACAGTGCTTTCTCACTCTTTTTTTTTTGCCTTGGAAAACAGTTATTTTTCATAAGAGATACGTTATTTATGTTAACGTGTAATGAGTTTATTATTGTTACTTTTACATAAATTAGTAAATATTTTAAAATGTCCTCGGTTTTAATTTTTAATATGCTAAATGTGGAGGGATTAAAACTCACATAAACAGGAGCTCTTTGGAGTCCTCCCTCGCTTTAGAGAGTGTCAACGGGACCAGAGGGTTTGAGAACTGCGGTTTTATCCTCATCTGTAATTCCATCTGGGGGCATGTTTGTAGTGTTCACAACGGTGTCACATCCCCGCTCCGGCGCGTGTGTGCAGGTCAGCCCCAGCTCTGCCACTGCCGCCTCCTGTTTGGTTGGATTTCCAAACTGTGTGACCGAAACACGATCCTGCAGGGTCCAAGCCTCCCTCGGTCCCCCTGCCTCTCCTCCCTGCCCTCCATTTTGCCCTTTACGAAGATGATTTAACAGCATTA
Source organism: Aethalodelphis obliquidens (assembly GCF_003676395.1). Taxonomy (NCBI): domain Eukaryota; kingdom Metazoa; phylum Chordata; class Mammalia; order Artiodactyla; family Delphinidae; genus Aethalodelphis; species Aethalodelphis obliquidens. Next base: position 23,987,333 of record NW_020837965.1, read on the forward strand.
CAAAATGATGGGGGAAGATCGCCCAGTTCCAACGTACACTAAAATTATGATTATCCTTTTAACACCCTCCCATCGATTTCTGGTCCATATGGGCTTGTGTTTCTCACAGGGTGCACGCACAATTTTGCAGCCTGCTTTTCCCACTTAACATTCTCTCCCAGCCTCTCCTGCCACAGCGCTACCGGCTGCCTCTGAGTCGTTGGAGGGCCGTCAATTTCCACTGGTTCCATGATACTCTATCGAGTTGATTAACTGTAATTTACTTAGCTGTCCTTGGACACTTAGGTGGTTGCTAATTTTTGCTATTATAGATAATGCTGAAGTGGTTGTCTTCATGCATGAAACCTTTTCTGTTGGGTTATTTCTTTCAGATTGATTCCCGGAAGTGGGACTGCTGGGTCAAAGGGTTGCACATTTTCATGGGTCCAGACACATCTCCTGTCAGATTGCTTTCCGAAAGGATTATACCAGTTTGCACCGCCAGCACAGAGCCTGCGTAATAACCAACTATTCTGCTTAACTATCGTGCCTAGAATTTTCCCTTGGAGCCCCGAGGGGGCAAAGGCTCTTATCTAAGTGAATGTGACCTATAATTATTTAGACTAACACCCAAATTGCTTTCAGAACATTTTTAACCTGCTGAGTTTAGGATTCTAATTCACATACGTGCCAGCATTAAAAGTTTCACAAGTAGCAATTTCTCTCTCCCGGCTCACAGTGTGTTTACACAAGCCCTGGCAACTGGAGGAAAACTCAAGGGCTTTTATAAACAGAAGTGGTTTCTTTCTAAACTAGCTGAAGTGTTATTTTGAAAGGTACAAAAACACAAATTAAAACTCATTTTCATTGTAACCTTTGGTTAGAGAAGTTGTTTGTTCTCATCCTGGTTTCTTTTCATGTTCTTTTGCTCTCACCCAAGTGTGTTCTGAAATGTCCTGGCTCCTCAGGGTCTCGTTGTGATGCTCTTAGCCAGGTGGTGGGGGGGACGAGTGGGGAGCACGTGGCTGTCCCCAGGTGCTGGCAGGGCCTTGGTGGGGAAGAGGAACGAGACGCACTCTGATTTGCTCCTAGGGCAGGAGCAGGACTAAAGGTGGAAATTGCAGGGGACAGAGTCAGCACAGGGGAGGGAGAACCTTCCAGCACTCAAGAACTGGTCACCATGGCGAGCGGATTCCTCTCAAAAGGGCTGAGGATGGAAGGGTTCAGGGCAGGCTGGAGCCCACGTTGCCAGTGGGCAGGGAGGTGGGTGCGGGTGTGTGTCGAGGCTCCAAGGCCCCTTCTGGAACAGTGGCTCTGCTGCCCACGGCCAGCCCCAAGCTTGGTCTTGACACGCGGCAGCCCTGGCCTGCACGTGTTCAGAATAAGGTCGCGAGTCCTCCCCTGATTTGTCTGGGCTTCCGTGTTCTCATCTGTGAAATAATTACCTCGCAGGGCTGTAAGGATCAGATGAGGTTAGATGTGTGAAACCACTTTGTAAACTCTAAACCCTTACAAATGGAAGGTGTTATCAAGAAACTTCAAGCCAGGGTTTCTTCTGTAATTGCCTGCTAAGCCTCGTTCCTAAGCACACGGGGCTGGCGGTCCAGGCTGCCTCCAGTTGCCTCGATTTGTTGAACGAATAACCTGGCGGGCGCCACTGACGCCAGCAGCCTCTCCAGGCACCTGGGCTGCGCTGCCTATTTTCCAGCTCAGCAGCATGACGTCGGCCGCTGGTCATTGGGGTGTAGACTTGGGACGTGCAAGCCAGGCCTTCTGGACTCTCTGTTGTACGGCCAGTGAGTTGCTCGGACCTTGTTTTAGGCTCTGTCTGTGGTGTGAGCGGCGAGGGTCCCAGAGGGGCACCAGGTGCCAGAGTGCATGAGTTGCCCCTCCGAGTCTGTATCAGGAGACCTGCTTCCCCTAGCACTTCCTTTGATTGAGCATCCATTGGTCCAGCCATTGATTAAATGCTGGCTCTGGACAGGCTCGGAGGGGATCAGACCCCCTTGCTGGCATGAAAGCTAATGGGGGACAGGCATCAAAACAGACTGACAGTGTGACAGGCCCTCCAGGGGCCCCCTGTGCTGGGGACGGGAAGACAAGGGCAGTGGGGTGGCTCTCTTGGGGACAGGGGCTGAGGACCAGCCAGACTTCAGGGAAGGGGAAGGTTGAGCCGGGTCTTAGAGGACGAGGCGGTGGGCAGCTGGCTGGGTGACAGGGATGGCCCTGCGCTGTGCTGACTGCCACGCTGTAGGGGGGCCAGGGAGGGTGGGCCTAGGCAGTGCTGGGGCCCACTGAGGGGAGCCAGGCGGGGGTTCTTGTGGGCTCTAGGCCTGGACAGTCGGTGGCATGAGGCCAGCGGCTGTTTCCTGTGTTGGGTCAGCCTCCATACGGGCTTTTGCATCTCATTTACCCCCAGCTGCGGCACAGGGCAGTCAGCAGAGCTGGAGTCTCACTGTGGTGGGTGAGGGTGTGTGCTCAACCCTGGCCCCCGCACTTTCTAACTGTGTAGCTTTGAGTAAGTTACATAACTCTTGGGACCTCAGCTTCTCCATCAGTACAGCAGGGGTAATCACAGCATCCATCTCAGTCATCTGACAATTAAGCAAGAAAACTCGTGGAAAACTCTCTGGCGAGCATACAGCAGGCGCTCCCTAATGTAAGCTGGCACCGCCATTAGCAGCATCCTATGTCCATTTTACAGACGAGGAAACTGAGGAGCAGAGAGGGGCAAGCACAGAGCTGGTATGTGATCTCCCCTCTCTCTGCTCTTGCCTTCTGGGGTTGTTCCCTGTGCCCTTCCTGCTTGGGAACTCCAGAAGGCAGTCACGTGTGTGTTGGCAGGGCCCTTAATCTTTGTGAGTCTTAACTAGTTCATCTGTGAAATGAGAAGAACTCTAATAACAATTCCATGATGGCAGGGAGTTTATTTTCTTCCTTTGTTGTATCTCCCCTTCTGGGAGGTGAGCTGAGCACATAGTAGGTGCTGAAGAAACATTTGGGAATGAATGAATAACACCTACTCGGTCTGCCGCACTTTTGTGGGCCTCCTTGGACCTCAGGGGCATGGAGGCTCTTGGGGCTGGTCTTGTCCACGCACCTTGATGCCGTCCCCCACCTCCAATCTGTGCAGGAAGCATCCCTGCAGAGGTGGCTGGGCTTTGGAAAGGGCTTCGAAGATCATAGCTGGACACTAGATCAAAGCAATGATTGTTCCCCATCTGTTGAGATGTTTGCCCGTACACTCTCAGCTAATGGGCTTGGGCCGACGCTTGCAGCTTGCATGTTTATTTATTATTTATTTATAAATCATAAATCGAGAAAAGGTTTGAGGAGGCTTACCATAAAAGACACGAATACAGTAAAGCTGTTAAAACAAAACACAGCCTGAAAAGCCACCCTGAACGGAGAAGGAGGCCCCTAACTCAGGGCTGAGCACCGCCGTAGGGCTGGTGTGGCTCTGCGTGTCCTCGCGGCCCCAGGGCAGGGGTGCAGGCATGCGCAGTCTTGCTGCCCGAGCGTAGCCACAGCAAGTGGTCCCGAGCGGGGACGTGGGCTGGCAGGACGGTGGGGCTTGGGGACAGGCATTTTATTCCAGGGCCTTGGCTGCCCTGCGATGAGATCTGAGGGTCAGAGCGGAGGCTTGGGGCAGTTGTGTAGAGACAGCCTGAGGAGTTCGTGTGCTCTCCCCGGGGCCCTGGGCCGAGTGGCCTGGGATGCCCCTCACTTTTCTGCACCTCAGTTTCTCTCCTGTCAAATGGTGCTGAGAATACGTACCCGGCTCGGCGGACCATTGTGAGGATTAAACGTGGCCCGAGACCTGGCACTTGGCAAGCGCAGTTGTTGCGAATCTGACCTGTGTGGGCTGATTCCCCTGATGAATGTGGTCCTGGGCAGGTCCTCACCCGGGCCCCCGGGTTCAGAGGGGGCCCCGCTGGAGGCGGTGGCAGGACGGGGTGCCCCCGCATGTCCTCGGCTCGTCCGTACTGACGCCGTGCACACTGAGCCTGGCCTGTTCGTTATTGCTTATGAACACTTAAGGAGTTCGAAGCAAAGAGAACATACTTTTTAATTATTTCCCTGCTTGTCTCCAGCAATGCTGTTGTCAAGGAAACCAAAACCTTTGAAAAGCTTTTCAGCTCTCTGGTCAGAAGAGGATACTTGTGCGGGACTTGTGTTATCTGTGGAAACGGACCCGTCATTCTGTAACAAAAATCTGTTTCTCTTAAAAGGGCTTGCTTCCTTCACTTCTGACAAATAGGACCTTTTTTTTTTTTTTTTTAAATAGGACCTTTTGACCCTTTAACGGAAGATGGAAGGTTGTATACTGGTATTTTCTCTTTTAAAAGAGTTGCCCATATTCTTGACTCTGAGGCTTTCATTCATTGAGTATCTGTCCCAAGACTTGGGTGCTGGGGATGGGAGTGGGATGCAGAGATGAATACAGCGTCTCACCCTTCCTTGAAAGACTCCTGGCCTCTTTGGGAGAAAGAAACAGGTGGACGTATACTTCTACTGCATCATAGCTGCTCTGGTGGGTGGAGGATAAGATGCCATGGGGCACAAAGGATAGCCCTGGGGGCGCAGTTTCAGCCAGAGTCACAGGGGGTCTTAGAGGATGGTAGAAGTTGTTCAGCAGGAAAGAGATGGAAGAACGTTCGGGCAGAGGGAGTGGACTGTGTGAAGGCTGCGACGCGTGGAGGAGCCTGCAGATTAGGCAGGGCTGGTCGTTGGACCCATGGACCGAGGGGAGCGAGGTTCTCTGGAGAAGGCTCAGGAGGCAGGGAATCCAGAGCATGCAGTGCGAGGAGGTTGTAAAGGCAGGCTCTTCAAAGCTGTTCTAGTTCTGTCAGACAGAAACCTCGCTCCTTGATGCGCGGGGACACGCCACTCCTTATATCCCAGGTGCAAAGCGCAGGGACACTGCTAACATGTTCCGAGTTCAATAATTCACTTTTCCTGCAGGAGTACAGCTTTCGCTGTAACGTTTCAGTCAGCCTTCCAGTAAAGCTTTAGGATAGTTAAACCCTATCAAGGGCGTTGGTTTTCTATGAAAAAACTAAATCAGTGGGAGAAAAACAGGAGTCTCGTTTTTAAACAGACCTCGTTGTTTTTCTTTGAAAACTTTAAAAAATAATTTTAGATTTATAGAAGAGTTGTAATCCAGAGAGTTCCTGTATACCCGTCCCCAGCTTACCGTGGGGCGTTTGTCAAAACCAAGATGATAACATCCGTATAATTCCATTAACTAAACTATAGACTTTCCTGGGGTTTCACCAGTTTTTCCCCTCATGTCCTTTTCTCTTTCAGGATCTAAGCCAGGATCCCATGTTGCATTTAGAGCGCTTGTTATTTTTATTTGTTAATTATCCGCTCTTGGTGGGGGTTAGCTGGGGGGACAGGAAGTGGACTGAATCTTGTCCTGGCCACTTATTCTGAGCTCCTTGCACTGAGGCCCCCCACCCCCTGTCCCCCAGTCCCTGGCTGCTATCCCCTGTCAGAGCCCCACAGCCAAGCTCAGGCTGGACACTCTTTGGTTTTCAGGACCTGTTTCCTTGTGGAATCTCGAGCAGGACCCGCAGGTTGGCCCGTTAATGAGGCTCAGCGAGCACGCTCACTCATCAGGCACCAGTGGGTCCCTGTCCTAATGGCTGTAGGTCAGTGATAACAGGTCTCCGGGGCCTTTTCTTTTTTCTTTCTTTTTTCCTTCTGGATTTAAGCCAGCCAGACCTTTGGGCTGATGTTGACATTAGTGAGGGTTTGGAGTTAGACCTCTCACTGCACTGACGTTTTTACACAGCTTTCCTGGGGTTTATCAGATAATTGAGCATGTCTCGGGGCACTGACTGAGAGTTGAAATGTGTTACATTTAATGACTGAAACGAGAACATTCTTTGCGGACAGATAGAAGCACATCTGTAGGTGATTTGGCCTGACTGAAGTCTCAGCTTCTGATGTTTCCTCCCCTCCCTTCCCTTCCTTCTCTCACACCCCTCCCCACATTCCCCCATCCTTTCTTTCGCTGTCTTTTTCTGTACTTCCCCCCCGCCCCCCCGCCTTCCCCCACGTCCTGTCCCCGTTTGCCCTCTTTTTAGCTTTTCCTCCTTTCCACTCCCCCCTTGCCTCTTTTCCCTCTCCCCCTCCAGTTTCCTCCTTCCATTCCTTTCTGTGACAGGCCAGTGAAGCTGTTACCACAGAAACAGAAGCCCAGCAGAAGCTCTGCTCTGCTTTCCGGACGCTTCTAACGATGATGACGCAGATAATGTTGAGCTCTAGAATCAGCTGAGCCCCGGCCTGTGGCCTTCAGAGTCCCTTCATTTATCAAAGGCCAAACTGTACCACGGCTCGTAAGTCTGTTCAGTAGACGGTCCCTTTTGATTTGGCAGCTTCAAAATTTTGAGTCATCCACTCTCCCGTGGCCCCAGAAGACTGGTTGCAACCCGTGTGAAGAATACTCGGTGGAGTTTACTTACATTAACGGAGGGAAAACGCCAGGGGAACGGCAGTGGGGCTGCCCGGTTCAGAGAGTCATTTACATTCCACCTGGGAGGGGGGTGCTGCACGGTGGTCGCGTTCTTGGGGTGGGTGACTGATTGCTTTTAAAGGAGGTTGGGGGAAAGAGAAATATAGTTGGGGCCTTAAAAAATCTTCAGATACTTAGTTTCACTCAACAAATGTTCAGTGAGGATTTGCCAGTTCCGAGACAGGCGCTGCTCCTCTGGAGAAGCCCGTACTTGAGTAACAGAGCTGCGGTACGTGTGTGCGCGCACGTGTACGCAAGAGTGCACGCGCGAGCACACACACACACACACACACACACACACACTTTACTGCAGAGTCACATTCCTTGATATTTGTCATAGTAATCCAGTGAGTCCAGCTGTTGTCAGTTCTGCGGAACAGCCCGCATGCCTGCACATTAAGTAGGCTTTGTGGTCCCCTCAGAGGACTATTGGCTTCTGCGTCTTCGTGGAGCTGGTTTATAGTGGTGGCAGCGTTGCTCCTCTCTGTTTGTTCAGGGTCTGACTTAGGCCCAGCTTGTTGGCATTAGCTCAGATTTGGAGTTTTGCCATTCAGCCAATAACCCAGCTAATAACCCAGCAGGGAAGAGTTAGTTCATGGATTATATTTAAGTTAGTACTTATTCCCAAAGGTAACTTTACTTAATGAAAACCTTAAGCCTTTATTACTGTGCTTATGGGTATCTTAGCTCCAGGGTGTAAAAATAAGACTTGTAAAATCCAAGCATTATTTGTGGAAATGCAAAAACATTTTCATTAATAGAGGGTGTGATAAAAAGCAAAAGGTGCTTCTCGTTGATGCCTAAGTGGTCTTTCCGCACTCGGGTCTTTTTATTTTCATAGTCATTTCGAGCTTATTTAAATATCGTCCTTTCAGCGGTGAGTTTTAAAGGAAGGAAGCTTTGGTGTGTGAATAACTTTATCACAACCCACGGTATTTCCAGCCAGTTGCTGTGACTTAAGTTGATAATGGACCCCACACAGCAGTCACTAATGGCTGATAATCTGGAGTGTTTTTGTTATTGTGGTTTTTATTTTAGAAGAAAAGATTGAAATTAGCATAGTAAATCTCTGTGGGATCTTTGCAAATAAAAGAATATTCACGTTAAAAACAACTTTCAGGAAAGATGTATGGTAATGAATAAAACATCAGTGAGTGAAAATAAGCGTGTTTAATTATTCAAGTAGAAGTAGTAATTTAAACTAATTATTGCTTGCGGATTTCATAATTCAGTTTTTGTCTTGCAATAATATTTCCTCTGGGCCTCTGGGGCGCATCGGCGGCTGCTCCCATTCCCGGGGCGGGGCCCCCCTCCCTCCCCACCACAGCCCCTTCTCCTCTGAGCATCTGCACGGCCTCCTGGGTGGCCTCGGGCCCGCGTGGATCCCCCCTTGCACTGCTTAATTAAGCATTTCCTTGCTTATGGCTTTCTCTGGATGCTTCAGGGAGTCCCAGACCAGTCCTGCCCACGGGTCCTAGGTGTTATGGGGGCAAGACACCTCTCCCCGCCGCAGTGTCTTAGACTTCTCTCCCCTACCCTGGCAGAAGTGACCCCAGGGCCCACGTCCCTGCATCCCCAGTTCTTCACGAGGCAGGTCCTTGCCTTCCTGGGCTGCCACGAGTTCCCTCTCTGCTGGATGGCCATCCTCACCCCCTGCTGGAATTGATCATTTCTTTCTCCTCGTAGCTTTGGACCAGTAGGCTCTTAGGACCAGTGGTCCCTTAAAAAATTTTTTTGTTTGTTTACAGTTTTTTATTTCTTTGGCTTTTCACTTTGTTTCTGATTCTAAAAGAAAAACATGTTCATGTGGAGGAATTGAAAAGTCCTGGAGAGGACAAGAAACTGCGGGTGATGAATTGCCCGTAACTCGCGCCTGGGCCTCTCTCCTCCTTCCGCAGCTGCCCTCTGCCCTCGTAGTTCAGCTCGTCCTCTGCGTGCTGGTGCTTGCCATCTTCCCCCTGGATTTTGGGGGGTCATCTTATTTATTTATTTTTGGCCGCACCGTGTGGCTTGTGGGATCTTAGTTCCCCAACCAGGGATCAAATTCGGGTCCACGGCAGTGAAAGTGGACCGGGACCGCCAGGGGATTCCCTCGGGGTGTCATTTTAGCACGACTCCTGGGAGGGGCTCTAGCTCACTCTCCTTGGTGCACCTTTCTGGGGTCTGACTGGCATTAGTAGGTGCTGGGGAAGGAGTAGTAAGTGCTGGAAAGGACTCGTGCTCAATCGTGTGGGGCTTTTAAAACCCAGTGATTACTGCTGCTGCCACGAATGCCTGCGATGGTGCGGGAGCTCTGGAACCTCCCTTTATTACACATATGCCACCTGAACAAGTCTTGACGATTCAGGTGAATTATTATTCTACCCCTCAGAAAGTAAAGGGAAAGCTTTCTCTTTGTAACTTCTTCTTCCCAAGTGCCCTCTGTCAAAAGGTAGTGACATCTGCTCTCCTGACATGGGACAGCCATTATTAGCTCGGTATAATCACACACCATTCCATCTCATGCCCAAAAGCTTTCCATCCATCATGTCAGGAAGGACAGGCTTTATTTAAGACACCCCCCCTGCCTCTGTTATTACTTTTTCCTAAAAAAACAACCTTCTGATTTTACAGGCATGATCTGGGTGAGCAAGTGACTCATTTCTTTATGCAGCTATTACTGTGGACGGGAACAAGACAGGAGAGCCACGGGGGTGGGGAGAGCCGTGGGCTGGCTGTCGGGGCCGGAGTCCACGTGCGGATCTGCGTCTACCAGCTGAGACCCTGAGAAGTCAGGCCAGCTCTGGCTTTGGTCTCTTATTGGGAAAACAGGAAGGTTCCACGGATCTCCAGGGCCCTTTTAAGTGGTTTTGTGATCTGCAAACTAACTTTAGCTAAATGAGGTAATGAGAGGATTACAGGTGTCACCCCAGCTCTTGCTGCAGAGTCACTGAAATGAGCTTTCCGGATGCTGAATCGGAAGTCGTTAAGCGAGCAGGGAAGTTACTAACACCTTGTGACCGTGAAAGAAAATGCCACGGGGATGAAACCAAGGCAGCAGCACCGTGCGGGTCCTTCCCTCTCGGAGGAACTGACGGCTGAGTTTCACTGCCTTTGTGACCTGTCTGGCCGAGCTCAGGGCCTCCATAACACAAGAGCCCAATAAATGGTTGTTGGGGTGAATGAAATTTTTCCTGTAGATCAAATCTCATCTCCCCTATTTGACTGTAAGCTTCCTCAGGAGGAAGAAACCATTTTTACTTATGTCATTAAAAAACTTATTTTTAAGAGTAGAAATACATGAATTTGGTACAAAATTCAAAAGAAATGGGTGAACTGTTTTTAATTTTTTTAGTTTAAATAACTTGGGGAAAAAATAGGCAATTAAAAGAAATCAAAGGAGACAAAGGATGTACAGAGAAAAATGGGTCTCCTCCTCTCTGCCCTCGTGCCCCCCGGTCCCCTGTCCTGAGTCTGGAAGAGCCACTCATCACTCATCTCTGAACCTTGGGGAGCAGTCCGCCCAACCGCAAACTGACTTGGGCTCAGTCGAATTAGAAGGACCTAGCTGCCTTTCCAACCAAAGCACTTATGGCCACATATTGAGAGAGTGAACTGGAGGCAAAAGCCTTCGGAATTATTGGGATCAGTGGGACTCCTGGAAGAAGCTAGCGGACTTGTCCTTTAGCGGCCGGTCTACCTGGGGCCTAGGGAAGGCCCTTGGCCTCTCTCTCCTGTGTCTTGTGAAGTGAGGCTAGTGCCACTCCGCCTGCAGGGCTGCATTGCACAGTCAGCAAGATGGCAGCCCTGAGTGACGCCCGGAGCTTCGCGCAGCCATGGTAACTCCTGGTTCCTTCCCGGTGCTTAAAATTCAAGATGGAGAATGAATATGCATCGTTTTGAATGATGATGTAATGTAAAATCATTGTGGAGGTGTGATTCCATTAATAGATTGCTGATTAACTCACTTTTTAGGAGCCCATTTGTTGCCCAGGGTGAAGCTGGCTGGAATGAAGTGGAATTAGAATGGCCAGCCTACTCTTCTAATTGAAACGTACATAAAGTGCTTGGCCCTCAGACTTCCATCGAGATGATTGCGGCGATCAATATTCCAGTTTGTTTGGCTGGCAGCTTGCAGGGAATAGAACGGATGACGGACCTAGGGAAGCACTGCCAAACGGAGCATTAAGTTAATTCTCGTTGGCCTGGTTTCTGCCTTGCCTGATGAAGTGTCTCGAGGAGAAGGGGCCCATGCTGGTGCAGACTTTACCATGGGCCGCGTCTCGTATCACCAGAACTCAAGGTGAGATTGAATTTTGGTGGGATGATAAGTCCCGTTGGCTGAGATGAAGTTTGGTGGGATGATAAGTCCCACTGGCTGAGATCCCACCATGTTCCCAGCTCAGTGCTGGCATCACACACATGATCAGTCCTCCCCGAACCTCTGAGATGTTGATGGTCTGCCCATCCTACAGTCAAGGAGCCCAGGGCTCAGGCCCATCCTACAGTCAAGGAGCCCAGGGCTCAGAGGGCCTAGGGGCTTGCCGCTAGCAGGTGGCGGAGTTGGGACTGGAGTCCGCGACTGTTTACTTCCAAAGCCAGCGTTCTTCCCACCCTCGCGTGCTGAGTAAGTCACATATTTGGATTCTCCCAAGGCTTTGAGGCTCCAGCTCAATCGAGACGTGTGGGCCCCGAGTTCAAAGCAAAGGACGGAGAAGGGAAGTCTGAAGTCCTCGTGCTCACATGGATAGACGTGTGCCAGCACTGAGACCTGGATGACTGGCTTTGGAGGCCGGTTGGGCTGCTGAGTACTGATGGAGTGGGCTCGCTGCAGGAGCACAGGGCAAGCGTGTGTCCTGGTCGTCATACACCCAGGAGGGGGTGTGGGACGATTCAGTGACATAATTCAGCAGCAGCTGTTGACTGTTCACCGTGCGCGTGGACCTTTGTGTGGATAGCCCCCACTTCTTCAGGAGCCACTTGCAGGTGTTCTGTCTTCATTTTGCAGTTGAAGAAATTGAGACTTAAGCTGGCGGTGTCTGTATTTAGTGTGAGGAGCTGGGAGTTGAGTGGGAAATGCACGTGTGGCAGCAGGTACCAGGTCCCTCCTGGGCGGCTTGCCCAAGGTCAGGCTGCTACCGGTGGTAGAGCAGGAATCCATGCCACCCAGCTTCATTAATCCCCACCCCGCCCCACGCACCTCCAGAATTTGTGCCTGTCGTATGTGCGCAGCCTGGGTCCCCTGATCGTCTTCATGTCCTTTTGGACTGGGTTCTTTAAGGTCGGGGCCGCGTCTGCACTTCCCTGGCTCTCTGCCTTGCACAGAGTGGGTGCCGGCTAGGCATTGGTGCCGTGAGTGAATGAATGGCACACCATGGGGACAGAGAAAGGAGGGGCAGGCTCAGGGCAGTTGGGCAGATGTGAAACATGATTTAAAGACTCGGCAGTAGATCTGTAGTTGGGTCCCCTCGTTCTCCATTCCCTTCTTTTTTCCTCATTGTGACTCAGAATTGCTGTCTGGGCAGGGGGCCACCGAGCAGGACCAAAGGTGGGGACCTGTGACGAGCCCAACTTGTTAGGGAAGCCCCAAGGCGTGCGTTGTGTGGATTCAGCATGATGGTGGCTGCAGTTTGGGAGCGGAGTGAGTTAAGCGCAGAAGACAAAGTTTGCTGAAGTCCTTTCAGGGGAAGAAGCTCGATGCCGGGCTGAGTCTGCAGTTAACGTCGTGATAGTAACCAAAGAGTTTCTCAGAGATTAGGTATATGTATATATATATATATATATACTGATGTATGTGCAGTGCTCAGACATTTAATTTGCATTGTGTCCTATATTCCTGAAAAGTTGCTTTCACATTCTTATTGATGTGCTCCCATTCTGCGGGGTACTTGTTCTCCTTTGACATGAATAACTCCCCTGTTTACTCTCAGGCCCACATACCTCTCACAGTCTGGGGGCAGTGAGGAAAAGCTTTTAATTCTAAGCGCTATTCACCTTCCCAGCTCAGGTGAGATGGGGATTGGAAAGTCAACTTGGCTTCGATCAGCGAGGCTGGCTCCTGGCTGGCTGCTGTGGGCTCCCTCGACTCCTTCTTCAGGGTGCCCTCGTTGGGAGCTGGTGCATTCCCAGGGCAGCTGCTACTGGTGGCTGCTTATTACATGCAAATCAGAGAAACCTGCCAGGCCACCTGTACTCTGGGAGCTCTGGCTATGTCCTTTCTGGAGGCTTTGGAGGCAGCTGTCCCCTGAAGCATAAATGTATTAAGAGCGGGGACCACAGTTTCACACTTTGGTGCCCAAACAGGCTCCGATGCCCAGTATTGCTAGGTTGAGTCTGGGTGCCAGAGATTGGAGCGGGGACAGAGATGTGGCCAGGCCCTCCCCTGAGCGCTCATGGTGTCTGATGAATGTCCAGACAATTATAATAATGTGGGCTGTAGGAAGGACCCTTGGCTGGCGTAAACCGGGTGTCGGGGAGCAACGAGGAAGAGAGCCAGTCCTGATGGGGGCGGGAGGGGACAGGTGAGCTGGGCCTGGGGGTTGGGAGGTGGTTGGGGTGGGAGAGAGACTGCAGGCCGAAGGCCCTTGGGTGCAGAGTACAGATGCCTGCACATCAGAAGGGGAGGAGGGGTCTGGGGTGGGGAGCCGTGGTCATGTAGTGGCCTGTAGTGGGGGGTCGGGGCTTTGTGGGGCATGTGGCTGGATCTCAAGTGTTTCGTATAAGAAGTGGGAGCCGTGGCGAGTTTGTGTACCGGTGTGTATGCAGTTGGAGGGAAACCCCCCTGGGGAGACCTCTTCTGAGGCTCCTGTGATAATGTAGACCCCAGGGTAGAGCAGATGGGGAACGGGTGTAGCAAGCCCGACTTCAGACAGCTTTGCCCACTCCTTTATTGCAGACTCCCGAGATTTAGGTATAAATGTAATCAAAATTTAGGGGCTTAAAAATGCCTGCATTTACTGAAAATCCACTTGTACGTATATTGAGCTCCAGTATTGCCTGGCCCTGTGTGGCGGATGTTAGGGGTGAAGAAACCCGAGGTGCGGGAAGGCCAAGATCTTTCTGGAAGCTTCCACAGAGCCCCTACCCTCTTAGTGCCGGCTCTTTTCCTTCCGGTGCCCCCCCTCCCGCCCCCAGTCTCTAAAGCTGAAGGCGGCTGGGGTTATGAGTGTTTATGCAGGCCTGCACAGGGCTCGGTGACGCAGCAGAGAGCCGCAGAGCGCTGGGTGACTCATCAGACCTTTCCAGACACCGTGGTATTTTGCTGCTCTGAAGGGACGAAAGCAATTAGCTGTTAACGCTGGCAGATGACGCTGGAAGAGTACAAAAACCTTCCCGGCTGGTCTCTTCTGTGCCTCGGGTGTTTTTGTTTTGTTTTTTTTAAAGCCATGTGAATTATTTTCTTTTTAATAATGTTTGTTTTCTTCCGGTTATTAAAATAATGTATGCTTATTGTATAAAATACATAAATGCATTAAATAGGAAATAAAATGCATGAATTATTTTTCCATTACAGTCCTATTAAGAGCGTTTTGCTTGTGCAAAGGAAACTCGGAGCACTAGACTTATTTTATTGGAGGGTCCTGTCGAGATAACTCAGATGGCTGGTTTGCAAACTGTGCTTTGGGGGCTCTGAGGGCTTCATGGAAATTTTCGGGGGCTGCCGCCAAGGAGGGTGAGCTGGGGGGCTCGAGCACCCTCCCCCCTCTCCCCGCATAGTTCTGCATTATCTGTCTCAGGTGGGCTTCCTCACATGGCTGCCTTGGAGCAAATGGCTCCGTGGCTTATATCAGGATGGGGACTCAGTGATCCGGGCCCAGCCTGTCATCTCACAAGTGAGGAGTCTGAGGCCGTGGGGAGATGTGTCTGGCCTAAGGTGACATGGTGGCTTGGGGCTGGTCTCTGTGCTTTCTGACTCTGCATTGCCTTTTAGAATATGCATCAGAAATATTGGCAGACTTGAATGTCGTTATCCCAAGCTATGCCACCATGCAGAGATCCCCCGCAGGGTGAGCAGGGGTCTCTAAAGGGCGTGCTTTGGAGGGAAGGGGAGACCTCAGAGCAGCTGGCCCTCGAAAAGATGAAAAGTAAAGCTCCATCATGACTGTTAGGCACACAGAGGACGAGAAATTGCTCTGGGTGATCCCTGGTTGTATGAATAATGAGAAGAAATTAAGTAAAGGCCGTGTTTCCTGACACTGATGTATTAGAACACAGAGTAGCTTTCTACAGGAAATTGGAACAGGGATCCCTTTAAATTGAATTTGAAGCTGTGAATAGCAAGCCTACATTGGCCCTGCTTGTCCTAGAGCAAGTTAAGTAAGCAGTTTCCTGGGTAGGAGTTAAGTACTTTAGGGATACAGGTTAATGTTGAGGCCAACATGGCACGAGTTAATAAATTACCTCTCCCGTGTACTGTCTGTGAAGACGCAGAAGAGTAATTTGCTGCCCGCAGAGCCGCGCCAGATTTCTCCTACTTGTTTTATTAGATTTTTGGCCCAATACATTTGTTCCCTCTCGTTGGTTTCGTTGATAATAATTACCCACCCTCCTTCCATCTCCCCATGGATCACTTTCGATTTTAATTGTTTGCAGTAGCTGAAAAAGTTTACCATTCTAGAAAACAAGTGTTTTAAAATAAGAACAGTCGGGGCCAGAGCCCTTCTGAGTTTCCAGAGGGAGATAGTTAAAGCTCTGTTTTAAAAGGGATTCTGAGGATGACAGCCACTGAGATCAGGAAAAAGAGCAGCCCCCATCAACCGTGTGAGGCCAATCCCTGGCCTCAGGGAACTGCTTCCTGGCGTTTGGAGCTGCTCGAGGGCCTCCCAGGGGAGGATGGAGGCCAGAGCGCACGGCCTCCACTATGCTGCTCAGGTGTGGCTCTTGACCCTGCGGGCCCAGGGGAAGACAGCCGTGGGTAATGGCAGCCATACTCACTGAGGGCCTCCGGGGTGCCAGACGCCATGTGGGGCCGCTGTGCCTAGCTCACAGTCTAATAACTTAACTCATTTACAAGGTAATTATAAGTAGCAAAGTGCTCTTTACTGGGAAATAGAGGAAAATGGCCAGTAGGTAGGGGAGAACCCGTGGAAAGACAACATGGAAGCTGAGCTTGGAAGTGTGAGGGAAGGACTCAGGAACGAGAATGGAGGGGGCAGGGCAGGCGGTGGGGCACGGAGGCTGGGGCTGGGGGTTGGTGTGGCAAGAAGGGAGACAGATGCAAGAGCCGGCTCGTCCTCAGGTTCTCCTCAGACGAGGCATTTCCTGTATAGTTGAGTCTGTTGAAGTTTCTCAAATTATAGGACACTCTCTTAATTTTGGACCACAAAGTTTAAGCAGATCTTTTGATATTTTGTCTATCACTTAGTTTGTTCCAGCCCATCTCTCTCTCTCTCTCTCTCTCTCTCACACACACACACACACACACACACACACATACACACACACACACACACACTCATACACACAGTCTTGATAAAGCATTTAGCAGTAAATGCATCTGTGAAGGCCATGTTGCTTTGTGCTGGGTTTGGACCCCAACTTCTTAGCTCTGTGATTTTGGGTGAGCAATCGCTTGGTGCCTCAGTTTCCCCATCTGTAAAATAGAGACAGTGGTGCAGAGGGTCTCAGTTTACAACGCTCTTAGTGTCACAGTAACGTCTCCCACCTTTCTCCAGGCCAAAGGAAGCCCCTTAGTGGTCCTGTTTACTAAGGAGTTCGGGCCAAACAGCTTAAGTATTTGTGTCCTAACAGCTCGGCACCTGTTGGACACGCACAAGTTCTCCAGTGTCAGGGGCGGGCCGGGCACTTCCACCCACATGTCCTGTTCCACCTTGATTTTCATGTGATACTTGCTTTTTATCACAGAACCTCTGATGAAAACCCAGCTTTGCATAGATATGACCATGGAATATAGAAACGCAGAGTGATCTAACGTTGAAACGGTTAACGACCTCAGCTAGCAGTCTGCATGGTGTCAACAGATAGTACTGCGTTTCCTTTAAAAAGTTAAAATATCTCTTGACACTCACCCTGGTGAGTTTGCTGGTGTGCCTTGGGGTGCCCTGGTGCAGAGTTTGGGAACTGCAGTGATGTTTACCTCTTGTGGTTTTGTGAAGGTTTAAATGAAGTGTTCATTGCAAATGCTCAAGGCAGTGCCCTATACTAGGTGCTTAGTAACCGCTGGGTTCCCTTTTGGACACGCGTAGAATCGTCTCCTTGGAGTGGTGAATACACTGATCTTGAGGATGCCTAGGGATGGCAGTGGAAGGAGACAGTATTTCTGCACTTGTCATAATAGGTGATTCTAAATATGCATGTGTGTAAGTTAATAAATTAAATATAAATATTTGATTATTTCCTCAGTATCTCTACAAGTGTATATGTTCAAGTTGGCCTCTCTCCTTTTTGTTTTGTTTTTAATCTTCTCATTGGGAAAATGAGGGAGTTCCCTACAGTTTGCCTTAGGTTTGGGATATTAGCAAAGGGGAGAGTGGTGTGAGTTGAGGTTGGTGACTTAGGCAGGAACCAGATTGTGAGAGGCCTCGAAGGACATGACCGGGCCTTAGGATTTTGTTTTAGTTTTTAATTTTTTTGCTAGGCACTGTTTTATTTATTTATTTATTTTTCCTTTTTTTTTTTTCTTTAACTTTTTATTTTATATTGGAGTATAGTTGATTAACAGTGTTGTGATAGTCTTAGGTGTACAGCAAAGTGATTCAGTTATACATATACACGTATCTATTCTTTTTCGATTCTTTTCCCATTTAGGTCATTACATAATATTGAGCAGAGTTCCCTGTGCGGTACAGTAGGTGGGATTTTATTCATAATGAAGTAGAGAGGTTTTACATTTTTAAAAAAGTGAATTAACTTTATTAAGGTGCAATTTACATGTAATGAAAGGCACCCATTTTAAGTGTGCTGTTGGATGAGTTTTGACAGATCTGTACACTTGTGCAGTCATCCACCCCTTCTGCATCATCAAGATACGGAACATTTCCACGACCCAGAAAGTTCCTAGTGTCCTTTATCAGTTACCCTCTTCCTCCTAACCCCAGCCCCAGGCAACCATTGATCTGCCTTGTTATTATAGATTAGTTTTGCCTGTTCTAGAATGTCACGTAAATGGAATTATGCAGCGTGTAATCTCTGTGTCCGGCTTCTCGCACTCGGTGTAATGTCTTGGAGGCTGGTCCACATCACCGTGTGCATCAGCAGTGCGTTCCTCTTTATTGCTGAGTAGTACCCATGGCATGAAAATGCCACCATTTGTTTATCTGTTCTGCTGCTGATGGGCATTTGGTCTGTTTCCAATTTGGGGCTATTAGAGTTAGGACTTTTATGAACACCTGTGTGTGGACATTTGTTTTCATGCCTCAAGTAAATATCTAGGAGTGGAACTCCTGGGTTGTATGGTCATTGTACGTTCAAGTTTGCAGGAAACCACCTATCTTGAGCAGGGGTGCGACCTATTACCTGTGGGCATCTGCTGTGCCGGGCCTGTGCCGACACCAGCTGAGGGAGGAGTGCTTTAGCAGGACACTTAAGACATACTGGAGGCTTCGAGTTCCTCAGTCTCCCATCACCCAGCGAGTCCCTGGGGAGGCAGAGGACCTCAGGCCTGAAGAGCTAGAGTTGGAGCCATGTTTGGGGCCAGGCTCTTTCCCACAACCTGGGTGACTTGCCCCGAAAGGGCCTGAGCCTCCAGGCTGTGGATCCAGCCGCCCTGGCCCTGGCCCTGCCCCTGCCCTGATGCTACTGTGAGCATCTCCCTCCCACAGGAAGGAGAGCTGTGAGCATTACCTCATCCTGCGGATAGGGGTGCTAGAGACCGAGCCTTGTGCCGGCTGCGTCTGCCTGCGAGGTGGGAGAGCGAGCCTTTACCTCGACGCTGCCTGGTCTGTCTGTGTGACAGACACAGAGCCGCCATCGCATTTTCCGCCCGACTTCTCTGGGGCCGCAGTGACCCTGAGCTGTTCCTGGCCACTGCCATCTACCTTCCACTGTCTCTGTGATGGTGACCTTCTCCCCGCGCTGGGCCCCGACACTTAAACTCCGTGCGTGTACTTTTAGGTTGGCATGAAGGTCATTACTGAATTCCTCACATCCTGCTTCCCTGCCCGTGATTTTGTACATTATGCACACAATGACGGCCCTGCATTCGCTTCCCTGCATCTATTAAAAGTGACGACTTTGAGCAAAGTGGTGCCGTAGTCCCAGCCACGTGCGTAAAAGGCAGGATGTGTGACTGGGACACACACCTGGGACAGGCCTAGGGGTCACCGCAGGCCGTACTGAGTGGAAGTCTCCCCGCTGCCAGCATCACCCACGATGGCAGAGCGGGCCGGGGAGTGGTCTCCACGCCGCAACTCACGTGAATCCCGTCCCTTCTCCTCTGTTTTCTCACGTGGGACACCGGCCCTGAAATGCCGCGCTCCAGGGAAGCTCTGTTCCCCTCTCCGTGGGGGCTCCCTCTCTCTGGCTTCCTGGTGCCTCTCACGGCCTGCCTCTCACTGCCTGCCCTGTAATGTGATCTCCTTCTCAGGGAGTCTTCAAATGAACAGTTTTTAGAATTGTCAAAAGCTCTGTTGGAAAACAGAAAAGGCTATTTCATGGGAAGATGATGCCCTTTTTAACTATAATTAGGCAATTCACAGAGGTTTCCAGTACAGTCCAGCATCTTGCCTGGTTGAAATTCGGGGAAAATTCTATGGTAATGTCTTTGGGGATGTAATAGTCTTTAACACATTAACAGTTTAATTTCTTCTTGAAGGTTTGGCAGCCTGGTGTTTTCATTTAGCAAGCCGAGGTAGAGTTTTACAGTCATCCACATTAATATAATGATTATAATTGTGAGCAAGTCATTTCAGACACTGACATCAGGAGCTGTTTTTATAGCGGGAGGAGATCTCAGGTAAGAAGGTGGAGCCTCACGTCTAATCTCCCACGAGAAGCATGATACGGCAAACACAGGCGGTTCACGTCTCTGGACTAGACTTCATATTTCGGGCCGGGGATGTACAGGCTCAGAAATTCTTTCTGCACTCAGTCCTCAGAGAACACGTGTATTTGAAGTTAATGGGAAACTTTCTTTCCTGAAGAGTTTCAAGTACATGAGCCCATGCTCTGAAATTCCTTCTGGACTCTTTGTATCAGGTTGCCCCGTGCCCTGGGGTTGTGTGAGGATGCACCTGGGAGGGGGCAGCACCCACCGAGTCCCACGAGAGCTTCCCTCACCAGGCTGTGTTGCCCAGACCTCTGAGGGCCCCTGGCAGCCTGGAGCTGCCATCTTCTGGGCAAGGAGGCTGTTACTCCCCACCCCTCGGCCCCCTGCACCCCTCCCCTCCGCACGCATCAGGCCCTGGCCGCTCCCTGTCCTCTCAGCTCCTTTTGCTGGCTGGGCCGTCCCTGCCCACAGCGAATAACCTGGGTTTTGTGTTTCACCTTTCCCTTGTGAACAGATTTTTTACAGTTCTGTAGGTATTATTCATATATCATTTTGGATCCTGTTTCTGAAGCTTAATGTCTCTCCTCTTTTTATAGGCTTCCAAGTAGACGTCTTCTTTCATGTGGTTGCACCACAACTTATTAAATCGTGTCCCTATTGCTGAACATTGAGGTTTGTTCCAGCAGGTTTTTTATTGTTGTTTTATAGGCAAGGCTGCGGTGATCATCTTTATGTACATAATGTTTAGCTTCTGTGTAGTTATTTTCTTGGGCTTGGTTCCTAGGGCTGGAATTTCTAGCCAAGACTCGGATCAACTTAAAGAAAAACATAAAAATTTTCTTATCATGGTAACAGCATTTGGAAAATAGGAAAAGGGAGAAAAGGGAGAATAAAGATGGCCAGTTGTCCCCTCACTTGGCGTTTGCACCCTGTGGACTAGGAGTGCCCTAGGCTGCACATAACAGGAAACGCCCCCCCCCGCCCCCCCAGGGCAGCTCAACCAGGTGGAGGCGCGTGGCTCAGGGGACAGGATGCTCGAGGGGGCCCGTGGCTGGCTCCTGGGTACCGCTGAGCCGTTAGAGGTGCTGCCTGTTCTCTTCCACCCCCCGTCCTCAGTGGCTTGGCCGTGGTCCACAGCCCGCTTCCTCGTCCTCTGCTCAGCCTTCCCCATGCAGCAGCTTCCTCCTTGCCTGGCTGCAGCCTTCCCCATCCCTTCCTCTGGATGAGTCTTTTGATTTCTGTCCGCTTCTGCTCCTCAGACAGACCGTCTCCGTCTCCTGCATTTGGGCTGTTATTATAATGAGATATTTGCTGCTATTTTCTGTACCTTCTGCATTTGCAGCTGCCTGTGTTTGTGACATACCGTTTGGCCAAAGCTGCAATCTTAACAGTGTCCAGGCAGAGAAGGGGGAGCCGTGCGCCTCAGGCCGAGGAAGGGGCTCGTCTTTCTCTTTAGTGGAGCTGTCTTTCATCCTGCGTTTTGAGGCCTGCCGAGTCCCTTGGGTTAATTAGCGCATCTCCTTTGCTCTCTGCTTGGCTCCCATGCACCAGGGGAGGGAATGCACTCTTCCTGCGGCCTGTTGGTTTCTCCGGTCGACCTGGCAAAGGGAAGTCCGTCAAGCACCAACCGCGTGCAGTGGCGATCTCGAGCACAGTCCTTGCCTCAGGGAACTCCCAGGAGAGTGGAGGAATCAGCCAGAAATGCCATCACCAGCCTATCATCGTGTAAACCAAGCTGAGCGGCACAGAAATGAGCAGTTAGTGACCTGCTCTAATCCTACAGAAAATAAAAGATAATAAAAGGCTCCCATGGACCCCCACCGGATCTAACTGTTACTAACGTTTTGCCGTGTTTGTGTTGGGTCCCTCTTCTTGTTTTGTAAGGAGTAAAATATTTCTGATATAGCCAAAGGCCTGCCTCCCTCCCTGGCAATGGCTGCTCGCCTGAGTCTGGTGGATCTGCTTTTGAACTTTACTGCATGTGCTTATCCATAAACAACGTGTAATATCGGCTTTGTACTTTAAAGATTTATGGAAATATTACCATGCGCTATATCCTTTTGTAATTCGTAAAACATTAAACATTATGTTTTTGCAGTTTTTCCATACACACAAACACACGCTCGCATCTGTCTGTTTTTCTGGATTATTCATTTTTAACTGCTGTGTACTATTCCACAGGATGGACTAACCTATAGTTTGTTTATTCATTCCGCTACTCATGGAAGGTTGTTTTTCGCTTTTTATCTCTTGCAAACAATATTTCAGTGAACGTGTTCCAGTCATCCACTGCTGTATAATAAAGCACCTCCAAATTTAGTAACTTAAAACAGTAATGTTTCTTTTGCTTGTGAATCTGCAATTTGGGCCGGGCTTCGTGGGGAGAGCTCATCTCTGCTCTGCTTGGCGTCATGTGGGGTGGAGTCATCTGAAGGCTGTGCGCTCACATGGCCGAGGGTGACTCTGGCTGCTAGCCAGGTCCTTGACTATGCTGCTGCCTGGAGTGCTGTGGCCTGGGCTTCCTCACAACGTGGCGTCTGGTTCTGTGCGCGAAAGAGCCAGTCCTTAACGGGATTGCTTTTATGATCTTGGCTCAGAAGTCAGGAAGCGTCCTGTTTGCTGCATTCTGTTCGCTGGAAGCCAGTCACCAAGGCTGACTCCCATTAAGGCTGGGGGGGATCCGGCTCCATCTTAACGGGACAAACGTCACAGCTTTTAGAGCTGCTTTAAAACCGACAGCCTTAGCTCTGCTTCCTGTACACACCTGGGAGGGGCTCTTGGACCCCTCTGGGTGGGCTGACAGGCCTTGGCGTGTTGCCCCTTTGGCCCACCCTGATGTTGCCAGATTGCTGTCCTGGGTGTTTGTTCTCCTGACGCCACCACAGCACTCGAGAGTTCCATTACTTCACACCCTCTCCAGCCCTTGCTGGTAGGGATTTTGAGTTTTGCCCCTCTGGTGGGTGTGAAACAGGATCTTGTTGTTTTAATTTGTCTGTCCACCAGTGAGGCCAAGCGCCACACTGCCTCCTGAGATGGTGTTGTGTTCCCTTTCCCAGCTGGTTGCCCTAAAGAAGACAGAAACGTCAAAGGGCTATTTTTTTGGCTTATGATGTCAATTTTTCAAAAGAGAAGTGGTGAGTATCCCACAGAGTTTATTGAAAACTATTATAAAGACCTTGGAGTTATTATTGGTGTGACTCACTTATGAAAAAAATATGATCTCAGTAACTGCAGGCTGAATTTGTAATGTGATAGATTTTCATTTAATCTCTCACCTCTCTATAATTTGCCCAATTTAAAAATGCCCTGAAGCTTGCTTTCTCCTTGTCTGGGAGTCCTGTTCTTGCTGTGTGTTATCACAATAATAGTAATAAGAAATGATGCCGATATGAGTCTGTCTTCGAGCCTTGCTGCCTCCTTGGTCATTTAATTACTTCTGGTACCGATTCCCCCACCCTGGTCTCCTGCTAGAACAGCGTGTACGTGAAGCTTCTGGGCAGAAGGCCATCCAGGACTGGTAGCCATCGGGGTTGGCAGGCCCCAGGTTGGGAGGCTCACCGTGACCCCCAGGCTGGGTTGGGGTCCTCCCTGGGCCGCCTGGCACCCCACTACTCAAACACACCTTGCTTAATGACGCTGTGAGGTCCAGTGGGCAGTCTATCGCCTTCAGAAAGCCTGGCACCTGGGAGCGTTCAGGAAATGCTCACTGAACCAAATAATTCAAAACGCTTGATTATTGTAATGATCAGTCTGACCTACTGGCTTCTCTCCCAAACATCTGGAAAATAGCCACATCTGATCACGAGTTTTAAAATGAATCCCTAGGCCTTCCTTGAAAAGCGAACTTTGGGCTACTTTTAAATTTAATCAGGTTCCGTCTGAACACTCTCTCCGCGGCTTGCTGGAGAACATTATCTTCTCCATCGCCCTCCTAAGGGGCGCTCGGCTTCTTATCTGTGCTTAGAGCCGGAGCCTCTGTGCCGGAAATGAGGCCTCGTCTGTGTGCTGAGAGCTGGCTCAGATCCTCTGCAGACGCTCTGGAAGCAGCCTCTGCCTCCAAACCAGGGCCCCCGGTGAACCGTGCATGCCACTGCCTGAAGCTTCTAGGTTGGGTGCCTGCAGTGTCCTCATGCCATCGCTGCTGCCTTGCTGTCCAGACCTTGCAGCGGGCGCACAGGTCACTGCAGGAAGCTCAGGGGAGCTTCTGTCCTGGCCAGGCTCCATGCTGGTCCTGGGGAGCTGGTGATGGGTGTTGCTTCACAGAACAGGGCGGCCAGCCAGGACTGTCAATGCTGGTCTCACGGGGCTTGCCCTATACCAACCAGAGTGGGTATAAATGAATAGTTCATTATCTGTATTTTTCAGGGGAGGAAGGCTTTGTGGTGGTTCGTTCGCTCCTACGTGGAGCCGCTGGGTCCTATTTGGGTTCTACTTGGGCAAGGCCTCCTAGGCTGGGGGGGTGGGTGCCCGCAGCTCAGGCACTCCCAAGACCATCCCACTTCCGGGGAGCCAAGTTTCAGAGCCTGTGGAGTTTTCACACCACATTCCAGGGGCCAGCAAAAGTCTAACAAGGGCAGGGCATTAGCTCCATTTTTGTGACAAGTTTGTTCACGGCCTAACAGTTTGTATCCCGTGTAAGCAAATACAAGTACCTGCTGTCTTAAACTCAGACCTCATTTGCATAAGGAGAGTAAGCAGGACATATCCTTTGCTGTTGGGGACCTACCCACTGACTCCAGGGCTTCCTTATCTGATGACCCAGGTGTGACCTGACTATGCTTTGCCAAGGGGCCCCAACCTCCTGTGGGTCTTGAAGGCGAGGACCCTCGCCGTTGCTTGGCATTTGGGCCGGAGCATCCTGGGCCCAGGGGTCTGGGGCCTGTGTTCTGGGACAGCCCTTCCCAGCTCGGGTCTTGGTTTCCTAGTCTGTGAGATTCGTGGGTTGGGCTGATTTGGGGCTCCACCCAACAGCAGCTGATGCTGTCATCACCTAGAGGGCACCCGCGATGGACCAGCCTCTGCCAGGTACCTTGCAGTCACGCAGGGCAAGAGTTTAATCATTCATCGCCCTGGTAGGGATACGTAGGTCCAACAAGGTGATACCTTGCCCGGCACACCCGCCCCTCCTGCCTGCCCCTCACAGCGAATGATCCCACCTCCTGCTTGGTGGTTGGGTGAAGATACAGATGTTGCTGTGGGGTGCACAGCTAATAATTAGGGAGACCAGGATTTGGACCCGCATCTGTTAGATTCCAAAACTTCGAGGTGTGATGGGGAACGATACCCAGGCCAAAGCCCGCCTTGTGTATTTCGAAGGAAGCGTCCCTGGCAGCCTGACTCGCCTCTGTGTGAAACCCATTAGGCAGGGCCGTCCCATGCTGACGACGGTGGGACCCGTCCCGCGTTGACGCGCACTCGGCAGGCTGTTATGAAGGCCTTGGCAAATTTTTGTTTTAAAAGAGTTCTCGAAAATGACAGCCGTCATTTCGGGGGTCTTTGTTAATCTAACAGTGTTTCCTGGCTGAAATGTGTGGACTGTTTACCAAAGTTCTTGCACATAATGAGCTCGGGGCAGAATTAAAACAATTCTGGCTTGTTTCAGGCCCGGTGTGCAGCCGGAGAAGCCATCTGGGGGAAGGAGCCCTCAACACGAGCCCAGGGCTATCCGGGTGGTGCCAGGGTTAGACCTTGAGGCTGTCGAAGGCCCCGTGCTAACATTTTCACCCCCAAGTGGATTTGCATCAGCACAAAGCAGTGCCTGGTTATTCTCCGCACGGTGTCACTGCACATATGCATTCCACGGCTTCGCATGGCGTAGTTTAAAAAATTAATAGACGAGCCTTTATTTCTCTCTCTGTGAGCCAATGCTTAGAATTAATTTTTTCTGGCCCACTAACTCCTGTGGTTAAAAGTACAAATTAAGCTTTCTGGGAAAATCCATCACAAAATTATTGAAAAGTCAGTGTGGAGAAGATAATGGGCCCTGTATTGGGTTATGTCTATAGGGTTATTGTTTTCTGCAATTACACTTTTCTTTGTTTTTCTTCTTCTGTGCTTTGGGAAATCAACCCGAGAATGGTCTTCCAACTCGGAAGAGTTATGGGCTATTTTTCCCGAATGGGATTGCCCTTCCCGAGAACAGTGGGCATCTATTTGACAACAGGTTATAAATTTGTGCTCCAAGTTCTCTGAAGAAAGCATGAATCTCAGACAATGGTGCTGTGGTGCGATATTTCAGGCGGGCGTGTAGAGGTGTCAGAAGTCAATAAAGTCCTCAGGCTCCAGCGTGTACCCAGGCAGCATCTGTCAAGCATTCTGTGTGGACTTTGCGCGGGATTAGAAGGTGGATTACAGCGAGTTCTCCAGCGTTTCTTGCCCTGCAACTTCCCCGTGCCCCAAAGCCCATCCTAGAGCGTGCTCCGCTCGAGCCCCAGCCCTCTGGGGGAGTGTGCCCGAGCCACGCCATCTGTCGGCCACGCTCACAGCATCTTTCCAGTCACTAGACCCTGCTGGGTGCCAGGCGTGGGGCCGGGCAGTAGAGCACACAGAACGCAGGTGTGCCCGGCCCCGGAGAGCAGCTCCCCTGCCAGGTGGGCCCTGTGCCTGTTTCCCGCTCGTTTGTCTAGTGGCAGCTACTGAAGTTGCAGGCAGAGGGGCTCAGAGGTCCTTGATCACTCCCAGTCTTGCTTCAAACCATCCAGAGGGGCCCCTGCATCTCCAGAAGAGAGTCCCGATTCCCCCGTGCGCCTCTGAGGCCTTCTGGGGCCTTCCTCTTCCCTTCTGCGGTTTCATCCGCGTAATTCCAGCTGGACCTTTTCCCAGGGTCCACCCCCCCCACACTGGGTTGGGTGCCCCTCCCAGCGTGTCCCCACTGCCCCTAATCTCTCCCCTCACCACACTTGTCTGTCACCTCTTGGAATGTGTCCCTTTGGTTAACATGGGGGCAGGGCCGCGGGGTCTTTCTCATGGCTGTGTCCCCAGCATGATCATGGTGCTTTGTCAGTGTTTGTGGAGTGACACACGGTGCCCTGCGGGATGGCGCCGGCTCCGTGGGCTGAGCGTGACGGCCCAGCAGCCGCCAGCATGTTAGCGGAGGTCTCAGGGAAGGAGCTGGAGGTGGCGTGTAGGTGAAGGATGTGTGCTGGGGTCCCAGTCATCACTTTCTTTATTAAACTGGGCCTATCACTTGACATCCTTCGCCACTGAGGGAAAAATAGCCTGTTTCAAAGTACAAGTTCAGGGGTGTCTGGGCTGCTGCCGCTGGGAGAAAAATGACTCCTGGCGAGAGTGCTGGGGTGGGCGGGGCTGCCGTTAGGCTGCATTGACGGGCTTCCTTCCTGCTGCCCGCTCCGCTGTACCCACAAGGACACTGGGGCCAGAGGGCAGGGGGAGGAGCTGGGGCCCTGGCTGCCTGACTCCTGGTGCAGGGCTCCTTCCTGCTGTTTTTCCAGGCAGCGGAAGGGCCGAGCAGGCAAGAAGGCAGGCCTGTGCGCTGGAGTGGACGTCTTTGGCCCAACGGCCAGGTGGGTGCTTCTGGTGATTCTGCTGATGCCCCGCCTGGGGTGGGAGGCTCCTCCTTTACCGTTCCCAGCCTGGTTCCCCTGGGGAGCGCCCACCAAGGCCACTTTTCCCTCCCGGGGAAACACCTGTTGTGTGCGCCCATCGCGAGATTTGAGGCTGTGCTGTGGGTTCCCAGACGCCGGCTAGAGGCAGGCGGCGTCCCCTCTGCCCCTGGACGGTGAGGGTGGCCTGGGGCCCACGGGCAGAGGGCCGGGACGACTGGGCTCCGGTGTGGGTGGGCTGGTCAGCGTGGAGTGCGCGCTGGTGGGTGTGCGGAGCCACTGTCCCGGCCCCTCTGGGCTCCGTCCCCTCGTCTGCGGAGGGCTGGCCCCTGAGCTCTGTGCCTGTCGAGGGGAACAGACCCCTCCGTGTGGTTCCTCCCGGTGCCGTGCCCTGCCTGCAGCTGCCCCTGAGCGGAGCCCTCTCACTTCTCTTTAATCAAGTGGATGCACATGTGTTTTGTTTTTTTAATCTATAATACGTTTTTCAGAAGTACCGCACCTTAGTTTTTATTCTACTTTGAATGTAAGTTTAATTTCAATGCACATTTATATTTAAAACCTCATATGTATTAATTTCATGATACTGGTTTGCTTTTCTTCTCACCTTCACGAAGCAGTATTATTGAGCGTTCTCCTGCCTCTCTGGCACCCGCGTCATCACGATCCCCCAGGCCACTCTGAGACATCTGATAGAGTTTTCCAGAGCGTGGCAGCTTCACTTCCACCTAAGTCATTTCAGATCCTGCACTTATTGAATCAGTGAACGGTGCTGTCACTGGAAGCTTTCTACCGGGCCGCAGGTGCTCATTTGTAAAACTTTTGGACATTTTGTTTTTCTATTTGGCACTTTGTGGACGTGGTCCACCCACCTTCTAGAACTCTGACCTTCAGCTTGTCACCACTCCCCCTGTCCTTGGGGACCAGGGAGGTATGGGGGCAGGGTAGCACAGCAGAGGGAAAGGGGGCCTTGCATACTCCCACCGCTTGGGGCTCACAGGAGACCTACCTACTAGCAGGTGAGCAGGGCCCAGAGTGAAAGGAAAGAGATGGAGCCATCCCCTCAGGGTTCAGGGGCTCGAGTGGTACAGGATACAAGCCTGTCCTCTTGTAGGACAATCCACTGTTTATCTGCAAGATGCCTTTTTTTTTTTTTTTTTTGAGGTACGCGGGCCTCTCACTGCTGTGGCCTCTCCCGTTGCAGAGCACAGGCTCCGGACGCGCAGGCCCAGTGGCCATGGCTCACGGGCCCAGCCGCTCCGCGGCATGTGGGATCTTCCCAGACCGGGGCACGAACCCGTGTCCCCTGCATCGGCAGGCAGACTCTCAACCACTGCGCCACCAGGGAAGCCCTGCAAGATGTCTTTTATAAACAAGGTCCCAGTGGCTTGTGGGGAGGCCTAGGCAGTCCTACACACACAGCTTCTAAGAGCCTCAGAAAATCAAAGATTCAACCCAGTGATGTATGTGAAATGCCATGTCTTAGTCTGCCCGGGCTGCCATGACAAAATACCACAGACTGCGTGGCTTACACAACAGAAATTTATTTTCCCACAGTTCTGGAGACTAGAAATCCAAGATCAAGGTGCAAAGGGTTGGTATCTGGGGAGGGCTCTCCTCTTAGGCTGCAGACGGCCACCTTCTTGCTGTATGCTCACGTGGCCTTTTCTCCTGTATGGAGAGTGAGCAAGCTCTCTGGTGTCTCTTACGAGGACACTAATGCTGTCAGATCAGAGCCCCACTCTTATGACCCCATTTTATCTTATTTACTTCCTTAGAGGCCCTGTCTCCAAATACAGCCACGCTGGGGGTTTTAGGCTTCAACTTATGAATTTTGGGGGGACACAATTCAGTCTGTAATATGTTTAGCACATTGCCTGACACATGGTGGGTGCTGCTCAGTGAACATTTGTTGCACGTGAATCTGAAACGTCTTAGGTAAGATGGAATTTGCCCCAAAGGCTCTAGCCAAATCCTGAAGATCAAGAGGCCCTGGGGAGTGGTGTGTCTTCTTAGGAAGGCACATCCTGAACCTGTGCCCTTTAATCTGAGCCATCTCCAGATGCCTTGGTCTCTGACTTCCTGACCCTCCTGGGGAAGTGGAAGAGTTGCAAGGTTTGACCAAGGTGAGGGGATGATACTAATGGGGCCAAATACTGTGAAGCCCAAATTCTTAGTCTGTTTGTTAATCATAATACCTTATTTCTGAGGAATTAGCTCCAGGAAAGCCAGGAGTTTGACTGTTTCATGACCAGCATGTTAAACAGTGCCCCGCAAAAATTAGGTGCTCCCTGAATGGATGTTGAATGGGTGTTGACTTAATCGGAAGAGTTGCAGGGTCCTCATGGACCGCTTAATGCTTCCTGCACTGGCAACTTCGGACGAGGCTGGCAGGGCTGCTGTCCCCGCTGGTAGGTGAGGACACAGAGGCGCAGACGGGACCGGGGACCGTGTAGGTGATCCAGTAAGGAAGCCTGGGCCTGCTGGACTCAAGGGGGCGACGTGGGGCAGGTCCCAGGAGGACCGGGCTGGGCAGGCGTGCACGGGAGGGGCTTGCTCTTCGGGTCCCCCCCCCCACCCCGCCCCCGGCGGCCTGTGCCTTTCTGGCAGGTGGGGAGGGCCCCGGGAGGTGCCCACTCTGCGGTGCTCCAGTCCTCAGCCTGCAGGGACAAACCGCTGGAGAAAGCCTCCCTTCTGGCCTGCCTCGGGTCTCCATGGCCAGCCCGAGGCAGGGGTTTCCTGAGTGAGTGAGTGAGTCAATGCAAGGACACGTTAACCACCCTCGCAAGTTTAAATGGAGGCCATTTCTGCTCAGCTGGTTAACCTGTCACTCCCTTTGGCCCCTGACATTCATTCTGAGGTGCATTCTTCTTTTATTGGTGTGGCTAATTAATGCATGACATTAAAATATTGACATGGATTGATTCGGGTATCTGAACCCTTGGAGCCTCAGTTAATAAAACAACTTTTGATAAGACTAGTGGTTTTAAAACGTTTAGACTTAATTATATTTTCTAAAGGATTTTTCTAGACTCATATGACTGCCTGGCAAGGTACTTCAATTCCCTAGTTAACTGAAAGAAATTGGTTTTTCATTTGGTTTTGCTTAATACAAATTAAAAGTCATATACATTTGATGCAAGTAGTTAAAGGATTATTTATTAAAGTCTCCCTCTTTATTTATTGGGGGAAAAATCTGTCAGAACTGAATTAACTTTGAGCATGATGTGAGGAGAATCTGACAGTTGGAGAGCTGTTTGGCCTGGCGAAAGCTCATTTCTGTCTAGAACTCCCTTTTCGATTCTTCCTCCGGGATGACTGCATTTCTTCTTTGAGTTTCTTCTGTGCGGTAGATGTGTTAGCCCACGTGCATCTCACTTTCAGCGTCAGCAAGTTGTGAATTAAGACAGTGCTTGAAATGGGAGAGCTGAGGAGAATTCAGGTGTTTCATTCTCATCTCACTCAGGTTAGGAAGCCTGCCAGAGGTAGCAATTTCAAAAGAAAGAAAAAAAGAGAGGAAATGAAAAGGAAAGTATCCTCAGAAACACTAACTGTAAGAGGATATAATAAGTCAATGGATATTACCCCACTTGTAAGAGTCAACTCCTCTCATTAATTATTTTCAGAAAGCTCACTGTCACAATGCCAAAATCTCCCAAAAGCATAGCCTAACAAAAGACCTTGCAAATAACTCCATCAAATTTACCAGCCTTCAAAAGAAATCTTTTCTCCTTTCTTCTTCTTTTTTAAGGTTTTGACATAATTTCAGCCTTACAGAAAAGTTTTGAGAGTAGTGCAAAGAATTTCCAGACACCCTTTACCCAGATTCCACTACTGTTAATACCATTTTATCCTCTCTCTTTCTCTCTCTCTTGATATATAGATGTACGTGTATATACATTCGTACATACATACTTAGGTACATTTTTTTTTCTGAACCACTTAAGAGTAAGTTGCAGACTGATGGCCCTTTACCTCTAAATACTTCAATGTGTATTTCTTAAAAACAACAAATTCTCTTTCATAACCACAGTGCATTTATCAAAATCAGGAAAATAACATTGAAACAACATTATTATCTAATCTCCTGTGTATACCTTACTGAGATTTTTTTTCAACAATGTCCTAATAATGTCCTTTATAGTGAAAGAAAACTCAAGATCATGTGTTACCTTCATTGTCATGTCTCTTTAGTCTCCTTTAGTTTATAGCCATTCCTGTATTTCATGACATTCACATGTTTGGAGGGTACAAGCCAGTTATTTTGTAGACTATACTTCATTTTGGGTTTGTCTGGTGCTTCCTCATGGTTAGATTCAGGTTGTAGACTTTTGGGCAGGAATGTCCTAGGGGTGATGCTGTGTCCTTCTCGGTGCCTTGTGTCAGGAGGCACATGCTGTCAGTTAGTCCTATTGTTGGAGTTACTGGCTTTGTTTGGTTAGTGTGATGTCTGCCAGGTGATGTCTTTCCAGTATAGTTACTGTTTTGCCTCTTTTTTTTTTTTTTTTGCGGAACGTGGGCCTCTCACTGTTGTGTCCTCTCCCGTTGCGGAGCACAGGCTCTGGACGCGCAGGCTCAGCGGCCATGGCTCACTGGCCCAGCCGCTCCGCGGCATGTGGCATCTTCCTGGACTGGGGCACGAACCCGTGTCCCCTGCATCGTTAGGCGGACTCTCAACCACTGCGCCACCAGGGAAGCCCGTTTTGCCTTTTGTAACTCAAAAGTATCATGTAGGGAGAAACTTTGAGACTAAATAGCCTGTTATCCCTCAAACTTTATCCACTAGTTTTAGCATACACTGATGATTCTTGCTGTATCAGTTCCTATGATGATGGTTGGAAAATGGTGATTTCTGACTCTATCATTTCTTCCTACTATAAAGAGACCCCCCGCTCCCCATAAGTTTATTTATTTTATAAGAGTGTGGGTTCATGGACTCTTTGTCTAATAAATTCTAATTTTTTTTTTAAATAGAATTGCTGGGATTCTTTCTCCTGTGGGGTTTTTTTTTTAATTATTTATTTTTGGCTGTGTTGGGTCTTCATTGCTGCGCGCAGGCTTTCTCTAGTGGTGGCGAGTGGGGGCTACTCTTCGTTGCGGTGCGTGGGCTTCTTATTGCGGTGGCTTCTCTTGTTGCGGAGCACGGGCTCTAGGTGTGCAGGCTTCAGTATTTGTGGCACATGGGCTCAGTAGTTGTAGCGCACGGGCTTAGTTGCTCCGCAACATGTGGGATCTTCCCGGACCAGGGCTCGAACCCGTGTCCTCTGCATTGGCAGGTGGATTCTTAACCACTGCGCCACCAGGGAAGCCCTCTAATCTGTTTTTATCATTGGACCAGTGGAAGCTCCTTCAAGCTGGCTCCTGTGTCCATTTGTCTCCATCATTCCGTGAACACCCACTTACTATTTGGCACGGCAAAATAATCCGGTCTCATCTTGTTCTATCCCTGTCCCATCTCCAAGGAGCTATCTCCAAGGAGCTCTAAGGAGCTCTGCCTTCTTTTAGTGGAGAAAGGCATTTAGAAACCAAGATTTGGGTTTTAAGTGTGCTCACCACTGCTGGGGTGTCAGTGCATCTCAGAAGACAGATCAGTAGATGTACACGTGCACATACCCATATATACCTCTATCTAGTTCTTTCCATTAAACCCACGAGTTCATGTGGGTTTCTCTGAATCCTACCTGGTATTGTGGGGTTCATTTCGCCCTTTTCCATTTCCATATTTGTGACTTCCTTCTCTAGTAATGTGAAACTTAGCTCCCATTTTCACAACATATTTATATACTTGCTCAATTCTAGAATGTCAAAAAGCCATTTCAGAATTGTTAACCTCTGTAAAAAAGCCTACTAATTAGAATTCATTATTAAGAGTTCTTTTATGCCTTTAGCCTGAGGGTATATAGTCCAAATGTATTCAGATGTTCCTTGGGCTAAGTTCTTTTTCTCTTTCCCTTTCAGTGTGATTTTGTCGTTTGTTTGAAATACCATTTGGTGCATTTGTTTTTCTTTGTGTTCTATTTTTTCCTTTTCCCTCCCTTCCTTCCTGCCTCCCTCCCTTCCCCCTTTCCTTCCTTCCTTCCATCTTCCATGTGAACCACTCACATATATATGCAAGTCAAATCTATAAAAAAAGTTCTATTTAGAGAGGTATCCCCCATCCCCACACCATTTCCTCTATCCCATCTGCCCACTTCCCAGCCCTGCCCTGTAGGTAACCAATCTCATTAGTCTTTGGCTTTTCCTTCTATGTTTCTTTTTGCTCAACTGGGTAGTTTCTTTTTTCTTTTTCTTCTTTTTTTTTTTGATGTGGACCATTTTTAAAGTCTTTATTGAATTTGCTGCAGTATTGTTTCTGTTTTGGTTTTTTGGCCCCGAGGCATGTGGGATCTTAGCTCCCCAACCAGGGATAGAACCCGCACCCCCTGCACTGGAAGGTGAAGTCTTAACCACTGGACCACCAGGGAAGTTTCTTTCTTCTCCTTTTTTTTTTTTTTTGTGACTGTGCCATGAGGCTTGTGGGATCTTAGCTCCCCGACCAGGGATTAAACCGGAGCCCCCGGCAGTGAGAGTGTGGAGTCCCAACCACTGAACCAGCAGGGAAGTCCCTCTCCTTCTTTCTTCATGAAAGCATATTAGCATATTATAGATCCTCTTTCACATTTTGCTTTTTTTTTTTCCCCTCCCACTTAACAATGTGTCCAATCAGGCCACACCAGTCCCTAGAGCTCCCCTGGTAGCTTTGTCACAGCTGCAGAGTATTCCATTGCATTCTCCTTCCTTTTGGCTATCATTTGGGTACATGAGAATGAACTATACTGCGTGTATCTAGGTGCTGGTAATAGTACAGTCCTTCCAGGATGTCACCTCGTTTCCACCTGATGGTGGAAGAGTGGCAGTGTGCTTGGAGGAGGAAACTGAGGCTAAGAGTAGTAGCATTGACCCCATGTTATGCACACTGAGCTGGATCCTGGGGTTTGAGGTCCGTCTGTGTGGTGCTGGAGATGGGGCTCATGCACGACGGCTACATTACATGCCCTCGTTGCCCGTCCTCTGTCAGGAGACGGGGATCAAACGGAGGGTGCTCCTAAAAGGAAGGCTCACATCCCTGGGTGCCATGATCCTGGGGGAGGGAGGGTAACCCAGGAGAAATTGTTGTGCATTCCATTTAGAGCTACTTTTCATATCATCATTCTGAAATTTCTGTTTGTGTGTGTACGTGTTTTATTTTTTATTTTTTTGCGGTACGCGGGCCTCTCACTGCCGTGACCTCTCCCGTTGCGGAGCACAGGCTCCGGACGCGCAGGCTCAGCGGCCATGGCTCACGGGCCCAGCCACTCCATAGCATGTGGGATCTTCCCGGACCGGGGCACGAACCCGTGTCCCCTGCATCAGCAGGTGGACTCTCAACCACTGCGCCACCAGGGAAGCCCGCGTGTTTTATAATATATCTAATGTATCGGTAGAATAGTATTTCTGTACTCGAGGTTATGTGCTCAAAAAAAAAATTTTTTTTTTAATGCTAGTGATAAGTGATCAAAAAAGTTTGGAGGCTACTGAAAGAGTTGTTCTCTCAGCTGTCCTGGAGTGGAAAGAGCCTGGCTGGGCCTTTGGTCCAGAGGTGACTCTTGTGACCCGACCTGTCCCTGCCAAGCGGGGTGAGGAGCTGGGCACTCATTGATTCATTTACTCAGCTCTGCTGGGTGGTGGGTTAATGCGGTGAGCAGTGCATTGCCCAGACCTCATCTAGTGGCTCCCGGTCCAGATGGGAACTCCCAGGCCTCTCAGGGAAGAACACGGTGCTGCGGCTCACCTAGGAGAGGCGCCTAAGCGAGATTTGGTGGTTGGACACGTCTTCCAGGGAGAAACGAGTGACAGCGCAGGAGACACCTGCGAGCCTTCAGCTGAAGAGGGGCCTGGAGGAGGGAGAGCGCAGCTGCGGGTGGATTCACCGTGCACAGATCTTTAATCTCCCCGGGGCCTCAGTTGACTGCGGTGCACCACCAGCCCAAGGGCGAGTCTTCTCAGATGAGTGTAGATGCTTCCAGCCCAGACTCAGGCGTCACTCTTCCAGACTCCTCCTTCTACTGACCAGCCACGTGAGCTTGAGATGTGTAGTGTCTGAGCACGTAACTTTCTCCCTCTCCACTCATCTCATTTAACCCTCCCATCAACATAGCATTTTTTGCATACGGGATCTTGAGGCTCAGGGAGGTGAAATGCTTCTGGAGGGTCACACAGCTAGCTGGGGATTGAGGCCAGGCGGGAGCGCAGGGCTGATTGCCAAGTCTGGGCTCACATTTTCACCACAGACCGCGCGCTTTTTACTTAGAATTCTCTTGAGCTTGAGAAAGGGGTTCTGTTTGCTTTAACGTTACTTTAATGTTTCTTGGAATCTATTTCCTTTGTTTATTTTACAGCCGTATAATTTGCAATAGAATAGTTTTGCCTTGAGCTTCCATGTTTTAATGGTGTTTTAATGGCCTCTTAATGGTGTCTCCATGGATTTGTAGTCAGATACTTTTGTTATCCTGACTTCCTCGCGGCCTGAGCGCCCCTCCAGGCCTGTTGGACAGCTCTGCGATGGGTGCCGCGTGTCTCAGGGCGAAGAGGCCTCTGTGCGCTGGGGAGAGGAGAAGGGGACGTAGGTTGCCCGTGCGCCTGGGTTTCACTTTGCCACGTCATTGGGTCGCTCCTGGGGTTGATTTCCACCTAACAGCACCTGACCGGGCATCATCTACATGGAAGAGAAAGTCCGAGTCTCTGTCCCCGAGTCCTTGGGGATGTGGAGGGCGTGCACCCACCCTAGAAGCCAGGACGCTGACCCCACAGGGCCTCGGTTTGCTAGGGTGCCCTGCTTGCAGTTGTCCCTGTGCCACACCATAGGCTGAACCATCTGTTCTGCCTTTCTGTTTTGGAAACCGTGACACAACAGTTAGGGTCTTGCCTGGTGGAGCACAGAAGGCCCTTTAGGTCTGCGGCTGGGCCTCAGCCTTTTGGGTCCCCCCAGTGCTTGGCATGGAGCAGGGGCTCAGTGCTTGCTCATTGAATGAATGAATGAATGAATGAAGGCTTGAATGCTGAAGACGATGATAAGAAACGAGGAGGTGAAACCCAGTCCCGGGGACTTCTGTTCAGGACGAGCCCACTTGTTGGCCTTGCTCCTGGGACAGTGTCCAGCTACAGAGAGCAGGTCCCTCCATCTCTACCGCCATCCAGCCTCAGCCCTACTTTCTTCTTGGCTTCAGCAAGACCCACCTCCAAGGTACCAGCCGGTGCTCGTCGAGGGCCGAACCTTGCTGTTGTGGTGGTGTTGGCACCCAGTACGTGGTGCTCGTGCGCTAGGGAAAGCTACCCAAAGCTGGGCTCGTACTCCCGCTCTGGCGCTCACTAGCTGTGTGGCCTTGGACCAGGTGGGTGCCGAGCTCCGGCACCTCAGTGCCCTTATCTCGAAGTGGGGACAGTGTGTCCCCGTTTGCAGAGAGTGGCTGTGGGGACTTGGAATGCTGTGTGTCCTGCCCAGCACCCAGACACGCGGACATTAGTTGCTGCTGTCATCATTGTCATTACTATTGCTGTGCCACCCCAATGCGATTATCTGCTGTCCCCCACTAGCACACTCCCCCCACTGCGTGTTCACCCACAGCCCTGGCGCGTTAACTCTCCCTCAGTGAGACAGGAGAGACGCTGGCGTCAGTGTGTATGTCTGCTAAGCTGCTCAGAGGCCCCAGCGGATGACTGGGGATTGAGGACCGGAGGGGCTGGAAGGGAGCGGCTGCCCTCCCTTTTCCTCGCCTTCTCTCTCTCTCCTCTCCTGACGCACCACACTTTTCTCAAAAGAAAAAAAGACATGGTTTGAGTCAGGGAGAGAAATCCCCAGGGCCCTGTTTCACACAATTGTCCCATTTCTAAACTTGAGTTAATAAGAATAAACAAAGTAGTAGGAGGGTTTGCACAGAAGAATATTATTCTGACGATTATGTAAATATTTATGTGTTCTGGCTTTCTCATTTTGTTACTGGTGTCTAATTTCTGAGTCTCATAATGAAGTGTAATTTGGAGAAGATTTGCAAAGACAGGCGCAGCCGTGAAATAATTTGACTTGTTCAGTAAACTTGGTTTCAGCTATTCCTTTTCATCAGTTGTTTTAGAACCGCTTCAAGTTCTTTGTGATTTGACAACCGCTTTTAGCCTGATGAAGATATGACTCTTAAACATTGCCAGGAATTCAGAAGAGGTTTATAATACTGTTGCTTAATAAGAAAATGCATTCATCGGCAGGATATAAAATTTATGGGCTTCAAATGGATTTGAGTTTGTAGTTTTAGCCTTCTGTGCTCCTGCCATTCTTGAGGCTACGAGTGGGGTTTTTTCATTAAGTTAAATTGAATTGAATGAGCTTTTACTGAGAGCCCACTCCCTGCTAGACACAGTCTCCTTAACCCGGGCACTGCCCGTACGGTGGCAATGGGGGGCGAGCTAGCGGAGGCCCAGCGAGGTTCTGCCCCGCGCTCACGCACAACCGGCTGGCGAATCTGGGAGGTGGGATCTGAAGTTAGGGCTGAGGCGTCTGCTCTTTCATCCCCTGCTGATTCCAGGCAGAGCTGATTAGAGAGAAGAGACGGGTTGAGTGGCTTTGCATATGTTACCTGTTTTAATCTTCTCAACCACCCTGTGAAGTTCAAGTTTGTTACATTTCCTTTACTTTACATCTGAGGAAACTAAGGCTGCGAATGGTGTGGTGACACGGCAGGTCACAGAGCTGGTGAGAGATGGAGCTGGGATTTGAACTCAGAGCCCTCTGGCTCCAAAGCCAGCATTCCTTCTAGAACTCCTGGGGGGAGGTGGGGGGAGGAGTGTCTGCATTTCCTCCAGCGTGTGGCTGACCGCCTGCCGTGAAAGTGGCCTAGCACTAGTGACTGGGGCACCTTCCTGTAAACCGAGGCAAGGGGAGGTATGGAGGCGGGGCTGGCCTTCAGTTTCCTGGGCACTTTCTAACTCTCTGCCCCAGCCAGGGCCATCTGTCCTCTCTGACCCTCCCTTTTCCCGCTGGTGAATGAATGGCCATGATGACACATCCCGGTTGTTGGTAGGATTACAGAGAGTATGTGTGAGGCACCTGGCGGTGTGTCTGGCGCGTGGCGGGCCCTGCAGTGAGGAGCCCTGCCCTTTAGAGACCTGCTCGCTGCCGCGGCTGAGAAGCTGCCATTGCTTCAGCCCTGGGACTCCTGTGCATCATGGAGCTGATTGCCAGTGGAGACGGGCGATTCATTCGACGGCCTTTTGTGTGGCATTGTGCAGTTCAGCCTGGCACAGCACGCCACGTCCACAGCAGGTATTCAAGAGCCATTAGTGTTTATGAAGGTGATAAAATTGCTGAGATGGAGGGAAGCCGTCAAAGTAAGAGCCTCTGCCTGTCTTGTGAAAGTTAACTCGCAAACCTAATGACTGTTGCGCTGTCGAAAAAGTGTCATCTGGGTTTCTCGCTGGAGATGGAACCCTCTGGAAGGGTAGTCGGGCAGCCCCTGATGGCTGCGCGGGGGCGGTGCTTTTTCTATGACAGTGAGTTGGAGAAATTAACAGTGGTCTCTGAGGAGCCGCGCTCAGCTTAACCCTTTGAATGGCAAAAGCTTTAAAATGGATCCTGGAAATAGTTGTATATTCTTCATACCCCACCACGTTTTCCCTGAAAATGAAAGCAACTTTGAATGTTTGAGGTTTTGGTGACAAAGATCCCTCTCCTTCGTAAAGCATGTTGCAGTGGTTGGGAACGAAACCAGCACAGCGTGTTCTGTGCTGTAGGGGAGGCTGAGAGATTCGTCCAAGCCCCACTTCTGTTCGGTGGGGGGGAAACAAGGACCCCGACTTTTGGTCCGTGTCCAAATCTATGTCAAGGAGAGGATTCATTCTTTAGAAACAAATGTGAGTAACAGCCCCTGAATAGTCATTTTCAAGTCATTCTCTGATAAAGATAGAATGCTTAATTGAGGCACATTGAATGGTTTCAGGGCATTTGGAGTCGTCCCAGGGTGGACCGTTTCTCCCTGACTTCATTCCGCCGTGTGGGTTAAGGGTCGGTTATACCAGGGGAGCGTTTTCCTCTTGGCTGCGTTTGTACCTGGCAAGTTGCGCAGGAATTCCTTAATTGCAAAGTAGCTGCTCTCAGAATGCAGCCAGGCAGCGGCACTCAGTAGCCTCTTGGCCACGGGCAGCGGGCTGGTGCCAGACACCTGGGCTTGGGTCCTGTTGCGCACGCTGCTTAGCTGTTCTCAGCTGCCGTTTGCTCGCTTGTAAAATGGGGCTAGGATGGGACCCCTCGGAAGGTTCTGGGGGGCACGGAGGCCGGCTAGTGTGATGCGGTGTGTTAGCTCTGCGGGGGCCGCACTGGGTGCTGAGGGACCGTGGGACAGAAAGACAGGCCCCGGTCCACTGAGGTGGAAGAAGCTCGTGTGTCCGGGGCCGCGCGACACCCACCTTGCCCGGCGACCTCTACCTTCTGGGGTATTGAGAGGCTCGTTCCTTGTTTTTGTTCCCTTTTCTTATGTAGGGAGAGTCGGAGCAGCAATTCTCAGGTCAGATTATTTGGAAGATCCATATTACCACTGATTATTTACGAAGGGACAGGCCAGGGGGAGGTAACCAACTCGATTAATTTGTCAGCGAGGCAGCTGGAAGGATGTGTGACAAACAGACCAAGCTGTCATTTGGCCAGAGATTGTCAGCGCTGGGGTTGTTCCCCCAGGAGAGCCATGATGGCAAATGTAATTGACATTTTTTATTAACCCTGAAATGATTAAAGATGCCACTGCTGACTTTGTGTCAAAGTGCCCAGTCCCTGGCATTTTGAACGAGGGTTCTATGTTGGAGCCAGTAAACAGCCTTGTGTTTACTTCCTGTTCATCGCTTTAATCAAACAGGGCATACAGAGATCTGCCTGATTTGGTCTTGAAACCAAGCCAGGGAGCCAAGGCTCTGCTTCCTGGCTTAGGTTCTCAGAACATTCTGGTACAAGCGTCATGATGGACACTTAGAAGGCACTCTGTTCATTGACCCACTTAGGCATCAAGCGTTAGCTGAGCTCCTACTGTGTGCTGGGTACCGAGGTGTACAGAGGTGCGGGTTGGGGGCCCTCCTCTCGTGGGAGGTGTCACTACAGAGCGGGGATGGATAAATGTTCATCACTAATTGCGTGACCCAAGCTGTTGGGACCACGACCAGGGCTGCCCTCATTGCCGGGGGAGTGGGGAAAGTGGCACAGGGGTGATTTGGGTCTCAAAGGGAGAGCGTCTCCTCACCATGCAGGACTCACCTCAGGGGCTTTCCAGGCAGAGGTGGAAGCAGCCGTGCCTGGGGCGAGCGGGCACGTGGAGGGGCATGAGGGGGGAGGGTGAAGGGCACATAGGGCCGCTGGCAAGAGCGTCCCTGCACATGGGCTGGGGGCTCAGTGGAGGACAGCGTGGGCCTGCTGCTTCCTCTCCTGCCGCCGAAGTTACGGAAGCTCTGTGTGCTCAGTTTCCTCATCTGTGAAGTAGAAGCAGTCGTAATCTCCCATCTGTCAGGGCTGCTCTGAGGAGGGAATGACCCTGGGGGTAAAGCTCCCGACCAACCAGCCCGAGCCTGGCAGAGGGCCTGCAGGCACGCCGACAGGGGAGGAGGGAGGTTTGCGGCCATGCAGAGTCCTCACCCTGACTCTCTGTTAGGTATTTTTATTCCCATTTTATAGCGGAGAAGCCTCCTCGTAAGAGGGTCAAGCAGCTGCCCAAGGTTGTACGCGGCAGTGCAGGGGCTGGGAGGGTGCAGGGGGGCTCCTGGAAGAGGAGCGGGCCTGTGTAGCAAGGGGGTTAGGACGTGGCCCATCACGGAGCAATGACTCGTATGTTTCCTGAGCACTTGCTTTGTGGCCCGCTCTCAGATGGGCGGTACACACGTTCACTCAGTCACTGAGCAGGATTTAGTAGGCACCGACTGCATCCCAGGTATTCTACCAGATCCAGAGTACCCTAGTGGGTACCTGGCGGGGAAAGAAGGAAAGAAAATAAAATTATGACATGTCCAGCAGTGTGGATAATTGCTGTTTCAGCCTTGAAATAGTGGGTGCGTGTCATTAAAGTTTTATATACTAGCTCCCCTACAGCCCCAGCTAAAGCCCCCTCTGTCGCCCTCCCCCACTCCCCCCCTCCTCCCCACAGTACAGACTTAGAGCGAGATTTATCACTTGTGACTTAGACCTGTTGCTTGGGAGCCTTCCCCATCAGTTTAATCTCTTCTCCCTTTTAATCCTGTGGCTGGCAGGATGTTGCAGGGGCAGTAATTTAATAAAAGTACGCAGTTTGTAAAGCAGCTGCTATTCTGTGTACTAAGCACATTTGCCAACCTTTTCGGGGAACCCTCCAAGCTGTTCTAGGAACTTGGCGATATTGCAGGAAGAAAAAAGTTATATTTAATTTCATCCTCTGGGTTCTGCAGCTAACAGAAGCGTAAATGCGAGCCATGTCTGAAAGCCATTTCTTTATGTGATTCAGAGAATCAGGACGCTGCAATTACCCCGTATATGAGATTTATGAAAACATTAATGCCTAACGAGAAGAAAACATCTCGGTAAGTTATTTAATTTGAAGTTGCAGGCCTGGCTGCTGGTTCCTAATTCAGACCTCGTGCTCTGCCGCCAGCCCACAGGCACTCACTGCCCTCTGGCTCGCCCAGGAGCAGGGGTGGGGCAGGGCAAGGCGGAGCTGGGTTTGAATCCCGTCCGTCTGATTCCGAGCCCACCCCTCGCTCCCCAGCCCTGCACGGGCAACCTCTTTAGGTTTGTCACATGTGGCAGCTGCATGATCTGCACACATTTAAAAAAATTTACGTGCCGCATGCTTTTCCTTTC
Source organism: Aethalodelphis obliquidens (assembly GCF_003676395.1). Taxonomy (NCBI): domain Eukaryota; kingdom Metazoa; phylum Chordata; class Mammalia; order Artiodactyla; family Delphinidae; genus Aethalodelphis; species Aethalodelphis obliquidens. The sequence goes on from NW_020837965.1 coordinate 24,029,194, forward strand.
TTTATTTCGCTTTCCCCTGAACTGACATAAAAAGGGGAGTCACACACAAGCAGATGTCAAAATGACTGCCGTGCTTTGCCTCATCAACTGGAAAAGCCACCGACTGAATTACTCGCGACACCATTTCTGTTTACGGCAGATGCAGAGCGGGCGCTCGGGCTGGGGGCCGTATGTTTTCCTGTTTTTGGCGATGGCTGAAGCCTTAATTCAAAAACAAATTAAGTCCTTCAGCTGTCACTTGATTGTTCCCTCCGATCTTTGGGGATAAACATCATCGCTCCTACCTCGTATCTCTTCTCTCTCCTTTTCCCCAAAGGTTTTCCCCCCTTAATTTTTTTCTCTTTGCCCAGAACTGAACATTTTTTTTTGACAAAAGCATGCATTATTTAGAGCCTGTCGCTTCCTGAAGTTCTTTAATTACAGAATTAAACCAAAGTAATGACAGTTTAATTTGTTCTTTCATTAATTGGGAGCGCTCCGGGCCGATGTGAAATGAATGCATTTGGAAAGCATGAGGAATGTGCGTTGAGTGATTGGAGCATGGTAATAATAATCGCTGTCGTTTAACGCCTGGCACTGGGCAAGGTGCTCTTAAAGCATATTCTCAGTTTATCCTCCTAGCCACCTTGAGGAGGGGGTCACGCTTCTCTGTCCTGCAGATGAGATCTGGAGGCCAAGAGAGGAATGACAGGGCGAAGTCCTCCTGGGTGCCCGGTGGGAGAGTCAGGCCCGCACACCAGGTCGGGCCGTCGAGCCCCTGTCCTGTCCACAGCACCACTCGGTCCTCAGGCCCGAGCAGTGGTCTCAGTTCTACAAGGAGCTGCCCACAGGAAGACAGGCACAGCCTGGTGGGGTGTGCCTGAGAAGCACGCACCCGTGCCGGGCTGAATGCTGAGGTTGAACCCGTGGAAATGAAAGGAAAGCTGGGCAGGAGGGGGCTGATGCTTCGCCGAGGCTGCTGGTGGTTTTTCTACTTTGAAAGTAGCCATGGGGATGCCAAGAGGCGCGCTTGCAAGCACGGCCCGTTCCGTTTCGTTGTGGGTCAGGAGAGCTGCCCCAGAGAACCACAGGACCTATGTCTCTCTGAAGCCTGTGGTTCAAGGTGGAGCCCAGGTGTGTGGGGCTCTGTCAGGCCTGCACTCCTGGGCTCCACTCTGTCCAGGGCCCGGTCCAGGTCTGCTCTGGCTTAGGACGGGTCTCATCTCCAGCTGAGGCCAAGGCCAGGGCAGCTGCTGAAGCCAAGATGGCAGTCATCAGGGCAGCTGCCTTTCCACGGACACACGTGGCCCGGGCATCGTCCTCCTCACACTGGCCTCAGGGTCCGCCAGACCTTTGGACCCTTCTGTGCAGACTTCGGATGTCCCCGTCATGTCTGCATTGGCCCTGGGCTGGGGCTTTGGTACTGGGCTTCTGGGCCCGAACTGAGGGTGGACACTTGGTACCTTCACTTGTGCAGCTGAGCCATCTGGCCCGGCCAGCATCCCGAAGGGAGGCACTCAAGAAGGGCCTTACTTTGTAGGGTCTCGAGTCCTGTTTGCTCCAACAGAGGGTCATTTCGGCAGCAGGTGGTAAAAGACAGGAAAGAGAACAGACGGCTAGTGGCGCCTTCCTTTGTACCTTCTGCTTTACCGTAATGCCCTCTGAGCCTCCCTGCAGCTCTGGGAAGCGGTAGGCCTGGCCCCATTTTCTAGCTGTGGACATGGCAGCTCAGAGACGTGGTCGTCTGCTCAGGCCATGTCAATAGAAGGGGCACAGTGGGGTTAGGATTCGGGGTGTCTGAAGTGCCCTGTGGAATCGGACCTTGATGTCCTTGTTGCTTTCATCCGGTGTCCCCCAGGCCGCCTGCTTGCTCTCACGGTTCCCAACCCCCGGGACTCTCAGAGCCCCGCGCTACAGTTCCCCTGTGAACTTGGGATTTTATTATTAATGCGTTCTCTGCAGCGACGTCTAGATGAGTTTAGGATTAGAGGATTCAGTTACACTTTATTATTGTTTGCCATTAAAAATCATGCAAATAAGACACAGAATAAAGCAACTTGTATTGTTTTGGACAGCAGATTTACATGTTTACTGCAAGAAAAATGACACCAAACGCCTGCAAGGTGGTAATAAGATTGTACCTCAGAGCTTTCGCTTTGTTGGTCTTTATTCATAATTTATGCCACGACAACTTCCAAAAGAGGTTTTAGACTAGTTTATCATAAAAACTTACAGCACAGCAAGAGGATTTTAAAGCTTACTGTTGTAGAGATGAAAAGAAAGCCTGGAAGCCATGTAGCTCGGGGGAGGGGGTGGAGGCGGCAACACATGCTGTAGCCGGCTGACCTGGGCCCCGAAACTGCCGCAAGCTTCCTGGTCGCTAGAGCTGAAAGGAGGCCTGCTGGGTGGCAGGCTTCTCAGTTTTGGATTAACAGGAAGCTTTCCTCCACCTTCGTTCTCAAGCCCTTGGGTTGCCTTGTTGGGCTTCTGACTTCTCTCTGGGAAGAAGTGGGCACGGAGCCTGTCTGGGAGCATCTGGGCGGAGAAGGGCTGGTGTAGAAAGACACTCTGTTCCATCCTAACCAGAGTGTCGGAGGTGGTGCTGGGGAGCTGTTACCACGCCTTGGAGTTTAGAACCCTGGGCTTCTGACTTGGTGGTGGGGCTGCCTGGGCGATGCCAGCCTTAGGGGCAAGGACTTTAGGTCGGCCAAGGAAAAGGAGGCTCAGTCCACGGTGACCCCAAGCCTTCAGTTAACTGCTACGTCTGGTGCTTCCCCAGCACTGCGACCACCTGATGTTTCAGCCCTGGGCCCACCTTCCGGCGGGCAGGGTGGGAAGGATCGACCGAGGCCCAAGCAGAGTCCAGAGCAGAAGCGGGCTGGCCTTGTGCGCCTGCTCCTGTGGTCCCCAGGGGTCTTCACAGATGATGTGGAGCCACAACAGGTGCACTGCCGACGTTGATGGTCACATCAGTAAAAATATATAAATCACAGCACACGGTACACACAGCGCAGTACTGGTAATAATTAACTCAACAAAGGACAGCTCGAAAGCTAAGCAGCAGCTGTCCTGCTTTCCCTCTTCCAAAAAAAAAAGTTGGAAGCCGCGTGCCATGTCTGAAAGCTTGTGATCAAGAGTGTGGGAGAGACAGATTGACTAATGGCCAAATGAGCCTTCTGTAATCACTACAGGTATTGCTGACCTCACCTGGCTCTTGGGGGAACTGCTGTTCTCTGATGTGTGAATCCTTGTTGCTGTCAGCATAGGTTCAGGTAAAGGGATTTCTGGCCGTTAAACTCCCAGCCAAGCAGCTTCTGTAAACTACAGGCTGTGTGACCACAAAAATCATTGACCTAAGTGCTATGGACTTATTATCCTATTATATAACTTTTCTTAATCCTTTAGAATCGCTTGTTAGACTTTTATAGGTAACATAATTTTGTGCTCATTGAAGTAATGTCATTATACAGACTAATTCAAGACTATTAGAAATTTTGGGGACACCATTTATAATACCACCGAATGCATTCCAGGCACAGTTTGTTAGGGAATAATGAATATTCAACCCCCAAGAACCCCAGGCCTGGGCGTGAGCTTGGGCGCTGAGGAGGTTTGTGTTGACCGAAAGCTACTGGAAACTGGTTAGTTAGTCCTTAGCTGGCCCCTTCAGAAGCCATTAGACTTAGGGGTTGTTTCTGAGAAATGAACTTGAGACGCATAAATGTACTATGATTTTATTTTGGGGCACCAGCCTGGAGATATCACAAAGATAATTTCTGGGGAGTTAACAGCAGTGCCGGCCGCAGAGCAGGAACTTCTGCTGCCGGTGGGCATGGTGGGCATGCGAGCTTTCCGGGGGGAGATGGGACTTGTTCCTTGTCAAGTGTCAGCAGCTCTTTTACTGTCTGTGAATTGAGCAGATCAGAACCATCTCCTTGTCTTTCAGGAGGGATTTGGGGGTGATCTGGGCCGAGGGGCTCAGCCTGCTACCACCCCGGGTGTGAGTGCTCTGAGTTTGTCTACACCTAATGCAGCGCCGTGGGGCACCACTGGGCGGGTCGGGGAGGTGGCAGAAGCCGGGCCTGCAGAATGACATTTCTGTGGCCTAATGATTTTCAAAAACCATTTGTGAGATTGAGGTAATGTATTTCCCAGGCACAAGCAATTTACTCCTTCCCACCGTGCTGAACCAGGCTGTTAAATCCTCTTGCTGTGTGCATATAGCTGCCGGCACCAGGGGGAAATGGTCAAGTTCAATGCCCCTGCCATAGCCATGCTTGGCTTTTCTGGAATTGATGAGTAACTGCTCTTTTGGAAAGGAAGTTTTTAAGAACACTGGAAAGTGTTAAGTGAGGAAAGCAGGAGGCCAAATTGTATATTCAGTGAGATCCCAGGAAAAACCAAGCCTGCAGAGAAAAACACTGGGCGGGTGCTGGCAGCAGGGTCACAGTGGCTCCTTCGCCTGAGCACAAGGATTAGATTCAGTGTCCCCTTCTGTACTTTTTCAGTCCCTTACCCACTTCCCACTGCCTAGAGTGGCAACACCTGGCACCCAGGCGAGGAGCACCCCAGCGAGAAGCACACAGATTTGGACACTGGCCATGAATCCTGGGCCCGTTACTTGCACATTGTATAACCTTGGGCAACTCTCTTCATACCTCAGTCTCTTCACCTATCAAATGGCCCAGTTACATCTACCTCAGAGGGGTGCTGTGAAGATTCCATCACTCGGCTCAGCACCTGGCAGTGTGGGGCAGGTGGGGGTCTAAAGAAGTGATAGCCCCGGGCTTCCCTGGTGGCGCAGTGGTTAAGAATCCGCCTGCCAATGCAGGGGACATGGGTTCGAGCCCTGGTCCGGGAAGATCCCACACACCGCAGAGCAACTAAGCCCGTGCGCCACAACTACTGAGCCCACGTGCCACAACTACTGAAGCCCGCATGGCTAGAGCCCGTGCTCCACAACAAGAGAAGCCACCGCAATGAGAAGCCCGCGCACCGCAACGAAGAGTAGCCCCCGCTCGCTGCAACTAGAGAAGAGCCTGCACTCAGCATCAAAGATCCAACGCAGCCAAAAATAAAAAAGAAATAAAATAAATAAAAAAAAAGAAATGATAGCCCTTGTGGGGGTTATTATATAAGTGCATGTGTTTCTTTCATAATCTTAAAAACATTATAAATAAATAATGGGAGAAAGGAGTAATGACTGAAAATGGAAGAACAAAGCAGTCCATCCAGCTGCACAGTGCCACCGACCACTCTGTCCCGACCACAATGACCACTCTTCACTTGTCTTCAGGAAAGAGGTCAGAGGGCAACCACTGCCACATGGTGCATCCAGCCCTCCAGGAGGGAAAGCATGGAGCGCGATGGGAACATCCACTGGGATTATATCCCAGATAGTCAGGAGGGCTTCCTGGAGGAAGGAACATCTCAGCTGAGACTGGAGGGAAGAGTAGGGGCCAATGTGGTGGAGAGGGAGGAATTTGCTTCGGGTACAGGGAAGGGCATGTGTAAAGCCACAGGTTGCAAAGAGCAAGGTGAGTTTGGGAAGCCTAGCTAGAGGGCGATGCGCAGGTGAGGTGGTGGTGAGAGGTGAGGCTGGGCAGGTGAGTAGGTGGCTCTCAGGTCAACTGGAGGCTTTCCCACTAGACTGGGTCCATTTGCAACCCGTATGGAGTCCCTGAGCGTGGCCAGCAGAAGCCCACAGCCAGATAAGGCCTTAAGGCCAGAAGGCTCTGAGCGTACCTCCTTGCTGGGTGTCTGCATGCGTTTTAGGGTGAGGGGCCTGCGTTTTTTGTTTCGTTTTGTTTTTTAATGCATAGTGAGAAATCATAATGAGAATGACCACCCCCATCCAAACCCCCTCACGGAGGGCTGGTGAGAACCGTGGCTTTGGTGGGCAGTGTGGGCCTGACGGAGCCTGCCCTCAGGGCTGCCCTGGAAGGCCTCTTTGGGGAGCAGAGACAGCCTGGCGCTGGCCTGTGGTGGTTGCCGTGGCAGCAGGACCTGAGTGGCCTCACTTTCTGAGAGTGGTCACCCTGTTGGGGGGTCCTGCCCTGGCTGGCGTCAGGTGGGGTGGGGGACTTAGCTGGGTCTCTGGAAAAGCTGTCAGGAGGTGCTCCCCGGGGACAAGGCTGTGTGTGACAGCCAGGACACCAGGGCCCCCCAGCCTGGGCCTGCACAAGGATTAAGTTGGAGGCCACTGGAAATAAGTCAGGCCGTGCTCTCAGGGGCCCCCACTCAGTGAGTGCTGCACGCAGCCCCTCCCTGCCCGTGGGTGAAGCAGACACGCTGATCACGAACCAGCTCCTCCCCCGGCTCAGGTGGCGGGTGTCCCACCTCCCTGCCACTACTGTCCCTTGTCCCCGTCTGTCTTCCCTGCCACTCCTCCAGTGGTGGCCCTTCTGCCTGCAGCACCCCACCTTCTCAGCTTCTCTCCTTCCACCTCACTGCCAGTCAGATCCACCCCCAGGTCCTGGTGACACTTCTCCAAAATGACGTCCAGTGTGTCCTTAGCCCCGGCCTGCTCCCTCCCCTCTGGTCGTCCTCTTCACTGGTCTCCCCACAGGTTTCTGGCCTCCTGTGCAGACTGTTCTTTCAAAAGGAAAGCTGACTCCTGCTTTTCTCTCCTATGTTTAACCCTTCAACAGCTCCCCATCTTTTGTGGAGGGAGACACTTCCAAAGTTCTCCGATCTGTTTCGCCCGCCCCTGCTGCGCTCCCATCCACACGGGGCCCCTGGCCCCTCTGCAGGCTGGCTCTCCCCGCCCTCCCACCTCCCACCTTCCTCAGCAGCCCGCCCACCTCCCCAGTTAGAATTAAGCTTCACCTGCTATTATTATCTCTTGGAGGCCAGCTCTTTTCTCTTAGCACTGTCCCCAGTTGTAATACCCGTTTGTACATTTGCTTAATATCTTTTTCTTTCATTAGACTCTTGTGAGCTGTTTTGTTCCCCGGAGATTCTAGCAGTGAGCAGTGTTCCTGGCACGTAGTGGACCCTGAATAAGTAAATATCTGTGGAATAAACCCAGTGAATGAATGAGTTGCCCACTTTTCAAAGCCTCTGTTTGCATATCTGTAAAATGGAGGTAACTTCCCTGCTGACCTCGTGGGTCTATGTGAGGGTCACATGGTTCCGTAATTTGGAAAAGTACGGTGGAGAGTGATGCACAGACGTTAAAGTATGATATTATGACTCCTTCTAGCCAGGTCACACCCTCCTCTTTCCCCGGGCATTTTCTGAGAACGAGTACTTCTTAGCATAAAAGAGTAGGGAGCGGTACGAAGCCCCTTTCGGTGATCTGGCTTTAGGGTAGGTGCGCCACGGAGGAGAGAGGCCTGCGGCTCAAGGGCAGCTGTGACATTCAGCCTGGAAAAGTCCCTAACTGCCCTTCCTGTTCCCCCTGAGGTGGGCTGGTCTGGAAGAGCACCTGGCAGTGTTTAAGTGAGCTCCAGCACTGAGACCTAGAGCATTCTACCTATGTTGATGGGCTGCGGTAGTGCTTAGAAACTGTGGAGAAGGGGGGAAATTTGAGGAGACTAGATGGGCTTCCCAAGAGAGAGAAAAGGTGGTGTTAGAAGCTAACTATCAATAAAACTCACATTGACCTCTGGAAAAATTCTACAATGGATTTGTGTTAGAACTCTTGGTTCCAAGTGATAGAACACTCAATTCCTAGTAGCTTAAAGCAAAAAAGTGAATCTGTTGGTTCAAGGGTGACAATGCTGAGGGCTGTTTAGCTTCAGGCGTGGCTGCACTCAGGGGTCAGATGTCCTCATGTCTTTGTCTCACCTTCTCTGTCTCTAGGTGTGCCCTGGTCCCAGGGACACACCACCCCTGTGGTGGCTCCCTTTCAGCCTCAGGGCTACTGCTTCGCAGCCCCAATAGAGAGGAAATGCCTCTTCCCCTCTACTGCCTGCTGCAGCCCTGGGCTTGTACCCCAGTGCCTCGGGTTGTCCAGGACTGGGTTACGTGTCCTTTGTAGAAGCTTTGAGCCAGTGCCTCGTGCAACACACTAGCCGAGTGCGGCATGCGTGGTTCTCCAAGGAAGGTGGGCGCATGGACACCAGGCAAGCAGTAGAATCCATGGCACTGCAGGACTAAAAGACAGGTGTGCTGCTGGGAGCCAGCATTCAGTCACCAAAACCATTCATTCTTTTTTGAGTTCTTAGACTCATAGGATCTGTGTATATTGAGGCCGGAGACCAAGTGTATCTTAATTTGCAAAGGCAGCTGACACTCATGGGGCCCAGGTCTTTAGAATCTTGACGATTCCATCTCATCCTTATTTTGCAGAAGAGCTGGAACCCCAGGTCCTCCTGGTGCCAGAGAATCGCAGGCTGTTCTTGCGAACATGGCAGGGTGGTGGTGGTGGTGTCTACCATGCGATAGTGTCCAACTAGATGGCCGTGGCTTGTTCAAAAATAGCACCCAACCTAAAGAATCAACGATTTACTTCTAGGGTGGTAGAGGTTTCTCATGACCAAAGGGCACGATACTTAGCATTCTTCTGTTCCACAGCTTAATAATAAACAAATTGGGTAGCATTTCAGAAGGGAGGTCTGCTTGTCCAAGCTATAGAGGACTCAAAACTAGGAGAGCCATCCTTTGGTTCCTCTGTCCATTTGTCCATACATCTGTTCATCTGTCCATTTGTCTATTCATCCGTCCCTAAAGGGCTGTCAGTGGGAAGAGGGCTCAGTCTGACTTTGTGTTGTATTAGTCCAGAGAACTGGCTTAGGAGCCGTGTATGGGACCGCAGAGCACATTGCAGGTGGGAGGTGGGTGAGCGTTGATGGTTAAGCCTGAAGGCTTTCCAGCCAGTCTGCCCCCGTCTGATTCTCTGCTCCACCTCTCACCATGTGACCTGGGGCAGATAACCTCTCTGTGCTTCAGTTATCTCAACTGTCAAATGATGTTTATAATAATACCCACCTCCTACTGTGCGGTAAAGATTGAGTTAATTCTTGTGAAGTGCTTAAAACACGGCTTCTGTGTAGTACGGTTGAGTGCGTGATTACTGTTACCTGGAGGTATGAGGTGAGGTGGTATTTTGTCTCAGAATAATGTCCAAGGTTGCAGTGCTCTCAGAAGGGGCTCCAGCTCCTCCTGGAGTCGGGCAATCCCCACCGCTGGACGGCTGCACCACCTGCTGGGGGCCCTGCAGGCCGCCGAGGGCTCCTCCCCACTCCACAAGGAGGGTGGAGTGATGACCTCTAGAGCCCCCGCCTCCACTCTCCACACATTCTTCAGCAACCTCTGCAGACATCTTGCTCTTAATCCTTTTTACGCAAAGAAAACTCTTTTTTGCTCCTTTACATCTTCTACTGGCATTTAAAACTCCTTCCCTTTGTTCTGACCTTATTGAACGAGAGAATAATTTCTTGGAATTCTCTGTCTAATGAAAATGCTCATGTACTTACAGATTCTGATCAAGTTTCTCCTCAACCTTTACTTTGAGGGAACTTGCATCATTTGGTATAGAAAACATTTTTTTTTTTTTTTTTTTTTTTTGCGGTACACCGGCCTCTCACTGCTGTGGCCTCTCCCATTGCAGAGCGCAGGCTCAGGGGCCATGGCTCACGGGCCCAGCCGCTCCACGGCATGTGGGATCTTCCCGGACCGGGGAACGAACCCGCGTCCCCCGCATCGGCAGGCGGATTCTCAACCACTGCGCCACCAGGGAAGCCCCTAGAAAACATTTTAGGAAACACTTAGGAGGATGGTGTAAGATGAAAATGCTGCCTTAGCTTTCACTGTTTTTGCAGATACCAGCCGAGGTACCCTGCTCTTAAGAGATTGAAGTGAAATTGGTTCAAACTATACCATGTATGCTAGGAATGCTGCTGGCTTCCCAGTCTCTCTGCAAGTTTTCCTGAAGCTGACAGGGGTGGGGAGAGTGTTGTGCATGGGATTATTTTCTTAAATCATTCCTGGCTCCTCATTCATGCCTGCAGTAAATGACATCAGTTTGTAGATCACACTGGCCTTCTCGTCATCTCTGTGACACAGTGACCCACCCACACAATGAATGCTCCAATCCCCTGACTTTTCTAAATATTCCTACCAGGATTCAGGATGTGGGGAGATTTTTACTGAAGTACTGGGGTAAAGAGATATTCAGTACTTTTTACTGAGGTACTGGGGTGGAGGTGAGGAGATAGGGTGGCGTATTACTCTCCATTACTGCAAACCAGATGCTTAAAATTAGATATTAGATTTGATTTCCAGTAATGAAGGAGCAGTTCCCATCAGACTAAACCTTCCCACAGCTGACAATTATAAACTCTGAACAAAAGCAACAAAAAACTACCCGAAGGTATTGGAGCACAACAAAAAGCAGGCAGACATAGAAGAGAGTCTTCCCTTCGAAGAAGGAAATAGCACTGGATGAATTTCCTACTTTTATGTTTTTCTGCCTGAGGGTAGGCTCCAGTCTCTGCCAGGCAGAGCAGCTAAAAGTCAGATAGAAAACCTGTAGTGTTACTGGCTTGAAGAACCGTAATTTGGGGCAACTACAGCAGCTGGAGAGTGACGAGAAATATCTCAGAAAGGAAAGAGTTGGGGGGGGGGAGCCACAAATTCTGTGTATAGACTCTGCCCAAATCTCTGATGACTCCTGAACCCATGCATGGGGCAGATTCTAAGCAGGTCAGCTCAGACTAAGACAACTGAATAGAATTTCTGCTGCTGCACACAACAGAGGAGACAAAGTTTGAAATGTGAATAGAGTCAAGTTAGTTTCCTGTTTTAAAAAAAATTGATGTTCTTCAGAGAAACATAACAGAATCCAGAGTTTATACAATGTAAATTTTGTAAATCTAATATTTCACCCAAAATTACTCAATATAGAAAGAAACAGGAAAGAAAGAAAGAAACCCATATTCAAGAGAAAGAGTTTCTCTCCAAGATTATCCAGATGTTGAGATTAGCAGACAAGTATTTTAAAACAGTTATAAAAATGCTCAGGGACACAAAGGAAAATATACACACAATGAATAAAAAGATAGGAAATCTCTGTACAGAAATAGAAACTGTAAAGAAAAAAAAAAAAAGGAAAGCCTAGAACTGAAAAATATAGTGTCTGAAATAAAGAGTTTGTGCTTTGCACTCCATTGCAGAATGGAGATGAGAGAAGAAAGAGCCAGTGAACTTGGAGATAGAGCAATAGAAATTATTCAACTTGAAAGCAGAGAAAAAGAATAGAGGGAAAAAGAAACAGATACTCAGGGACCTCTGGACAATATCCAGATATATTTGTCTAATATATAATAGTATATGTATAATTGGAGTCTCAGAGAAGATGAGAGACAATGGGGAAGAGAAAACTTTTCAAAGAAATAATGCCCAAAAACTCCCTAAATTTGGTGAAATATGTACATTTACAGATTCAAAAGGGAAAAGAAAAACCCTGCAGACCCCAAACAGGGCAAATATAAAGGAAACCACACTGTGGCATATCATAGTCAAACTTCTGGAAACCAAAGCTAAAGAGAACAATCTTAAAAGTAGCCAGAAAAAAAAAAAAAAAAAAAGTAGCCAGAGAGGGACTTCCCTGGTGGCTCAGTGGTTAAGAGTCCATCTGCCAGTGCAGGGGACATGGGTTTGATCCCTGGTCCGGGAAGATCCCACATGCCGCAGAGCAACTAAGCCCATACGCCACGACTACTGAGCCTGTGCTCTGGAGCCTGCGAGCCTCAACTCCTGAGCCCACATGCTGCAACTGCTGAAGCCCACGCTCCTAGAGCCCATGCTCCACAACAAGAGAAACCATTGCAATGAGAAGCCCGTGCACTGCAATGAAGAGTAGACCCTGCTCGCCTCAACTAGAGAAAGCCCTTGCACAGCAACGAAGACCCAATGCAGCCATAAATAAATAAATAAATACATACATAAATATATTTTTTAAGAAAAAAATGTAGCCAGAGAAAAATGAGTATCATGTGCAAGGGAATAATGATATGAAAATGACTGATTTCTCTCATCAGAAACAATGGAGTTCAGAGACAGTGGAATGGCATCTTTTGTAAAAAAACATTTATTTATTTTCTTTATTTTGGCTGCCTCTGGTCTTAGTTGTGGCATGCGGGATCTTTTGTTGTGGTGTGTAGGCTCTTTGTTGCGGTGTGTGAGCTTCTGTCTGTGAGTTGTGGTGCGTGGGCTTCTCTCTGTCTGTGAGTTGTGGTGCGTGGGCTTCTCTCTAGTTGTGGTGTGCTGGTTTTCTCTCTCTAGTTGTGGTGCACAGGCTCCAGGGCACATGGGCTGTGTAGTTTGCAGCACGCGGGCTGTCTTGTTGAGGTGCGCGAGCTCAGTAATTGTGGTGTGTGGGCTTAGCTGCCCTGCGGCATGTGGGATCTTAGTTCCCTGACCAGGGATTGAACCTGTGTCCCCTGCATTGGAAGGCGGATTCTTTACCACTGGACTACCAGGGAAGTCTCTGGAATGGCATCTTTTTTTTTTTTTTTTTTTTTTGCGATACGCGGGCCTCTCACTGTTGTGACGTCTCCCGTTGCGGAGCACAGGCTCCAGACGCGCAGACTCAGGGGCCATGGCTCACGGGCCCAGCCGCTCCACGGCATGTGGGATCTTCCCAGACCAGGGCACGAACCCGTGTCCCCCGCATCGGCAGGCGGACTCTCAACCACTGTGCCACCAGGGAAGCCCCTGGAATGGCATCTTTAAAGTGCTGATAGAGAAATAAAAATTCTCAACTCATGATTCTGTATCCTTTAAGAATGAAGGTGAAATAAAGACATTTTCAGATGAATGAGAAGTAAGTGAGAATTCATTGGAAGCAGCTGTGCACTACAGAAATGTTAAAGGACGTTCTTTAGGATGGAGGAATATGATACCAGATAGGAACTCATATCTTTAGGAAGGATTGAAGTGGCTGTCAATGGCAAATATGTGGGAAGATATAAAAGACTATTTTTTCCTCTTAAATTAAAAGAATACATATGACTATTTAAAGCAAACATTTCCACATTGCATTGTGGGGTTTATAACATATATGGGTGGAATACATATGACAACTATAGTGTAAAGAATGGGGGTTGGAGAAGACATTTATGGTTGCAAGCTTCTTATATTTTATGTAAACTGGTACAATTTACTATAAGAAGACTAAAATATTAAGCATGACATATATACAATGGAATGTTACTCAGCCGTAGAAAGAATGAAATTGAGTTATTTGTAGTGAGGTGGATGGACCTAGAGTCTATCATACAGAGTGAAGTAAGTCAGAAAGAGAAAAACAAATACTGTATGCTAACGCACATATATGAAATCTAAAAAAATGGTACTGAAGAGCCTAGTCGCAGGGTAGGAATAAAGACTCAGACGTAGAGAATGGACTTGAGGACACGGGGGGCACAGGAAGCTGGGATGAAGTGAGAGAGTAGCATTGACATGTATACACTACCAAATGTAAAATAGGCAGTGGGAAGCAGCCGCATAGCACAGGGAGGTCAGCTTGGTGCTTTGCGATGACCTAGAGTGGTGGGATAGGGAGGGTGGGAGGGAGGCTCAAGAGGGAGGGGATATGGGGATATATGTATACATATAGCTGATTCACTTTGTTATACAGCAGAAACTAATTGTAAAGCACTTATACTCCAATAAAGATGAAAAAAATAAAATATTAAGCATTTATATTATAATCCCTAGAGCAACCACTTAAAAAAGGTTAAGAGGCATAGCTAAGAAGCCAATAGATAAAATGGAATTCTAAAAATAGGTATTTCAAAAGAAGGCAGTAAAGGGGGAAAGGAGGAATAAAACAGAGGTAAAACAGAAAACTAATAGCAAAATGGTAGATGTAAATCTGCTCATATCAACAATTACATTAAATGTACATGGACTAAACACTACAATCAAAAGAGATTGTCAGGGCTTCCCTGGTGGCGCAGTGGTTGAGAGTCCGCCTGCCGATGCAGGGGACACGGGTTCGTGCCCTGGTCCGGGAAGATCCCACATGCCGCGGAGCGACTGGGCCCGTGAGTCATGGCCGCTAAGCCTGTGCGTCCGGAGCCTGTGCTCCACAACGGGAGAGGCCACAAAAAAAAAAAAAAAAAGAGATTGTCAGAATGGATACAAAAGCAAGACTAAATTATATGCTGTTGACAAGAGGTGCACTTCAAGTAAAAGAGAAACAAATAAGCTAAAAGTAAATAGGTGGAATAAAGGGATATCATCCAAATAGTAAGCGTAAGAAGACTGGAAGTATTATAATACTAACCAATAAAATAGACTTCAAGACAAAGAGTATTACCAGAGATAAGAGGGACTTTTCATAGTGATAAAATGATTAATTCATCAGGAAGACGTAACAATCTGTGTACCTAAAAACAGAGCTTCAAAATAAATGAAAAAGTTTTCATAGAATTAAAGGGAGAATAAACAAATCCATAGTCATAATTGGAGATATTAACACTCTTCTCTAAGTAGTTGATAGAACAACTAGACACATCAATAAAGATGGAAGATCTCTATAACATTATCAACTACCTTAACTAAACTGACATTTATGGAACACTATACATAACAATGCTGGGTACAGATGCTTTTCAAATTCAAATAGTACTTCTCTAAGGTAGGCCATGTGCTAGGACATAAAGCAAATATCAATACATTTAAAAAAGCTAGAGACTTCCCTGGTGGTCCAGTGGGTAAGAATCCATGCTCCAAATGCAGGGGACCCGGGTTCAATCCCTGGTCGGGGAACTAGATCCCACATGCATGCTGCAACTAAGAGTCTGCATGCTGCAACTAAAACATGCTGCAGTGAAAATCCTGTGTGCCACAACTAAGACCCGGCACAGACTAAATAAATGTAAATAAATAAATATTAAAAGAGGGTTTAAACAATAGAAAGCCTAGTCTTTGATCACAGTGGAATTAAATTAATAATAAATAATAATAAGATACTGAAAAATAAGAAAAACTCCATAAACATTTGACGGTTAAATCACATACTTCTAAATAACTTATGGGGATTTATGCTTTCGGCTAAGATGGAGTAATAGGGACCAGATTTATGCTTCAATCTTAAATAATTAAAAGAAACAGGTAAAATATAAGGAACAGTGGTTTTCAGGCACTGAACACCAGGTAGTGTAGACAGTGATCCCTGAGAGAGGGGAAACAAAATGGGATGAGCCCTGAGATTGTTGCAGCTTACAGCCCGATGAGAGTTTCTGGACTATAGCACAGGGAGGAGAAACCCAGATGGGTCCCAGTGATCTTCCTGGAATCCAGGAAGGGCAAGGCAGCTAGAGTTCTCAGAGTTCTCTCTAGAGTTCTGGTTCTCAGAATAGAGAACCAGAGACTAGAGAGCTGCCCAGAGAGAGAGAGAGCTCCAGAGCCTACAGGAGGTTCCCTCAAAGTCTTCAGTGAAATACTGATCAGCACACGTGTAGGAGGAAACTCCCCAAGGTGGGGAAAGAGCCACTTGAAAGGAACAGGATGAACAATCCCCAGAGCTCACAGGACCAAGAATACATCATATTCCCATAAGCCAGAGTGGGAAATCCTTGTAATTCACAAGGGTATTGCCTCAGGAATGGAGTAAAACAGCCCTAGATAAATGCTGCTCTTTTTCCTCCTATCAAAGCTTAGAGACTATCCTGGCGAGAAGTGAACTGTTTCCAAGTAATTTAATTGTGTCCCAGAACAAACCTCAAGACTATTATAGGAATACAAAAAAAAAAAAAAAAAAAAAAATCCACTAAAGTAAAATTCACTGGGTCTTGCTTCCAAACAAAGATTACAAAGGCATGTGAAAGAAGAAGAAAAATCTGAACCATGATGAGAAGAAAAATCAATAAATAGAAACATACCTAGAAATGGCAAGATGATACAATTAGTAAATAACGTTATACCAGCTGTTATAAATATGCCTTATATATACACAGAGGTGGAGAAAAGTATGAACACAATAAGGAGAGACATGGAAGACAGAAGAAAGGTCCAAATCGAACTCTAGAGGTGAAAAAAAAATGTTTTGGATGAAAACTACACTAGATGGAATTAATTGCAGATCATAAACTGTAAAAGAAAAGGTTAGCAAATTTGAAGACATAGTTATAGAAACTATCTAAAATGCAGCACAGAGAGTAAAAAGCTTGGGAAAAAAAATAAACAGAGCACCAGTGAACTGTGAGATAACTTCAAGCTTACCCAATATACATGAAATTGGAGTCTTCAGAGGAAGAGAGAACAGAAAAAGTTATTTAAAGAAATAAAGGCTGAGGGCTTCCCTGGTGGCGCAGTGGTTAAGAATCCACCTGCCAATGCAGGGGACACGGGTTCAAGCCCTGTTCCGGGAAGATCCCACATGCCATGGAGCAACTAAGCCTGTGCACCACAACTACTGAGCCTGCGCTTTAGAGCCCACAAGCCACAACTACTGAGCCCGCACGCCTAGAGTCTGTGCTCCACAACAAGAGAAGCCACTGCAATGAGAAGCCCACATACCGCAACAAAGAGTAGCCTCTGCTCACAGCAACTAGAGAAAGCCTGCATGCAGCAACGAAGACCCATCACAGACAAAAATTAAAAACAAATAAATAAATAGAAAGAAAAAAATTTTAAATAAAAGAAAGAATGGCTGAAAGTTTTCCAAATTTGATGAAAATTAGAAACTCATATATCCAAGAACCTCAGTGAACCCCAAGCACAAGAAACATGAGGAAAAACTTTACCAAGGTACATCATAATGGAATTTCTTATAATTAATGATAAAGATAAAAATCTTAAATGCAGCCAGAGAGGGAGAAAAAGACAAGTTACATACAGAGGAACAAAGATAAAAATGGCAACAGACCTCTTATTGGAAATGATGCCAGTGGAATAGCATACTTAAAGTACCAAGAGAAAACAAACAGACCACTGTTAACCCAAAATTCAAAACCCAGCAAAACATCTTTTTAAAACAAAGGCAAAATACTGTTTCAGACATTTAAAAGTTGAAGCAATTCATTTCCAGCAGACCTGCACTAAAGGAAATGTTAAAGTTCTTGAAACAGAAAGAAGGTGATGCCAGATAGAAATTACATCTTCACAGAGAAATGATGAGCACCAGAAATGGTGACTATGTGGGTAAATGTAAATATTTTTTTTTATTAAAAAATCACTTTAAATGATGATTTATGTTTAAAGTAAAAATAATAACAATGTTTTGTGGAGTTTATAACATATGTAGGTGTAAAATATATGATAACATGCATAAAAGCTGAGATAGGAGGAATGGTGTATATTGTTATTATGATTCTTATGATTCTTAAGGCAAGTGCTAATATTACTTGAAGGTAGACTGTGATAAATTACAAATGTATGCTGTAAGTCTTAAAGCAAATAGTAATAAAACAAAACCAAGATTTATGGTTAGTAATCTAACAATGGGAGATAAAATGAAGTAACAAAAGATACTCAATCCAAAAGAAGGCCAAAAAAAAATTAGGAAAGAGGGAACAATCGAGATAAATGGAAAACAAATAGCAAATTTAAGCCCAAACCATATCAGTAGTGGATAAAATGGCCTAAATACCCATTTAAAAGGCAAAGTTTGAGGACTTCCCCGGTGGTGCAGTGGTTAAGAATCCACCTGCCAATGCAGGGGACATGGGTTTGATCGCTGGTCTGGGAAGCCTGTGCCACAACTACTGAACCTGCTCTCTAAAGCCCGCGAGCCACAACTACTGAAGCCTGCACGCCACAACTACTGAAGCCCACGTGCCTAGAGCCCATGCTCCGCAACAAGAGAAGCAACCGCAACGAGAAGCCTGTGCACTGCAACGAAGAGTAGCCCCTCTTGCCACAACTAGAGAAAAGCCTGTGTGCAGCAATGAAGACCCAACACAGCCAAAATAAATAAATTAAAAAAAAAAAAAGACAAAGTTTGTTAGATTGGATAAAAAGGCAAGACCCAATTATACAATACCCGCAAGAAACCTTAAATGAAAAGACACCAAAGGTTAAATGTAAAAGGATGGAAGAAGATATACCATACTAATAGTAATTAAAAAAAAGAGTGGCCATATTAATATTAGACAAAGTAGATTTCAGAGCAAAGAATATTAGCAGGGATAAAGAGAGACATCTTATAATGAGAAAGGGGTCAATTCATCAAAGGACATAACACTAGATACTTAACTTTGGGCACATAAACATTAAGGGCATAAATATGTATACATCTAATAAGAGAGCTTTAAAATACATGAGGCAAAGCTGATAGAACTGCATGGAGAAATAATCATATATACAATTATAGTTGGAGCTTTCAACACCATTTTTTCGATAATCAATAGATCAAGTAGACAGAAAATCAGTAAAGGTGTAGAAGACTTGAACAACACTATCACCAACTTGGCCTAATTGGCATTGATAGAACACTCCATGTAACAACAGCAGAACACACATTCTTTTCAAGTGTACATGGAATGTTTACCAAGATAGACCATATTCTAGGCCATAAAACAAGGCTCAGTAAATTTAAAAGGATTGAAATTATTCAAAGTATATTCTCTAATGGTGATAAGATTAAATTAAAAATCAATGACAGATATCCCAAATATTTGGAAACTAGACAGCACACTTGTAATTAACCTCTGGGTTCAGGGAGAAACTGATAGGGATATTAGAAAGTATTTTGAACCAAATGCAAATGAAAACACAACATATAAAATTTTGTGGAATGTAGCTAGAGTAGTTCTCAGATGGTAATTTATAGCATTAATGCCTATATTAAAGAAGAAAATTTCAAATCAATGATCTTAGCTTCCACTTTACATACAAAAGAAAGAAAAGCAAATACAACCCAAAGTAAGCAAAAGAGAGGAAATAAAGACAAAGCAGAAATAATTGAAAGAGAAAACAGATAAACAGTAGAGAAAAGTCAGTGGTGCCAAAAGCTGGTTCTTTGAGATCAGTGAAAGTGATAAACCTTTAGCCACTCATCAGGAATAAAGAGAAAACATACAAGTTACCAATATTAGGAATAAGAGAAGTGACTTAATTACAAATTCTAAAGATATTAAGAGAGTACTAAGGTAATATTATGATCAACTTTCTGTCAATGAATTCTACAACTTAGATGACCTGGATAAATCCCTTGAGAGACTCAAGCAATAAAAGCTCACTGACAAAATTAGATAACTCCAAAGCCTTGTCTCTATTAAAGAAATTGAATTCATAGTTAAAAGCCTTCCCATAAAGAAAACTCCATGCCCCAAAACTTCACTAGTGAATTTTACCGAACATTTAAGTAAGAAATAGGACCAATTTGTTATGGGTTGAATTGTGTCTCTCTCAAAATTTGTATTTCTAAGTCCTAACCTCCAATGCCTCAGAATATGTCTTTATTTGGAGATGGGATTTTTTTTTTTTTTGCGGTACGCGGGCCTCTCACCTCTGCGGCCTCTCCCGCTGCGGAGCACAGGCTCCAGATGCACAGGCTCAGCGGCCATGGCTCACAGGCCCAGCTGCTCTGCGGCGCGTGGGATCTTCCCGGACCGGGGCACGAACCCATGTCCCCTGCATCGGCAGGTGGACTCTCAACCACTGTGCCACTAGGGAAGCCCTGGAGATGGGATCTTTATAGAGATATTCAAGTTAAAATGAAGTCTTTAGGCTGGACCCTAATCCAGTATGACTTTCATTTTCTTTTCTTTTTTTAAAATTTATTTATTTATTTTTGGCTGCATTGGGTCTTCGTTGCTGTGTGTGGGTTTTCTCTAGTTGTGGTGAGCAGGTGAGCAGAAGACTGCTCACCACTCTTCGTTGTAGTGAGCAGGCTTCTCATTGCAGTGGCTTCTCCTCTTGCAGAGCACAAGCTCCAGGTATGCGGGCTTCAGTAGTTGTGGCTCTTGGGCTCTATAATGCATGCTCAGCAGTTGTGACGCATGGGCTTAGCTGCTCTCTGGCATGCGGGATCTTCCCAGACCAGGGCTTGAACCCGTGTCCCCTGCATTGACAGGTGGATTCTTAACCACTGCACCACCAGGGAAGTCCCTATGTTTTCATAAAAAGGGGATATATGAAGACAGACAGGCATAGAAGGAGAACACCATGTGAGCGTGAAGACAGCCATCTACAAGTCAAGAAGAGAGGCCTGGAACAGATCCTTCCCTCACAGCCCTCAGAAGGAACCAATCCTGCCTTGATTTCTGACTTTTGACTTCCAGAACCACGAGACAATACATATCTATTGTTTAAACCAGCCAGTTTGTGGTATTTTGTTATGGCAGCCCTAGAAAATTAATACACAATTCTTTTCAAACTCCTCCAGAAAATCAAAGAGGAGGAAGCACTTCCCAACTTGTTCTGTGAGGCCACCATTACTGTGGTACCAAACCAAGAGAAGAAATAAGATTTAGCAAATCAATCCAACATTTATTTATTTATTTATTTATTTATTTATTTATATGTCATGACTAAGTAGGATCTGTCCCAGGAATTCAAGTTTAGCTTAATATTTGAAAATCAATTAATATCATACAACCTATTGATGAACTATAAAAGAAGAACCATATGATGATCATCTCAAGAGATATAGAAAGAGCTTTTGACAATATCCAGCTTTCATTCCTGATAAAAAGTTTCAGCAAACTGGAAATAGAAGATAATTTTCTCAAACTGTTAAGGAGCATTTATGAAAACATAACCTCTAGCATCTTACTTAACTGTGTAAAAGACTGACTGCTTTCCCCATGAGGTCAGGAACAAGGCAGGGGTGTTCACTCACACCGTGTCTATTCAGCATTGTTCTGGGGATTATAGCCTGTGCAATAAGGCAAGAAAAAGAAATAAAAGGTATCTGGATTGGAAAGGAGGAAGTGAACTTCTTTTTGTTCACATATGTGATTGTCTATGTAGAAAACTCTTCTGAATCTACAAAAAAAAACCCTTTAGAACTAATAGTTCAGCAAGTTTGCCGAATTCAAGGTCAATATAGAAAATTAATTGTATTTCTACATTAGAAAAGAACCTGAAATTTAAAAATTTTAAATACTATTTACAATGTCATCACAACATGAAAAAAATAGGGATACATTTGACAAAAGTTGTGCAAGATTTTCTATCAAAAAACTATAAACCATTGCTTAGAGAAATTAAAGACCTAAATATTGATAAAAAGAGAGATATATCCTGTTCATGCATCAGAAGACTCAATATTGTTAGGACATCTCCCCAAATTGGTCTGTGGATTCAACGCAATTCCAGCCCTTGAATACACACACGCCCTGAAGGATTCCCAAAACTTTTGCAGGTAAATGGCCTGATGAAGGCTTGGGCACTGGCTGCACAGGCTTGTGCTAAGCTGTGCAAGCCTGACAGCAGTCTCTAGAATGATATCCTGGGACAGCAGAGACTGTCGAGGATAAACAGGAGTCCATGAGCTGGGACTGAACTAGGCGGGTCCGTGAGGCAGGAGCTGGCAGGACAGGGCCAAACGGGAGGCAAAGATTCACCCAGAAGTGTGACAGCTATTATCTCCAGGTAGTGGGATGATAGCTGCCTCTTATTTTCTTCTTTGTGTTTTTCTGTTTTTTTTTGTTTGTTTGTTTGTTTTGAAAAATTTTTTGCAGAACACTTATTTACAATGTAATCAGAGAAACAGCCATCCTGTTGTTGATTCCTATGGGGTTTTACTTTTTGCACTTTTGTATAATTTGAGTATTTTTTACAGAGATTGTATTTGTTTTATAATATTGGGTTGGCCAAAAAGTGCCTTCGGTTTTTAAGGAAAAATAAAAGACACATTTTTCATTTTCACCAAGAACTTTATTGAGCAACATATTCACCCTTTTGTTCCACTACCTTCTGCCATTTTTTAGGCAACTTCATAATTCCATCTTCCCAAAACTTTTTATCTTTTTGAGCAAAGAACTGTTCCAGGTGCCTTTTACAGTCTTCTAGGGAATTGAAATTTTTCCCCTTAAGAGAATTTTGTAAAGACTGAAATAAATGGAAATCCAAAGGTGCAATATCTGGTGAGTACGGCGGATGAATCAGAACTTCCCAGCCAAGCGGTAACAGTTTTTGCCTGGTCATCAAAAAACATGTGGTCTTGCGTTATCCTGATGGAAGATTATGTGTTTTCTGTTGACTAATTCTGGATGCTTTTCGTCAAGTGCTGCTTTCAGTTGGTCTAACTGGGAGCAGCACTTGTTGGAATTAATCGTTTGGTTTTCTGGAAGGAGCTCGTGATAGAGGGCTCCCTTCTAACCCCACCATATACACAACATCGCCTTCTTTCGATGAAGACTGGCCTTTGGTGTGGTTGGTGGTGGTTCATTTCACTTGCCCCACGATCTCTTCTGTTCCACATCATTGTACAGTATCCACTTCTCATCGCCCATCACAATTTGTTTTAAAAACGGAACATTTTCGTTATGTTTAAGTAGAGAATCACATGTGGAAATGCAGTCAAGGAGGTTTTTTTCACTTAACTTATGTGGAACCCAAACATTAAAGTGATGAACATAACCAAGCTGTTGCGAATGATTGTCAACGCATGAGTTGCGTACTTTGAGTATGTCAGCTATCTCCTGAGTGGTTCTCAATTAATGTCTCGATTTGATTGGTATCAACTTCAACTGGTCTACCTGACCATGGAGCATCGTCCAGCGAGAAATCTCCAGCATGAAACTTTGCAAACCACTTTTGACATGTTCAATCAGTCAGAGCATCATCTCCATACACCGCACAAATCTTTTTTAGTGTTTCAGTTGCATTTTTACCTTTCTTAAAATAATAAAGCATAGTATGCCGAAAATGTTGCTTTCTTTCTTCCATCTTCAGTATTAAAATGGCAACACAAAAATCCACCAATTTTGATGTATTTATTTATTTATTTATTTTTATTGGGGCATAGCTGTTTTACAATGTTGTGTTAGTTTCTACTGTACAGCGAAGTGAAGTAGAGTTCCCTGTGCTATACAGCAGGTTCTCATCAGTTATCTGTTGTATACATATTAGTGTATATATGTCAATCCCAATCTCCCAGTTCATCCCACCCCCCCTTTCCCTCCTTGGTGTCCATACATTTGTTCTCTATGTCTGTGTCTCTGTCTCTGCCTTGCAAACCGGTTCATCTGTACCGTTTTTCTAGATTCCACATATATGTGTTAATATACGATATTTGTTTTTCTCTTTCTGACTTACTTCACTCTGTATGACAGTCTCTAGGTCCATCCACGTCTCTATAAATGACCCAATTTCATTCCTTTTTATGGCTGAATAATATTCCATTGTACCACATCTTCTTTATCCATTCGTCTGTCAATGGGCATTTAGGTTGCTTCCATGACCTGGCTATTGTAAATAGTGCTGCAGTGAACATTGGAGTGCATGTGTCGATAAGTCTTTTTTATAAATGCATGCTGATATGACAGCTGTCACATACAATCTAACAAAATCGTTTTGAATAAAGTTAAAAACAACTAAGTGCTACTACAGCCATCTTATGGAAAAAACTGAACAAACCTTTTGGCCAACCCAATAAAAAACAAAAGTCAGGCAGGTAGGCAGAGAGAAGGTGACCCGTCGCTAAAGCTATAGGTCTTGAGAGACTGTTAGGAACTCCTGGTGGGGCCATGTCTCAGTAAGCAGAACACGGAAACTGCAGTGAACGTGCACCTGCACCACATTTCACTTGTCATGTTCTTTCTAAACCTGACTTTTGTTGGACACGTAGAATGTCTCCAGTTAATACAGCAAGTCATCTTAGCACATGTGACAGAAGACTTAACTCCTTAATTCCATGAAGGCAGATTGGGCTCTCTAATTACTTAATTGAAAAAAGGTACACACTTCCGGCTGCGCGGTGTTTGGGAATTAATCTTTAAAACCTGACAGCAAACATTAAATTCAATTAGGGAGAGCGATTAGCAAAGATTCTTCTCTCCCTCACGCTGGGTACTTTGAGAAGTGGCTGACTGGGGTGCATTGATTCTGATGCTATCATTGTGTCTATATCAACCAGGAGAGCCAAGTATGCATTTTTCATTTCAGAGGGGAGTTACTGGATAATTTACGGATTGATGGATGTCCTTAAGCATGTCTCCGCGGCTGATTTAGGAGGCCGTGCCAGGAACTCAGACCTCTCTGGTTGCTGCTTTCGGCCTTGGTGTCACCGGGTTTAAGGTCTCTTTTTCCCTCCGTCTTTGATTAGGGTTATGAGCCACCCCCTCCTCGTCCCCCACCACCTCCTTCCCCTCCTTTCCCAACACCTAGCTGATAGCAGGTACCCAGGAAGTGTTTGCTGAATGAATGATTAAATGAATGACTTTAATAGATGGGGACATTTGGGCATATTTGTTTTGGAGCACATTCATTTTCTCACGCTCTTTTTTTTTTTTTTTTTTTTCTGTACGCGGGCCTCTCACTGCTGTGGCCTGTCCTGTTGCGGAGCACAGGCTCCGGACGCGCAGGCTCAGCGGCCATGGCTCACGGGCCCAGCCGCTCCGCGGCATGTGGGATCTTCCCAGACCGGGGCACGAACTCGTGTCCCCTGCATCGGCAGGCGGACTCCCAACCACTGTGCCACCAGGGAAGCCCTCTCACGCTCTCTTTGCCTCTCTTTGGGGGAAATACAGTGTAGTGTTCACAGCTCCCATCCCCCAACCCTGCCCCTCTCCCTCTCCCCTCTCCAAGCATATTTTTTATAGTCTGACTACAAGTACATAAAGAAACATGATAGAGTTTTGCTTCATGTGTGTTTTTAAAATTGTGGTGAAATACACATAAGGTTTACCAGCGTAGCCATTTTTAAGTGTAGGTTCAGCGGCATTAAGTACATTCATTCACATTGTTGTGCAGCCGTCATCACCATCCATCTGCAGAACTCTTCATCTTGCAAAACTGAAACTCTGTCCCCATTAAAGTCTCCATTTCCCCCTCCCCGCAGCCCCTGGTAACCACCGTTCTACTTTCTACGTCTATGATTTTGACTACTCTAGGGACCCCACATATGTGGAATTATACTTTCTGTCATTTTGTGAGTGGCTTATTTCACTTAGCGTGTTGTCTTCAAGGTTTATCCATGTGGTGGGTTGTGTCAGAATTTCATTTCTTCTTAAGACAGTAATATTCCATTGTGTGTGTATATATATATATACATATATATATATGTATATATATATCACATTTTGTTTATCCATCTATCCATCAGTGGACACTTGGGTTGCTTCCACATTTTCACTGTTGTGACTAATGCGTGAACATTGGGATACAGATATCTCTTTGAGATCCTGGTTTTAATTTTTTGAGCGCATACACACAAGTGGAATTGCTGGATCATACTGTAAGTCTATGCTTAATGTTTTGAGGTTCTGCTCTGCTGTTTTCTCTAGTGGCTGGACCATTTTGCCTTCCCACTAACAATGTACAAAGGTTCTGATTTCTCCACCTCCTTGCCAACACATATCTTCTTCTTTTTTTTTTTTTTTTTTTGATAGAAGCCATTCTGCTGGGTGTGAGGTGGTGTTCCATGTGTTTTTAAAACTTAGATGGCATCATACTGCATATATGCGCTTGTCTTATGTATTCAATATTATCTTTTCACTGTTTAGCCAAGTTAACCCTGTAGATCTAGTTCATTCATTTTACTTTATTTTTTCCTTTCAAGTCATACTTGCACATCGTTTTGAGAAAACAGCATTCCCTGTGCTCTGCGTTTCTGCCATGAATTCTCACTTCACTTTGAAGTGTTCTGGCTCTTTCCTCTGTTATCTCTGTTCGTATTCTAAATGTAAATGTTGCTACTTTTTGCTTTTCAGTCTGAAACCCCAGCTGTTGACCCCTTATTAGGAAGAAAGGAACTGAGCTGTCTTACCATTCTTTCAAGGCTACCCTTGACCTCTTGTTTTCTTAATCTTAGACATTTCCGTATGCCCGGGAAATACGCGTTCAGAGCTCTCATCCTATGCATTTTGAGAACCTTCAGGATGTGGCGGGGTGAATTTTCTCATCTTGAAAGGGGAGGTTATCTCTCACATCCAGTTTGTGGATCTGTGTGGGCACGCTTTGGGTTTACTCTTATTAAGGAAATAAGAGAGGGTCAGGGAATCCTGCTGTTAAGAACCGCATGCACTACATGCCTCAAGGAGCACAGCCTCCGGCGCCGTGGCTCCTGCTGTGCTCCAGCTACGGTGCGGTGTGCCCAGCCCTCGCTCATTCCTCACCACTGCCCTTGGGACGGGGCTCTTCTTATGCCCATTATATGGACGAGGAGACTGAGGCCTGAAGAGGCCAAGCTTCAGCCAAGTCACAAGGCTGGAAGCATCACACAGGAGGCCCTGTGGGTGCCTTCCTGCTTCTGTGTTCAGTCCTCTGACCCACCTTGGATGGCAGGTGAGAGCATCCCTTTCTTCCAGCAGTGACACCAAGGGAGGACAGTAGCACTGCTGAGCATCTCTGCGTGCCAGGCCCTGGGCCAGCCTGGTTGGGCTCCTCGCCTGCCGGCCTTTCCCTGGGGTGTGTGGTGGTCGGCAGAGTTTCCTGGGAGAGCTGGTGGGAAGCCGAACGCAGCCCTTTCATGCACAAGTGGTCCTGGCCCTTGGAATGTACCGTTCCATACTTGAGGGCCTAAAAACACATTTCAGAGGTCATTAAGTATACATAGGGCTTTCTGCCACAAGCCTCGCTCCCCAGGGAAAGCAGGGGGGAGTGAGGGGCAGTACTTCCTCTCCCAGAAAAAAGGCCAGCTTGCCCCTCGGGCAGAGATCTGCTCTGCCTGGTTGCAAACACAGGTGTGGCAGACTCTATTTTGGATCTTAGTCTTAAAGCGGGACCCGTGCAGGTAGCCTGGCCTGGTGCGGCATCCACTACAGGTCTCAGAAAGTCCTGTCTCGGAGGACACATGTCAGAGGTGCAGGTGAGGCTGGGCTGGAACTTTTTGGTGGTGAGCAGGTGTGAATCAGGTGTGAAGGGCGGGGCAGGTGAGCGGCAGAACACAGGACATGCTGTTTCCTTGTGAGCTCCCTTAACCCCCAGAAAAAATTTTGTGAAAGTCTCCCCCTCGACTTGCCAGTCCCAAGGCCTTATTACATTTCCACGAAGAGAAGTTTAACATCTAGATGTTGCTTTGATGGTAAAATATTGGGAATCTAGTTCCACTGCGAGAGCCTTTTCCCCGTGCACAGGGGCTGAGCTGAGCCCCCAGAATCAGGCCCCCGCTTGTGACATCTGGCGCTGTGTTTGCCTTGTAGGTGTGGAACGCCGTGGACTCGGGAAGCTGCTTGCAGACCTACTCCCTGCACAGTGAGGCAGTGCGGGCCGCCCGGTGGTCCCCCTGTGGCCAGCGCATCCTCAGTGGTGGCTTCGACTCCGCCCTGCACCTAACAGACCTCGAAACAGGTGTGTTCCTCTGTTTCATTACCCCGAGGCGCCCCCTCCTCCGAGTTGGCGCCTTTCTCACTGGGGAGTTTCTGGGAGGGGGATTCTGCAGCCGCCAGCTGCAGACGGTTTCAGGGCAGGGGCAGACGGGACGAGGGGAGACTCACACTCGGCAAGCCTGCCTCCAGGCTGTTTGCCTGAAACCGAGACTGGCCCGTAGGCTTCACAGTGGACCTCTGCCAACCTGCCCGGAGGACAGAGTCCCAAGGTTGTCCCAGCCCCAACCTGTGGAGCTGGACAGAGGTGGCTTTTTAATCAACTTCTGACATGCGATTTGTACTGAGATAGATTTAGCTTCATCCCAGCGTCCTTTGGTTGGAATCAGTTTAGAATTCCTGTCAATTCACTGTCGCTGAAAGGCTGTAAGGAATGATTCCAGCTCGTACGGAAAGCCAGCAAATGAGCTCTGCTTTCATGCCCACACTGAAAAGGCATTTGGGCGAGATGGATTCGCGCTGGCTAAATCCTAAGGGGGCTCTCAACAAGCAGCGCGAGGAGGAGAGAGGAGTCAGTGGGAGGAACTTTCCATTCCCCGGCATTCCGATGCAGCCGGCACGTTGAGCACGAATCCCGCCACAGCCCCGGAGCGGGGGGCCTGTCTGTGCTTCGGGCGAGAACAGAGCCAGCGAGCGCAGACCTGGGTTCCAGCCTTGCCCCTGACCCCCGGGCCGGCTGCCCTCAGCGCCCACGTTGCCTTTTCCTCCCTGGGTTCCTCCTGGGTCACTTTTCTGCTGGGCATCGCTGCCAGCACCAGGAGGGGAGGCCTGGGTTCACACCAGTGCCCGGGGCGTCCCTCGAGCCCTCAGGCAGCCCCTGCCTGCCTGGCCCAGCTGTGGTGGTCCTGGGGTCCGTGCCTCTCCCAGAGCCTGGCAAACAGGGGGTGATCACTCCGGGGTCCAGCCACCCAGCTCCTCCCCGCAGCTTGGATGCAGCGGGTTTGTTGCTCACCTGGAGTGTCCTCCTCTCTTGCTGGGTCACTGAGGGACGACCCTTTTGAGGCCATGCAGCTCCTTTGGCTGGGCCCCGTGTGCCGTCAGTGGGGTGTTGACCAGGCTGTTGGCTGTGTCGGCGGCTGGTACTGTGCCACAGGCTTTGCACACATTTCAATCCTGCCAGCCATTGTTATCCCCATTTCACAGGCGACTAGACTGAGGCTGCAAGGGCCGAGTGACTGGCTCAGGGCCTCCAGTGGTGCAGGGCAGGTGGGGGTTTGGAGCCACGTCCGTGCAGCTGCAAACCCTGGGCCCTTTACACAGTGCTGAGTGTACGGTGTTCTTTTTGGCAACAAAGACCACGCTCTTCCTGTGAGCCCCTCTGAGAGGGAGTCGAGGCTTAGGGGGTTTGGTGCCCTGGGTGACGGTGACAGTTGGGTCGCTGGTGCCAGCAGTAGGTACTGTCACTGAGCACCGGCTGTGTGCAAGGCATTCCTCTGCAGCTTAACATGTGGGGTGAGGGCCCATTCACCCTTTGAGACTGGCACCACCGGAATCCCCTCGTCACACACAGGCACGGGGCACAACCAGGAAGTGGCTGAACCAGGATGCACACAGGTCTGCCAGGCTCCGAAGCCAGCTGCCTGACTGTTATACTTTGTTACCTGTGTGTCCAATAAGCCGTGCTCGGTATTGGAGACACAGAGGTGAATAAGTCCCAGGATCCACCCTGGAGGAGCTCACATCCACTGGGGGAGACAGAATTGCAGAGAGTCCCAGGGTACAGTGATGGAGAGAGATATAGGAACCGCAAGGACATCTAGCCTGGGAGATCAAGGAAGGCTTCCTGGAGGAAGTGGGACCCAAGCTGAGGCAGGAACTGGGGGACAGAGAATCAGGATGGAGTGGGGCTGGGGAGGGGGAGGGAAGTGGGTTCTCAGCAGATGGAATGAGGACGGAGTTCAGGAACATGAACCACGTGGTGTGTGTGGAAGTGTGGGGTGCAGGGAGCTGGGGGAAGTGAGTTTGGGGGTGCAGGAAGGGGAGCTCGGGCTCCATGCGCTTCCTGGCCTGTGGGGTGTGCATTCCCCAGATGCCGCTCCCCAGTCCAGTGTCACTGAGCACCCATGGGTACCTGCACTGCCTGCCCAAGAGTGGAGAAGGGATGCTTCTCACATGCTGGTAATGCTGTCGTGTTAATCAAATACAAGTTCATTTGATAACATTAATGGATTCCTAGCGGCCCTTTGTCATGATCTATCTTCTCAATCAACAGATGTTAAGCAGACATTGCCATTGTGTGTGTGTATGTGTGTGTGTGAGTGAGTGAGTGGGGGGGGGGGCTCTGATATTTTCAGACGTTCGAAGAGAGTCCTCTCACCTGGCCAGTTAGGCACTGCCGCAGCAGGTGGCAGTAGGGGCCATTGCTGAGTTTGGAGCAGGAGAGAATCATGGCTCCATGTGCACCCTGGGCAGCCCTCCCTGGTGGCTGTAGCGGGCTGGGGGTGACCCGAGGCTGGGTGGGGAGCTTCAGGAGGGGATGTGGCAGCCCTGCCCAGCTGGTGGTAGAACTCGCTGGAGGGAACATTGTCTGGCCCGGTCCCAGCTGCTCCTCTAGCTGTGGTGTGTTGGGTGGGACAGGGGAAGCATGGCCGGGCCCTCAGGGCTTTGCCGTCCCCCCGGGGAGGTGAGGGGGCACTTTTGCCCCCCACCCCTCTGCTGGGAATGGGCTCACCACCCGGTTTGCCTATTGAAGGCCCCCTCTCATTCC
The DNA here is from genome assembly GCF_003676395.1 of Aethalodelphis obliquidens. Classification (NCBI taxonomy): domain Eukaryota; kingdom Metazoa; phylum Chordata; class Mammalia; order Artiodactyla; family Delphinidae; genus Aethalodelphis; species Aethalodelphis obliquidens. The sequence goes on from NW_020837965.1 coordinate 24,059,275, forward strand.
TTCAGCAGCTACTTGTACAGGACCTGGGCTGGGGCTACCATGGTCAGCGTGCTGGATGTCCTTTGTTGCTTGGTGCGTAGGGTCCAGGGGTCTGGCCTTGCCCTTGGGGAAGGCCGCCAACCCCTGGGTGGGGCCTCTGCCACTGAGAGGTTTGGTTTCTGTGTCCATCTCCATGGCTAGTGTGGGAGCTCCTTGAGGATGGGGCCCATCCAGGTGGTCTTTGTGTCTCTGTCACGTGGCCAGGCCTGGCTCGGAGCAGCTGCTCAGCGTGCGTGCACGTGAGGCAGAGCTGAGGAGGCCCTTGCCAGGCGGGGGTGGGTCCATCAGGGGCCGCCGGAGTGGGGTCTGCACGCACGCCCACGCCGCATTCCGGCACCCCACCTGGCCCAGGGCGTGCGGGGGCTGTGTGCGGCCCCCGTGGCTCTCGGCCTCGTTTGACTTCTGTCCTGTCTTGTCACCGAGTCTGATCGTCCTTCTCACTTGCTTTGCCTCTTTCCGCCCTCAGTGATTTGGCCGTCCGTTTCAATCTAATTAGAGCTCCCCGCCGGGAGAGAGCAGCGCAGGGCGTTCTCACCGCAGCGATCTGGGGATTAGTCACTCGGTGCCCATTGTCGTTAATGGGAATTTGGCGCCAAGGCCATTTATCCTGGTGTCCTCAGTCAATACAGTTAAAAATCTGTGGATTCTAAAACGTCAATACCCGGCCTGAAATATGGAGGGCCAGCAACATTTTATCTCGTTAATTCATAGTTCTGACGGGCTGTTGGCTTAGAGAACAACCATGAATCAACACTTAAATAAAATCTGCTCACAGGTTAATTATTTCTGGTGCTATCATTTCAGTCTGTAATCTTCCTAACGAAACGGCTCTGGCGCGTCAGGCTGAGGCGGCCTCGGGGAGCGCTGGTCTCCGACTCCACCAGGGCCCCGAGTGCCGCCGGCTTTATGAGTCAGCTGTCCGGCACACCACATCAGCCCGTCTCCTCAAAAGCCCCCGAAGAGCTTGAGCTCGTTCAGTTTTAAGTGGTACTGGTTCTTGCAGATTCCACCCCTTAGACCATCGCCCCCAGACTGGCTGTTAAGGCCTGGGAGGCACACGAGGCCTTGAACTTTGCATTTGTTGGCTGCAAAGGAGATGGTCCTTTCCCTGGAGCCTCCAGGGCCCTGGATGGGCAGGGCACCCTGTCCTCCTTCCTGTGCCCAGTCAGCTCTCCTGACGTGTGTCCAGCCCATCCGGGGCATCCAGGCCGTGCCACCCGGTCCCAGCTCCCGGATGCTGGAGGCAGCCCCGTGTGGTAGGAGGAACTTGGATGGGGTGGAGACACGGCTCTTCCACCTACCCAAGCCGGGCGTCCTCGGGGAAGCTTCCTTTGCTTCCGTTTCCGCATCTGTGAGATGGGTAGCAATGCCCAGCAGCTGGGGTCATGGAGGGGAACAGCTGGGATAACGTATCCAGAGTGCCTGGTGCACGGCAAGCACTCAGCAAAGGCTGCCCTTCCCTTCCCCGCCCCTGCCCCACAAGGCCCTTCAGAAGGTAGGAAATCATAGCCGTGTTCCTCTGAGCATCCGGAGGGCCGCAGTGGCTGGACCACGTCCCCAAACGGGGCAGCTTTGGTGGCTCAGTTCCAAAAGCCCCCAGAGGTCCCCCCGAGCCAGCTTCCTGGTGTCGCTCTTGATCCCACGTGTGGGTCTGGGGGCAGACCAGCAGGAAGACCGCCTTTCAGGGTCTCCCAGCCTCTCCTACGTCCTCCGCTGCTCCGTGACAAAATGGCCTGAGCGGGGTAGCAGCTTCCTCCTCGTGATGGGTCGGCACGTGCCTTTCACTTGAGCGGGCGTCCTCTTCACTCAGACCCCGCTTCCCGCGCCCTGCTGCCCCCGCCCCTGCCTGGCTCCTTCTGCTCTGGGGTCCCTGTGTCTTTCCGTGGGGGTCATGGTGCGTGGGCCCGAGTGACCGACTGGAACTGGACCCATGAATGATCATGACTTTTCTTTTCCAAGAAGTGTCTTCTGGTGTCTCCCTTGTTTTTGCATCATGACTGGGGCCTCCATCACAGGAATGCTCCAAGGAAAAGGGGAGTGACAAATCGGCTGGGCGCTCCCTGTGGGCCAGGCTGTGAGCCGTGTAGCCCTGGTTCCTGGCACCCTGCCTGGCCTGGATCAAGCCAGAATGAATAAGTGGATGTTAGGCTCTCTGCTTATTACATAGTTAGTCTTCACGCTAACCTATGGGGGAAGTGTTTTCATCCCTATTTCATGGGCTCAGAAACTGAGGCTTGGAGCGTTGGATGACTTGCAGTGACAGAGCTGGGGTTCAGCTCCGGCCCGTGTGACTGGCAGAGGCTTTGGCTGTTCAAGGACAAGAGTGGGTACCCTCAAGCACGTGTGTTTCTGGGCTGTGACCGAACAGTTTGCTTAAGCCGACTCCGGGGGAGCCCGCTCTCACCCGGGCAGCTGGCTCACCACCTGCCGAGGATAACTCGGGGCCTCTGGGAAGAAAGCGCGCCCAGACTGATCCCTCTGATGAAGTGACTGGCTGAAGGGTGCTTCTCCGGCTATCGACAGCCGCCGTCCCAGCAGGAGAAATGTTTGCCCTGACGATTTTAAAACACTTGTCAGAGGAAGGGTGAGAAGCGTCCATATTAAAAGCCCGGAGAAGAGTGTCAGGGGCTCACTCGGCTTTGGAGAAGTGGCGGCAGGGGGGCTCCTTGTTGGGCTAAAGCCTTCAGAGTGGTGCCGCCCCCTGACCCTGGGTCTCCTGGGAGGCGCTGGTGAGAGGGGCCTGGGCTTTTCCAGCCTTTAGGCTTTCCAGCACCATGACTATTCTCTGGAACAGCTCAGAGGAACCCGGTTAGGTGTCCTTCACGCGCCCGCGGACAGCAGCGGGCATGGACATGGAGCTCCCGAGGGTGTGGGCACGTCTCGTGTCATTGCTCCTTTGATCCTCGGGGTTTTACTACTAGATCCAGATATGGAGGCTGTGCAGAGCTCTGTGCCCCAGTGAGGTCTGAGCTGATGGCGGTCCCTGGCTGCCGCCCCTCCAGTGCCCTCTTGCCCTGGGAGCAGCCGCCTGCCCTCCTGTCCTCCGTCCCACAGATACAGGCGGGACCCCGCAGACTCCTCTACACAGTGGAGTCCCACTTTCTCCTGAGCTCGCTCCTTCACCGGCATCCCTTTCCCAGCCCTCCTTTAAACTAGTCTGTTCTCAAGGCTGTGCCCTTTTGATCCCGGGCACCCGTCCCCATTCCCACCCACGCTCTTCTCCTCCGCTGAGGAGTATTTCTCTCCAGTCCCAACCTCGATTTCTCCCCCTCTTTCCATACAGCTTTGGAGTAAGAAGCTGACCTAGTTGTGGATGTTAAATCAGATGTTACCAAGCTTGAGTAAAGCCCCTGCCAGCCCCGTATCTCACACTTTAGAACCTGCCTTCGAGGTCCTTCCACGCCTCCACAAACCTCTGACTAGTCATCTGCCTCTAGTTAAGCTCGTGCCAGCCCTCTGGATAAATCAAAGGTGGTTTTTAATCAACGGCACTATTTCATTCATTACCATTATTGCACAGAGGTGATGTTTTTATCTGTGTGTGTGTTTAATTGTGCTTGCACTGCAGTTTGGCTCCCTTTGTAGGTAGGACGACCTCTGTTGACTGACCCCGGAGGCTAAACACAGTCACGGCTTGTTCGTTGTCCTGGTAGTGACTTCTGAGTCCCAGAAAACCAACATAAGTTGTACCTTTGGGACCTGTTTGCAAGTTGAGAACTTTTTTTTTTTTTTTAATTTTGGAAAATTCAGTCTTGTCCAGTTAATGAAATGCAGTGGCCAAACTTGATATGAAAGAAATTTCTACAACAGCTACTGCTGTTTCTGCTGTGACTACTGCTGCTGCTGCAGCCGCTGTCTGTCGGGCCTGTCGTTTGCCTGGGGCTTGCTGTCTTATGTGCATTATTTCTAATTCTCACAACAAGCCCTGAAGGTAAGATTTATTCTCCTGAGTGCACGTATTAGGAGCCCACGGATCTGAGAGGCTTGCCGGCGGATCCCGGGGCTGCTACCTTACCTACAGGGAGCGTGCAGACGCGGGCCCGTCTGACTCTGGCCTGGACCCTCCCCGGGACTCTGCCCGGCGTGCCAAGATGGTGCTCGTTTCTGATTCACAGAGTTTGATTTGAAAGTTAGTAAGCTCCTTTCTTCGTTAACTTTGAGTCAGGAGGGTTAAATTTACGGCTGGCTGAATACTTCCCAGAGGATGAGTGTAACGATATTGATTTTCACAGGATGAGTCATACACCGCCTGCCTGGGAACACAAGCTCAATCACCACCAGCCGACAGCACCAGCCAATCCCTCGTCAGCATCTCCCCTACCGGCTCCCGAGCCTGTGATGTGCGCGCAGAGCTCAGCGGAAGGAAAGGTCACGAATCGCTCGCGGGCGGGCTCCGGGGTCACAGGGGTCCAGCCTCTGTCCCAGCGTGGCCGACTCACAAGGCCCTGGACGAGGCCTCACCTCTCTGGGCTTCCATCCCTCATTCCCCCAACGCTGAGAAATGGGGTAATTACACCTCCCACGCAGGGTTGTGGCATGACACGTGCAAGCCCCAGGCAGGCCTGGAGGCGATAGGCGCCATCTCTCTGGAGAGGAGGGCATGAGCTTCCCTGCTCTTTCTTGGGGACCCGTACTTGGGTTTCACCTGACCTGTGTCAAGTGCTTCTTACGTGCCAGGAACTGGGCCGGGGGCCAGACGTGCTGGGACAGAGGAGGCCCCTCAGGGCCCTGGAGCCCTCGTGACCATAGGGTCCCACAGGGTAGGCGTTAGGGTTGACAGGCAGTGTTGCCTGGCCACGCAGGTGGTCACCCTGGGAAGCTCAGTGTCTCCACCGGAGAAAGAGGGGGGCTCCCCGAGGAGGAGCGCGGCCAGTGTTACAGCTGCCTTATCACAGCAATATTGGTGACGGTGCATTGCCAGCGCTAGTTGTGTCAAGAGACCCAGTTGAGTTTCTGCGTTCTGTCTTAAACAGGCTTTTGTTTTAATGGCGATTTATAGTTTATCTGTATCATTATGGATTCAAGGAGGAAAAGAAGTGGTTTTTCCTAACTCCAACAGAGTCTGAACAGTTCTTTTATCCTGGTTGAGATCATTAGAACAAGATCAATAAAGTCAGTGTCAGTGGACTAAATATTTTAAAACTCGGTTTCTTATAAGCAGCATGCAGTGAATAAATGGAATTTTCCATAACAAACATGTAAACAAGCCAGATAAGTCTCACGGTTAAAGGTTATGTACAACTAACCATTGTGCTCAAAGTAGCATTGCCCAGGAGGGGGTGCGATAAACAAGCTACTCCCGGCTTCCCTGGTGGCACAGTGGTTAAGAATCCGCCTGCCAATGCAGGGGACACGGGTTCGAGCCCTGGTCCAGGAAGATCCCACATGCTGCGGAGCAACTAAGCCTGTGTGCCACAAATACTGAGCCTGCGCTCTAGAGCCCGCGAGCCACAGCTACTGAAGCCCGCGTGTCTAGGGCCTGTGCTCCGCAACAAGAGAAGACACCACAGTGAGAAGCCTGTGCGCTGCAAGGAAGAGCAGCCTCCGCTCACCACAACTAGAGAAAGCCCGCGCACAGCAACGAAGACCTAACACAGCCAAAAATAAAAATAAAAAAAATAAAGAAAATAAATAAAGAAAAATTAAAAAAAACAAAAACAACAAACAAAAAAAGCTACTCCATTTATGAAAAGTTGCAGAGTAGGAACACATCTGACAGCAAAGGACCTTCACCTTGAAGGTGGCTATCACCTTCAAGACAGTTTCTGATAAATATTTACCAGCCTTTATTTGTATCTCTTTAACTAAATGTAAAGGCAGCCCAAGGCATTGTATTCTCATAGCCTCAGAACAAAAACTCAACGTCAGTAATCTCTCAAGTTCCCTGCTCTTAAAAACTCATATCCCTTGGCTTTAGCTTTCAGTTTAACTAAGGGTGAATTCAATAATTTGAGGTTTAGTTTTTTTCAAACTGTAAGAGTTTTCCCCTTTGTTGTTTGCTGTCTGCCAGGCCCTCTAGAATGCTTTCCGTACAGCCCTCCCGACAGACGTGTGTTTATGAGGGCGTGTGACACAGCAGGGAAGGGCCCTGCCCAAGGTCGCTCCACTGGAAGTGACAGAGCTGGGGTGGGACCCGGGTGTGTGTGACTCCCCACCCCTCTGCTGTATCACCTCCCACTTTGAACAGGTTGCTGGGTGACAATGGCTGGGGTCCTGATTTCTGTGCCACAGTCTCGCCCCAGACCTCCTTACCTCGTGTTTCCCAATAGGTATCTGTAATTATTATTCAAAACTGGAAAAATTTCATTTTGGTCCCTTTTAACAGAGAAGTACAGTGAAGGCCTAGGTATTACAAGTAAAAGTAGGAAAAAATAGAAATTACAGCTTGTCTTCTAACTGGAAAATTTTAGTACTTAAAAGACATAGATTCTCTCTCAATCTCTTTGGGGGATTGAGGATGAATAACGTAGTCAGAAATACATTTTTTCAGCAAAAAAGTCCAGTCATTATCTTTTAGCAACTCGACTTTCACTTTTCCTCTCATCTTTTTCCCCCATTATTGGCAAGACTGTCACGGCACTTTTTGAAAAAAACATGGCTAATTCACTGCTTTTCCTGAAATAAGCATATGGTATATGCTATGGTCCAAGAAACAGGGAGAATTTTTTCTCCAGGCATATAGAGTTTGTTTTTCCTTTTGGACTTAAGGGTTGGCAGCGAGTTCCAAAGGAGCAAGGAGTCGGCATTAGGCGCGGCTGTATCTGTCTGGAGAGGAGACTTCTGGCCTACAGGGGCCTTCTTGCGCCGGTGTGAGGGTCGCAGCGACATCTGTGCTCCTTTTCCATCGAGGGGATGTAATGATAGTCCCTCGCCCTTAGCCCCCATGTGGCTCCCCCAGCCCCCTGGCTGGAGCGAAGCTCCTGCAGCCAGCGCTGCAGGCACGAAGCCCATCCCCAGGGCACGCGGTACCGCACGGGCGGGCGGCCCCCTGCTCCATCCTCCCTGGGCGGGGGGCTTGCTAACCGGGCATGTCACGCTTGCTTTCTGACCCCGAAGTGTAGCAGAAAAGGCGAGGAAGAGTTTGGGTCCCAGACAAGTTTCAGGAAAGGAAAAGAAGAATAAGAACTGGGAATACCAGGTTTCCAATTAGACCAGTTCCTCAGGAAGTGATTTTTTTGGTCTACTTGAGAGTGTTGCTTGTCTCTTGACCTAATGAGAGGGACACAGCACACAGAATACGACAAGTCTGCTCATCTTCCTCGTGCTTTTATAGAAGAGTTCTTTACTTATTAGAAAAACAGTATTATGACAGCAATATTAGTATAATTTAAGAAGTTACCTTACTACCCCTAGAACAGCTCATTTCCTGTGGGTGAATCACGTCTTCCCTATCTTTGTTCATGTCAGTCCTTCTTTAATACTCCTGTAATTTAAGAACGGGTATCGAGCTTTGTCCCTCTTGCAACAGAATGCTATTTATCATTCCAGTTGGAAATGGCTTTTCAACATCCCACCAGGCAGAGAACCACATCTGCCTTAACTGCCCTCTCAGCTCGGACAGCTAGGCTGCTGTCTATAGTCCCGTCACCGTAGTCAGTGCAACGACCCAAACTGGCCAGGTCTTGACAGCATTGTGATGACATAGGATGACCGTGGAAATCTTTGTGAGTTGCATTTTGTAGCAAAATAGTTAAGGGGCTTGTTGAGCTTAAAGAGGTATAGAGTCTTCATTTACAAAAAGCCAAGTGTTTCCAGAGTTTTCTCTGATGACAACTGACTGCCAATTGTAGGCCCTTAGAAGATACTAGAAAAAAATCCACACAGTTAGTCATCCATCAAGGTAAAGGTGATGTTTGAACAAAGAACAAGGGAGCAGCCTCTTTCCAAGAAATCTGCGCTTTGGAGAGAACACTTTGAAAACAGATGTTTTTAATTGTTTATACCACTGTAATTTTTGTTGCCAAAAACTATGTGAACGTGTCACCTATTAAAAACTTCAGTGTCAGCACTGTTAACCTGGGAACAGTGTTTTTCTAATCCTGCTTTAAAATCCTGTAAATGAAAATTTCAGTGGATTTTGAATTAGGTTGTTAGAAATAGGAGCATATACAGCAATACCCGCTGATGAGTGGCAGGAGCCATTATTTGACATTAGGGGAACTGGAGCTTTACTAGCAAATTGTTCACAAAATCCTTTGCATCAGTGGTAGATGGAAGCGGAAGATGTCTCCCCTGTTGCTAGTGGTAAACGTCTCTTCCATTCTGGATCCTCACATCTCTGGAAGGAGGCTTTGGGGCTCTGACAGTGTTCAGTGTGTAAACTTAAGCTGTAACCGGGCTACTGTCAAATCACTGACTCACAAAAAGGTCCCTACATTTTAAAAAAGTGTAAGCATATTCAGTCCTGTTGCTCTTACTAAAATTATTATAACTCATTTGATTTAATAATTTCCAAGAGGTTTGTTGATACTCTTAGTAAATGGCATATTAAAATATATTTTAAAATATTGTTTGTTTTATCCTTGTCTCATCTTTCAAAATGTTCTTATTTTGGTAATTGCTTTTAGACTCATAATATACTGGTACAGTAGCACATAAATAAATATACACGTGTTGGCGGTATGCGCCTAAGGGTTTCTCATGGCTGGGATGTACTGTCAGACAAGTTTGGAGACCAAGGATCTAGGCAAATTGGATTTGTCAAGGCTTCTGCTGTAACTCTCGAGAGGACCAATTGATGCCTTTCATTTCCTTACCTGGTGAGCTGGTGGAGCATTTAACTACAGTGTGGTCCTAAACACAGAGCAGGACAGCCTTCCGGAAGTGCTCTCTGAATTGAAGGACCAAGTGTACTTCCTGGGTTCCCGTAAGAGGAGGTGATGCTTGAGATCTTGGCGTTGCATTGGTATCCAGCTTCTTATGTCCAGGGGAAGGGTTTCAAGCTAATTGAGTACCAGGTGGCCAGAGAGTGAGGGCAAATGCCGCTGCTGTTGTGTTTCCAGAAAGTCTCTGTTGGCCGCCTCAGGCCCAGGGGAAGGGTTTCAAGGTTGTCCCTCCTGGGCTGTGGCACCGTGTAGAGGAAAGCATGCTGGCTTTCGAGACCTGGGCTCAGCACAAAAGATCTGTTCCCCGAGTCTGACCTGTTCTAAATGATCGACATTTCTGGCGTTTTTATGGCTTACCTCTAAGAGAGCTCAGTGACAGGAAGACAGTTTCCACGGCAGAGGTGTGTGTGTGCACGCAGACGTTTGCACAGCATCCAGGAGCAGTTGACAGCATTTCATGGCAGATAGAAAAGGTGGTCCACGCACCCCCTCCAACCTGTGGCCTGAGCCACTGTGACGTCACACTCGCATTTATTGCCCAGACGCTGACGCCACCCCACTGGCCACGCTCTATGGAAAACCATCGATGGGTTATCATGAGGGTGTGACTGTAAGATGCTGATCCTAAAAAGAATCACTTTGGAGCATTCTGCTTTTTTTGTTTTTTTTTTGCGGTACGCAGGCCTCTCACTGCCGTGGCCTCTCCCGTTGCGGAGCACAGGCTCCGGACGCGCAGGCTCAGCGGCCATGGCTCACGGGCGCAGCCGCTCCGCGGCACGTGGGATCCTCCCGGACCGGGGCACGAACCCGTGTCCCCTGCATCGGCAGGCGGACTCTCAACCACTGCGCCACCAGGGAAGCCCCTGCTTTTGGTTTTTAGACTCCCAGTAAATAATCTAACAAAATTAATTGTGTAGCTCTGGAAATGTTATTCAGTCTCCCTGAGTCTTGGTTTTTTCAATGCAAACTGGATTATGTGCTTGAAATGAGTTGCTGTGCATGATGTTTACAGAGCACCTAAAAGGTGGATTCAGACGTCTCGTTTATCCCTGGGGGTGGGGGGATTCAGCTAATTGAGTACCAGGTGGCCAGAGAGTGAGGGCAAATGCCGCTGCTGTTGTGTTTCCAGAAAGTCTCCGTTGGCCGCCTCAGGCCCAGGGGGGCTTGTGCTTTCCCGTGGCTCCGTATCAGATGGCATCTTAGTGTCAAGGTATTTCGTTTGTGATCTGAGTAGTTTCTAACCCTCTCTTCTCTTTTCGTGTTGTAGGAACCCAGCTCTTCAGTGGTCAAAGTGACTTTAGAATCACTACCTTGAAATTTCATCCAAGAGACCACAACGTTTTCGTATGTGGCGGCTTCAGCTCTGAAATGAAAGCTTGGGATGTAAGGACCAGCAAGGTAACACCCCTCTTCCTCACATGGCCTTTCCAGCAGAGCTTGCCTGGGCATTTTGAATGATTGGGGGTGGGTCAGCATCTATATATAGGACCCTTGAGATGGAATAATTACCACTTAATATTGAATCAGTGGGAAGCATAATTTTTAGATGTTTTGAAAGAACATTCTTGAGTTGTTAGATTATTAAAGCACTATAGGTGCAATTCTATACAGCATGTTACTAAACATATTTGTTGAGCACCTACTGTGTGCAAATGCTTCCTGATGTTATAAGATGAATCAACCTCAGATTACTCAGGGGAATAATATGTAGATACAAATAAGTGGGGTGGAGAAGTGCTCTGTGTGTGTATGTGAGTGAGAGGAGGGGTGGTGGGGAGGGAGGGGCTGGCATTCAGAGCGGGTGAGCTTTCAGTTCAGCTCAGTGTAAGGAAGGCTTCTCGGAGGAGACAGTGTTCCCGTTGGGGCTTAAAGGCTGGTCGCCGTCAGTCCCATAGAGAAGTGATGTCCACTCCCGTCCTTCACCACAGCCTGCCACTCCTGTTGCTTCCCTAACTTAGGAAATGGCAAGTCCAGGACTTCCCTGGCGGTCCAGTGGTTAAGACTCCACGTTCTCAATGCAGGGGGCATGGGTTCAATCCCTGGCCAGGGAACTAAGATCCCGCGTGCCACACAGTGTGGCCAAAAAAAAAAAAAAAAAAAAAAAAAGTGGCAACTCCATCTTTCTGGTTGTTCAGGCCCAAACCATCAGAATCATCCCTCTCTCCACTCTTCCCGTCATCCCCCCAACACCCAAACCATCAGCAAACCCAGTCGTAACTCAGGTTTAAGCTGCCGTTGTCTCTTGCTCAGATAATTGCAGTAGTTTCCTCTCTGGTATCTGTCTTCCCCCACCACACCCCCCACCTCCCCCGACCCCTTACGGTTTGTTCTCAACACAGTAGCCGGCGTGGCCTGTGACAGTGGAAGTCAGATGTGTCACTCTTCTGGTCAGAACCCTCCAGGCTCAGGTCTCACTCACAGGAAAAGCTGTGTCCCTAGGGCGGCCCACAAGGCCTCCTGATCTCCGCTCAGCCTCAGCCCCACCCGCCTCCTTGCCTTTCCTAGAACACACCAGCACAGTCCTGCCTCAGGGCCTTTGCACTTTCTGCCTGGAATGCTCTCCTCCCAGTTTTCTATGGAGAGGCTCCCTCCCTCCTACAGGGTTCTGCTCAAATGCCACCTCTGCAGTGAGGCCTTCCCAGACCACCATGCCAGCCACCCCTGCATTCACTAGTCCCCCTGCCACCTCTTTTCTCCCCATAGCACTTATGATCACCCGGCACACTATGGATTTTCGTTGTCTATTTGCCTTGTCTCCATCCCCTCGAATGTAAGCTCTTCCAGGGCAGGGATTTTTGTCTGTTTTGTTTGCTGCTGACTTCTAGCTCCTAGAACAGTGCCTGGCACATAGTAGGCACTCATCAGACCGTGGGTGACCGAATGAGTGGACGGAGGCAGAGGGCAGCCACACGGGATGGGGGATACAACGTGTGTGCAGGGCCAGTGGCCTGCTCGACTTGGGGGATACAACGTGTGTACATGGCCAGTGGCCTGCTCAACTTGGCCAGGCGTGGGCCCTAGGCAGTGGGACAGGCCGGGCAGAGAGGTTTTTAATGCCATGAGTCTGGGTTTGGATCAGCAGCGGGGAGCCATGGGAGGTTTGTGAGCAGGGGTCTGGGATCAGGGGTGCAGAGGGGCTCAGGGAGGGGCAGTGGGGAAGAGCCTGACTGCCTCCTGCCTCTGGGGGGGCTCAGTGATTTCAGGATGGCTGTTTCAAGCTCTGAGAAGCACCGCCCTGGTCTGAAGGAGGCACACAGCCACTAGGATGCTACAGGGTAGTTCATGATGATACCGGCATTGATCTTGACCTTGAAAGAAGAGGGTGTGGAACGTCAGAGAGTGTCCTCCTCCATTAGGGATTCAGGGGAGTCAGTGGTCCCACACCAAAGGGCTCTAGCCTGCTGCATCTGCAGCGCCAAAGCCTCTACCTAAAGGCATCCCCCTCCAGGGCCGCCTCCTGCCCCATCCTGGGCAGGTGCAGCCCCCCATCAGGTCTTCACTGAGCAGAGGCCGTTCTGCGTGGCCAGGATGGAAGGAGGTGGGACACGACCTCCAGTGCCGGATTCGAAAGGCGAGTTGGTGCGTCAGACCGGCTGCTGCAGAAAGACGCTTTCCCCCCAGGCTGTGGGAAGGGGCTGCTGGTGTTTGCAGGAGAACCTAAAACCAGAGACAGTTTGCTTAAAGAGAACAGGATGTTCTATCCGTAGGTATTTTGCCTAAAGTACTAAACAAGTGGGAGAATTAGAGCATAGAGAGATGTACTCTTTTTAAAAAAAAACACACATTTTTCTTTTACAAGACTTTTTAAAAACATTTGGAAAAGAGAGAAAAGTTACCCGTAAAGAAGTGGATGTGTGGACTTTTAAAAGCACTTGAACACTTGTATATGGGATATAAATACATGATAAATGAAAGAAGACATTGGAAAGTGCTGCTGGAGTTAGAAACTCTTAGTCATGCTGTTTGAAGCGGGGCCTCCTGATCAACCAGCCCCTGGTGACAGCCACGTCCCTTAGAGGTGTGCTGTTTTTAGCCTCAAAGAGCAAACACGTAAGAAATTACTCATCAAGGACGCCATCTGATTTAAGACTTTGTTAAAAATATCGGATTTTCTCCTAGGGCAGACGCCAGCTGACGTGTTCTGAGAATGCTGGGGGAGAAGCAATTAGGAGCAGATGTTGCTGTGACTGGTATCGGCATGTTTGCCAGTCTCTCCCCAGCTAATAATGTGGGTAAAGGGATCTGTGCAATATTTGTTTCTACTTCCTTTTTACCAACAATCTGACTGCCTGTCCTCCCTTGCTGGGTCACAAGGACTGTTTCCATGTGCATCAGCCAGACATAGGGGACCAGTCTCTTTCCTGCTTCAGTTCTGTTTCCTCTGATAGGTGTGGCCCAAGTGCCTTGTACGGACCCAGCAGGAGGACCAGAGAGGAAAGGTGTGGACAGCCACCTGGGGTGGCTCTCTGCCCTCCTGCTGGGCTCCCGTGGGGCCTGGGGCTCTGTCCCAGGTGCTGAACTTTCCAGCCCTCCCTGGTGAGTGTAGGAACACCTAGGGCTGAGCGGCTTGTCTTCTGACTGCCTTCAGGGGCAGCTGTGGAAACTGCAGGAGGGACACAGACCTTAGCTTAAAATCAAGACGGGTTTCCTCTTTTAAAAACAACGGAAGGACTGTTATTATTATAAAAGTAATATGCGATTATGAAAAAACAAATAGAAACAGAGAGAAGGGGTAGTTGAGCCAGCCAAAGGTAAACATTAGTAACATTTAAATATTTTTATTTCATTGTTCTTTTCCACTGTGTGTTTTTTAAAACACTGTTTGGTCTTATTTTGCTTTTCACGCAGCATTGCAAGGGTTTTCCTCGCAGTGAAATGAACTCTTGTAGGTGTTTAATGCGTCCCTCTGACGCAGCTGCTCGGCTAATTCGCTCCATGCTTTAGCCTCAGCACTCAGGGCCGTGTCTGACACAGCAGGCACTCGATAAACATGGATCGAATGAGTCAATTTCAGATGGTTGAGCTTATTAAGCCATTTCCTGAGGTTGGATTTTAGGACATTTCCTTCTGTTTGGTTTGGTTTGCCATTTAAAGTTAATAGATGTGAAGGTGGAGATCAGGGATCGGCAAGTGCAGCCTGGGGCAAAATCTGACTTGCTGCCTGTTTTTGTAAATAAAGTTTTATCGGAATGCAGTTCCTGTCATTCATTTGTGTAACGGCTGCAGCTGCTTTCACACCACAGTGGTAGAGTTGAGTAATTGCACTGGAGACCACATGGCCCGCGAAGCCAAAAATACTTAGGATCTGGCCCATCCCTGCTAAGACGTATCTGGCTGTGGTGTGTGTCACGCTGTGGCTTGTGGGGACTGATCCTTCTGACCTGGCTGACAAGATGGGTGCCTCTGTGCCTCACCCTATTATGGGCACCCTGTGGAAGCCGTGTGCTCAGAGAATGTCTTTTCCAGAGAACCGTGCCTCAGTCAGGGGTGTATGGGTCGTTTCCCCCTCTTGTTATAACCTCCAGACAAACCATCGCAGTCTACTTTGTGATACATTCCACTGTGAGACACGTTTGTGCATCTAGTGTTTTCCACATTTGCAGTTTATTTCCTGCAGCTTGTGCCCCAGAACTCAAACTGCTGGGTTAAAAGTGAGTCAGCATTTTGAAGGTAAGGGGTAGGTTTCTGACGATGGAGCTGAGCCCACCACTGGAGCAGGACGGTGCGGCCAGACAGCCTCTCGCCGGGTCTGAGGAGTAGTTGGAACAGATAACTTTAAAGCTACTTTCCAGTCATAGACTTTTATTCCTTAAGCTTAGCCACACGATGAATGTTGGGATTCTGGACTTCTCTGGTCCAGCCCAGTGCATTACAGCAAATGGGCTCTTTGGTTCCCCTGTCTTTTCTTGGTCCATCTCTCTCTGCTCTGGTTTGATGAGTGGATCACATCCCGTGTCGCCGCAGAGCACCTGGCTTCATTTCCGGCAGGTCGGCAGGATGTGTTCTGCACGAACCCTCCGAGCCTGCTTACTCGTGCCGGCCCCGTGCTGCCAGTGCAGGGTCTTCTGACTCTTCTGTCTCCCGACGGTCTGCTCGAACGTGGGTCTGGTCTGGAACCCAGGATGTCTGTGGTCTGACCTTCATGTTACCATGGGGGTCCAAGCCCCTCCGGGCCACCAGTGCTTATTGGCCTGAGATCTAGTAGCCCTGCGTTCCCATCCTCCCTCTCCTACTTGCTTAGCTGGCTGATTTTAGGCAAATCTCTAAACTAAAGCCTCTCCCAGTCAAGGGTTTCCCCTGTGGTATAGTAAAGGGGCAGGATGAGGCCATCTTTCAAGCAGGGCCTCTGAACTCCCCTGTGCGTAGGAGAGCGCCTGGGACTCTTGTTAGGATGCAGACTCTGTTTCAGCAAGATGATGTCTTAGTCAGCTCAGACTGCTGTAATGAAATACCACAGCCTGGGGGGCTTAAACAGCAGACATTTACTTCTCATTGTTCTGGAGGCTGGAAGTCCGAGATCAGGGTGCCAGGGTGGTCGGGTTCTGGTGAGGGGGCTCCTCCTGGTTTGTAGATAGCTGCCTCTTGCTGTGTCCTCACATGATGGAGAGCGAGCAAGCTCTGGCCTCTTCATCCCTTAGAAAGGTCCCATCCACTCCCATCATGGGACCTCCACCCTCATGACCTTATCCAAACCTAATTACCTCACAAAGGCCCCACCTCCAGATATCATCACACTGGGGATTAGAGCTTCAAAATATAGATTTTGGGGGGGACACAAACATTCAGTCCTTTGCAGGTGAGATCCTGCATTTCAGCAAGCTCCCAGGAGATGCAGAGACAGACGGCCCATGGACCACACTTTGAGAAGTCAGGTCTCAAAGGGCCTCTGAACACAGAGGTCCCATGCTTCTCTCACGTGGGCACCCCTGGTCTTCGTCCTCGATTGACCTGTACCACCTGTGACCTATCTCAGCGATAAACAGGTTGTGAGCACCTTCACCTGACAGCTATTCATTTACAACTGCCTGTGAGGGGGGCTCAGTCCAGTCACGTCTGCGCCTTGGCATCTTCCACAGGACCTGGAACTGGAGCAGGTGCTCAGGGGGTAACTTGGAGTGAGCTGCTGGGGTCAGCCGCCCCTCCCATCACGATGGAGCCCTGCAGGAGCATCCACCTGCCCACATTTCGGGGGGCAGTGGCCTCCCTGGGATTTCTGCAGAGGGAGTGGGCCCTCCAACAAATGGGAAATAAAGGCTAGCTGCAATTCAGCTGTAACTGGTCATTCCAGAAGTGTAGACAGAGGCCGAGGACTTGGGAGATCCTGGGCCAGATGAGGGCTGGTGCAGTGGTTCTAACACTGCAGCCCTCAGCCAAGTCTGAGCTCTCATGTGCCCCAGTGTCTCATAGATGATGGGGTGTCCAGCCTCGCAGGGCCCTGGCTCTTTGCCCGGCCGGGAATGGGAGCTGGAGAGTTCCAGGTCTGCAGGGCCCACCAGCACTGTGGGAAAGGCTCCAAGGTAGTTACTTTTAGGTTTGCTTTAAGATGACTATGTAGTTTGAGCCAAAAGTTAGGATAGGTAATGAAATTTCTCCCTTGTATCATGCATGAAAGTTGTAGAAAAACTCCTACAGAGGCTTAAAAATCATATTGCATATTTTGTGAATCACCCTTTTTGCGAGACCAAATTCTGGAACCCCAGCCTCAGCACTGCTAATTGGAGCAGCCCTGGAAAATCTGGGACATGTGGCTCCCGACACTGGGAGCCTGGCCTCTGCTCCGGTTCTCTTCCCTTCCGTGGGCAGGGCCGACACTGGGCAGGCTAGGGCCGAGCACGACTTCCGATGCATAGGTCTACGCTGCTCCCGAGAAGGAGAGTCTCAGGTGCCCTCAGGTCCCCACTGGGCCTCGAAAACACCGACCCCCACCCGCTCGGGTAGTTCTCAGGGTGAGATCTACTCTGACAGACCAGCTCACTTTCTTTGCTCTAGTGTTGGTTTGACCCGAATCATCATCAATAGTCCATGCTTGTTCTACATCTTTCTCTCCTTTTAAGTTTGTAAAGGGCCGTCTTGACTTCCAGATCTTGAGTTCATTCCTTCACCTCCTTTGGGAGCTTTGTCCCAAACCCACTGCAGGTGTGTGTCCTATCATGCAGGTGACAGTGGGCGAGGCCTCTGGCTCGTCCTTCCCACCTGCTTGGGTTCTCATCTCTGCCTGTTGTTGTCACAGCCCCTCACTCTGCTGCAGTTTCCCCACAGAATGTAAGCTCCCTGAGGGCAGGGATTTGCTCCTTTCCTGCTGTTTTCCCTGAGCCTAGCGAAGTGCTGGATGGGATGGGACTGTTGCAGGAATGACTAACGGCCTTAATCCAGGCCAATTAAAAAAAAAATCCCAAGTGATAAGCCCACCCAGGTGAAGTGGAAGCTGAGTCAGCATCTGTTAACACGCTCTTCTCCGGCACTGACCGACCTTGGCCGTCCTGCCCCGAGGGGGAATGAACCAGCTGGTCATGCAGCCAGTGGTTGCTGGTCTGGACTGGCTGCCCTGGTGCCATGGTCAGAGCACCCGGAGCCTTAGAGGATACCCACCCACCCTTGCAGGTGGCCTCGGCCTCCAGCGTTGTGAAAACCCTCCAGGTGATTCTAATGAAGAGCCCGAGTGGCGAACCACAGCCCTGGGGGCCAGGGTTTGGGAGCATCAGTGTGAGTCCCGAAGGGTGTTTTGCAGGGTCTCTGCTGTGTAGGTGAGGGTGTCCTGAAATGTCCGTTCCTGCCGTGGCAGCTGTCGGGAAGACTCAGCACCTTCACCTCCTGGTTCCTGGGCGCCATCAGTCTTCGTGGCGTTGTAGGCAGGTTGCTTATTTGCCCTAATGAGGTTCTGATTACTCTCCATTTGTCTCTTTCATCAGCTTTATACTAAAAAGCCTTTTGTTTGGACTCTTCGTACTTCTGCAGTTCTGGCTAAGTTTTGCCTTCAGCCAAACTTCTTATGAGATGAGAGCGGGAGCCTAAGGGAGGTGGAGACGGGGAAAGGCGTGGACAGCCTGGTGATGAGGGGAGCGTGATCACCGCTCCGTGTGACTCGCCATGGGTCCTTGTCCCTTCCGGGCTCCCATTGCCCCATCTGTCAGGTGGCGGTGGGGTGCTCTCGGGTGGCATGGACTGGGCGGCCACCACCTGCCGGGCTCTGTACTGGACCCTCCCTGTGTGTCATCTACCGCGACACAGCAGTCCTTGGAGGTGTACCAGGTGCTGCTGTCACCCCATCCCCCTGGCGGGGTGCCCGAGGTTCAGAAAAGTTCCAGCAGCCAGCACACGGCTGGTTGGTAGGGGGGTAAGACCTTGACCCGGTGCCTCGATTCCCGCGCCCTTGCAGGCCCTCCTGTTCGCAGGTCGAAGGAAGTGTTGGTCTTGGGTGTAAATAAAGCTTTGGCAGTGAGAGCCGTGTGCTTTCTTCTTGGAGAAGCCTGCAGGGAGCAGCCCTTGAGTTCAGACACCTGCTCGGTCCCGCCGCTTGCAGCTCGATGCCTGGTGTCAGGGGCCCCCCTGTGAACTTGACAGTGGTGGGCCCTGCGGCCTCAGGCCTGAAGTCACAACCCCGGCGCCTCTGTGAGGGCAGCCCTTCGGCCTCCACAGGTGGATGTGGAAACCAGTCCTGAAAGGCTCAGCTTTCAGCGCAGGGGTGGACGGCCACTGTGGGGCCTGGACCTGATCTGTCGGCCTCACCGGCTGCCTTCACAAGCGACCAGGGGGTCCCCATGTGTCTCCTGGGTCATCCAAAATCTTGAGCAAAGCTGGGGAAGGGGTCCCTGGAATCCAGAACCTCAGACCCCTGCCCCCAGCCCAGTCCTTCCCTTCACCTTCACTCGGCAGCACTTGGCTTGGGGTGTCAAGCAGACTCCAGTTAAAAACCTGAAATGTGAGTTGCCACCTGGAGCTCAGTGTGTGACAACGGGAGAGCATGGCACTCAGGAGGGCCACGTCCCTGTGTGATCACTTGGGCTCTTAAAGATGCAGTAGGATGTATCAGAAAATATAAAGCAGACTCTGGACCCGTAATGATTATATAAATAAAATATTTATGTAATGCTGATGTATATGACCTTTGTAATTTGTTTTGCCACTAAAATAAGCTGTGTTACATACACTGAACATCTCTCGTTGAGATTTTTTATCTCCTTGAGATTTTTAAAAATTTAATATCTTTATGAAATAGATTCACAGTTTTTGTTTTACCTAAAAACTTATTTTAGTTTGCCATAACTAATAGTATCCAAAAAAAATCATGGGTTTGATGCCCTAGTTATTTTTTGTCTTAATATACTTTAAATACTTATTACATTTTTTTGGTAGCAGCTTTTTTCTTTTAATTAATTAATTAATTAATTATTTTTGTGGTACGCGGGCCTCTCACTGTTGTGGCCTCTCCCGTTGCGGAGCACAGGCTCCAGACGCGCAGGCTCAGCGGCCATGGCTCACGGGCCCAGCCGCTCTGCAGCATGTGGGATCTTCCCGGACCGGGGCACGAACCCGCATCCCCTGGATCGGCAGGCGGACCCTCAACCACTGCGCCACCAGGGAAGCCCTAATTTACTTATTTACTTGCCTGCTCCAGGTCTTAGTTGCGGCATGCAAGATCTGGGTTGCGGCGTGTGCGATCTTTAGTTGCGGCATGCAGGCTCTTTTAGTTGCAGCATGCGGGCTCTTAGTTGCGGCATGCAGGATCAAGTTCCCTGACCAGAGATCGAACCTGGGCCCCCTGCACTGGGAGCACGGAGTTTTAACCGCTGGACCACCAGGGAAGTCCCAGTAGCAGCTTTGTTGAGATGCAATTCATATACCATACAATGCGCTCATTTAAAGTATACAATGCGTTCGTTTTTAGTATATTTACAGTTATACAACCATCATCACTGTCAGTTTAGAACATTTTCATCACCTCAGAAAGAAACCCTCTACCCTTTTTAGCAGTCACCCCAACTCCCCTGCCTCTATCCCCTACCCCCAGCCCCTGGCAACCACTGATCTACCTTCTGTCTCTATAGATTCGCCTATTCTGTACATTTTATAGAAACAGAATCATACAGTATGTCACTTAGCATAATGTTTTCAAGGTTCACCTATGTTGTAGCGTGTGTCAGTACTTCATTCCTTTATTCCTTCAAATAATATTCCATTGTACGGATAAACGGCATTTCGTTTATTCATCAGTTGATAGGCATTTGTGTTCTTTCCATTTTTTGGCTCTTATGAATAATACTCTTATAAATATTCATTTACAAGTTTTTGTGTGGACATGTGTTTTCGTTCCTCTCGGACTCCACCTGGGAGTGAAATTGCTGAGTCATGGTCCCTCTATGGGTGACCTTTTGAGAAACTGCCAGACTGTCTTCCAGAGTGGTTGCACCATTTTGCAATGTATGAAGGGTCCGATTTCCCCGTCCTCGCCTTACTTGTTATCGGTCTTTTTGCTTTTCCCCATCCCAGTGGGTGTGAGGTGGTGTCTCCTTGTGGTCTCCTTAAGGTTTGATATAGGACTGTGCAGACTGTATATTTCTTCATGAATGAGCTCTGGTAGTTTGTGTCTCTCAAAGAATTTGTTCATTACATCTAAGTTATCAAATTTATAAACATAAACTTGTTCATAATATTCCTTTATTATCCCTTTTGATGTCTTTAGGTTCTATCTTCTCCTTCATTCCTGATATTGATAGTTATGTCTTCTTTTTTTTCCTTAATCAGTGTGGCTAGAGATGTATTTTCTTCTACTTGCTTTGGGTTTAATTAGCTCTTCTTTTTCTCATTTCTTAAGGTAGCAATTTAGATCATTGATTCAAAATCCTTTTTAATGTAAGCATTTTAATGCTATACATTTCCCTCTAAGAATGCATCCCACAAATCTTGATATGCAGTATTTACATTTTCATTCAATTAAAACATATTTTCTAATTTGATTTTTACCTCCTCTTTGAACTATGGGATATTTAGAACTTATTACTCAGCTTCCAAATTTGTGGCGATTTCCCTGATATCTTTCTGTTGTTAATTTCCTTGTTATTAATTCTGTTATGCTCAGAAAACATACTTTATATGATTCAAATACTTCTACGGCCCAGAATATGGTCTGTTTCGCTGAATGTTTCATGCGCTCTTGGCAAGAATGTATATTTCACTGTTGTTGGGTGGAGTGTTCTATAAACGACAGTTTGGTCAAGTTAGATGATGGTATTGTTCAGTTAGTTCTTCTAGATCCTTGCCGATTTTTTGTCTACTTGTTCTTTCAGTTATTGAGAGAGGAGTGTTGAGGTCGCCAGCTATAATTGTGGATTTGTGTATTTCTCTCTTCAGTTCTGTCTTTTCTCCCTTATGTATTTTGAAGCTGCTACCACAGCTCCACTGGGGGCCTGCTTGCTGGTCAAAGCTGTTAGACAAAATAAGAAGAAGAAGAAGAAGAAAAAAAAAGACCAAGGAAAGAAAATAGCAGCTCGTCTCCGTGCTGTGCACTCCTCCAGCTTTGCCCTCTCTCCGGGGTCTGTCTGCTTGAGTTCACTTTCAGTGTTCTCAAACGCCAGAGCCTGTTGTAATCAGTGGGCAGAGAGGCTCTGGTGGGCTTACTGGATCCCACGTGGCCCCAGGTGGACTTTGAACATATTTTTTTCCTGGCCTTGAGTTTCCCCTCTTCTGTTGGCTGGATGCCACCTGCCCGTGGGCCTCCACTGCTGTCTCCTCTCCAGGGGCTTTTCCCAAGGCCCCCCTGGGTCGGGTGCCCCCCTCCTTCTCTCAGTCTGGGTTGTAGCTGCTTGGCAAGTGTCACCCCGCACTGGAATGTGAGCCGCATGAGGGCTGGGGGACACGACGGCCTTGTCCAACCTGGCATTGTGTCCCCAGACTCTGTATTGCTGGCATGGGATCAGCGGCTCAATCAGTGTTTCTCGAATAAATGGTCACAGCAACCTC
This sequence comes from Aethalodelphis obliquidens, assembly GCF_003676395.1. Taxonomy (NCBI): domain Eukaryota; kingdom Metazoa; phylum Chordata; class Mammalia; order Artiodactyla; family Delphinidae; genus Aethalodelphis; species Aethalodelphis obliquidens. The sequence continues at coordinate 24,081,096 of NW_020837965.1, forward strand.
CGTGAATCTGCAGCCTAACTCTGCAAAGATGCTATGACTTCGGGAAAGTTTGTGCGATCCAAATTCGTGCCCCAGCCAAGAGCCCCCCAGCTAGAGGGCGGTGTGGACAGCTGTGCTGTTTCCAGTGCATGGACGTTCTGTGCACCCTGCCAGTGGGCAGACTCTCCCGGTGGCCACAGCCTTCCCTGCCTACCCTGAGGGAAGACTGCCTGGTGCCTTTCACAGACGTAGTGCGCAAGCTGAGAAGGATGAGGGGACGTGTGAGAGGAAACCTCGTGGTGCATCCTGTAATTAGGCTGTGCCGAGCTGTCCACTCATCACGCTGGATTCAGAGAGGAGATGAAGGGTGGACATCTCTCCTCACCCGCTGTGTGCCCTTTTTATATCAAGTGAATTTCTCAGTTTTTAATTCTAGTATTTCACTTAAAAATTTTTTTTAAAAAGATGTGGTTACCTGGTTTGCCTCATTCATTTATTCATTGAACATTTGCTGAGCCCCTGCCACGTGTAGGACATCTTCCTAGTTTCCAAGACTCAAAGAAGCTACAGGAAACGCCACGCCTGCTGTTGGCACCGTTATCCACCAAGTTGCTAGACCATGTGGGAAACCTCCCTGGCAGCTTTAGGACTGCCTTCCCCATACCACCCCCATACCCTGTGCTTCCCTCTTCTGGGGTCGTGCAGGCTGTCCACTGCGCACAGGCACCTGGCCAAGGGGGTGGCTGGGTGCTGGAATCCAGCCTATGCTCCACTGGCCAAGCGATGCCCCTAGCATGGGGTGATCTCCACCTGAAGGAGGGTCTTTTCCCGATATGCACCAAGGGGCCAGGTGGGCCAGCCGTGGCCCCATCCCTTCCCCTCTGTCTGCTCTATCCACTCCCTCTCCATCCCCGCAGCCTCACCAGGTCTGCCCCTCGCCCTCTCCCCCCGAGATGCCAGCGCTGCCCACTGCCCACCGCCTTACGTCTTCCACACCACGGCAAGTATCATCACTTGGAAACGCAAATCCGAACACATCGCCCTTGGGCTCAGGGCTCTTCCCGGCCCAGCACCCTGCAGTGCCCGTGAGAGCAGCTCCAGGCCTTCCTTCCTGGTGAGGACAGCTCCGCACCGCCCAGCCCAGCCTCCCTCACCAGGCTTGGCTCTGAGAGCCCAGCCTGCCCCAAGCCACCACCTCACAGGACTGGGGGACCTCACACCTTTCCAGACTGTTTGACTTGTCTGCCACGAGTGGGATTTACTCTTCAGAATAAAAGAGTAGATACATTATTTTCCAAAGAAGATAGAGGAAGGGGAGCTTGCAAAGGAGCAGCCAGAGACCTGGGAGGAGAGCTGGGTCCAGGGCTGCGAGCGGATGGGGATTGGGGGAGGGACTGTGGACTCGGGGTTCCAGCAACATGCAGAGGTAGAGGTGTGAAAGGATGTCAGGGACCTGGAGACATGGCGTGCCCGTGACATGAGAGCAGAAAGGGAGGCTGTTCTCTAGACGTTCAGATTACAGAAGTAATCTGTGCTTTTTGCAGGCTACTTGCAAAATGGAAAACTGTAATGAGGACGATAACGCATTCAATTTCAACACAGCCAGAACCACCACTGACAGTTGGGGTCCTTCCTTCCAGTTTTTCAATGCATATATTTACATTTTTAAGTAATTTCCCCCCAACTGAATATATCCTTAGTGTTTCTGTATTGTTAAACAGTTTTTGGGTGGTGTAATTTTTAATAGTTACCCAATATACTGTCATGTATTTAACCAGCCCTCTATGATCGGGTATTTATCATCTTCCCAGTGTTCCCTTTATGACAGCACTAAGGCGAACATCCCTGTGTGCAAATTCCTAGATGTAGACTTGATCAAAGGGTACGTGTGCTTTCAGGTTCTGGATCGCACTGAATCCAGAAGCCACTCCTTCCAGAAGGGATTACCAGTTCACCCTGGGAACGGGCTTGGTGGGCTAGCTCGCTTGTTTGGGGCATAGGCGAGGCGCATGCAGGCTCACCACCGTCCGGGGAAGAGCTGGTTCAGGGGGAGGGGCTGAAGGTTGGGGTGGGCGGGGCGACCGGAGGTGGAAGGAAGTGGGGCGGGGGGCCAGGGCAGCCAGGCCAGGGGGGCCTGCTTCCTTCCAGGGCCCCTGTCTCGGCCATGGACTAGGTCCCTTGTGCTCTGGTTTCCTTCTCTCCGGCCCAGGCAGGACAGCCCCACACTCTCCGTCTGTCCTGTCCAGAGTAGGCCTGAGCCTCTGTGCGTTGCCCCGTGTTGCTTCTTGAGGGTCCGAGACGCCTGGAAGAGATGGGTGCATACCGTGCACGGCGCAGGCGTCCAGACTCCGCCGAGCTGCGCTGCCCTTGGAGGTGGCTGCATTGTTAGAACCCTATTTTAGTTCATACCTCCATTGTAAAGTGAGGAAAACCAATTTTTCACTTGAGAGGTTCAGCAATGTGGATACATGTGTAATTGTCTATTTCTGCCTTTCTTCCTTTCTCTCGTGTTCTGTAGCCGTAATTTACAATTTCACGGTCTCCAACCTGATGGCTTCTCTGTGGGCATGTTCAGATCCGCCTCAGGTTCAGCAGGCACTAATTGAGCAGCTACTCTCTGCCTCTGGCTGGGCAGCCTGTGGGGTGCGGTGGGGGGTGGGGACGGGCTCCGGTGTCGGCCGCAGATCGCATGTCACGCCGACTCTGCCTCTACTCAGCTCTGTGGTCACCGGCAGGCCCTTCCCGTTTCTGAGCCTGGGTGTCCTCGTCTGCACAGTGGGGCTGGTAATCTCCACCCCGCAAGGTGGTCATGAGGATTAAGTGAGGTCACACGTGAAGCCCCTAGCAAGGCGCATGGCACACAGTAGGTGTTCAGTTAATGCACCCTGCCGTCTCCGATGATCACCACAGGGTCGTGCTTTCCATGAGCTTGGGATAATTGGCAGTCAGGAGCTGCCTTCAGCTTTGCTAAAAGCTGAGTGGGGATCGTACCTTTCCCCCAGCCAGGCAGCGCGCCTGACCGAAGTGTCAAGTGCCTGCTTCCGGCTGAAGACGTTCTAACCGGTTGTGATAACACAGGCTCTCTCAAGCTGATCAGAGGCTCAGATATGCATTCCCCCGCGTCTCTGATTAATTTTTAAAAGAGAGAAATGAATTAATTATTGCCTAGTGAGCATGGATGCTCAGAGTACAGGGGAAGAGCAGACAGCGGGACCGCAGGAGATGCCTCGTTGGGAACCTAGCCCCAGGCGCCCAGGAGTTGTCCCAGGTCCGGTGAGTCCCAGAAAACTGGCCAGTGCAGAGACAGAGGAAGGTGGCGACTCAGGCCCTATCCAGGGGTGACTGTGTGGGTGTGGGTTTCCTGGATTCCCTGGGGCTCCTGGACAGTGAGATGCAGTTGGCTGCTTCTCTCCAGGTGTCCCCTCATGTCCCCCTCCCCCAGGCCCGAGGCCCACGACCTGCCCTGCTACTCCCTGGCCAGCTCCTTGGGCTACATTGTGGAGGGTCACACCTAGGAAGGCGGTCCTTGGGGGCCATATCCTGCTCCTGCTTGGCCGTGGTGGAGGAGCCTGAGGCAGTTTCTGGAGGTGCCGTGTGGGGAGAGGTGCGGTGCCCTGGGCCTCCCACCCAGCTGCAGACAGCTGGTGGCTTCCTTCTCCACGTGGTCTGAGGGACAATCGTCCCCGCCACTCCTCCACCCCCACCCCCTTGGGGAAAAGGCCCGTCCTCTGGGCCGTAGTCCTCCCATCTGTCAGGAAGGGGCTGGACTCTGTGATGGGGTCTGCACCGAGCAGAGCCCCCTCCGCACAGGGTGTATCTGGGAAGGGCTCAGCTGAGGCTTCATGCTGCAAGCAGTCAGCCTCCTGTCCCGCGCTCAGGGGAACTGGAGGCCCAGACGGGGCTGCTCCCCACCCGCTGACTCCCCAGGGTCCTGGAGTGCTTGGTCTAGATCCATTCATCAGGGGCTCCTTCAGACGCTCACCAAATACCTGCCGGGTGGCATGTGGCCACAGGATGGAGGGAAACGAGGCTCATCCCTGCTCCGAGCCCTGAGCTCACAGTCAAGGGGAAGAGACAGAATCAGGCAGAGTGTAGTGTGATGGTAGCTGCCGTGGAGGGGATGACGAGAGGCCCACAGAGGAAGGAACTGATGAGTCTGCCTGGCACTTTGGGAGGCTTGGTTGGCAGAGGGTTTTAAAGGATGCATAGGAGTGTTCTAGGCATCAAGTCTGGGTAAGGAATTCTAGGCATAAGGAATGCACAAAGGCACAGAGGCGTGAAAGGGCTTGACAGGTGAGGGAATGGTGAGGGGTCTGTGTGGCTGGAGTGCGCACAGGGTGTGTGTGTAAGTCGATGTGGGTATGTTTGTGTGTGTGTGTCCAGGAGGGTTAGGAATCAAGGTGGCTGTCTGTGCAGGGCCTCCACCCCAGCCATGTTTAGGTTGTGGCCCAGGGCTGAACACCTCGAGGGAGGCTTTAGAGACAGGGAGCCCTCGGACACCCCCGGTGCCCTCAAACAGGCACGCAGGCACCCCCAGTGCTCACGACATTGCCTTTAGGGAAGGCTCAGAGCAGAGGCTGGTCCTCTGGGAGCCCGAGCTAGCTCATCAGTTACACCTAAATGTAAAAGGGAAAGGTGTCCTCCCCCAGCATATGGTTATTAAAGCTCGCCATCTTTAAACCTCATTAAGGAGTGTTAAATGCTAATGAATTTACAGAAGGGCATCTTGGGGCCTCTGTTTCCTAGGAAACATTTGAGAGCAGGTGCTTTATAATGAGCTGTACCTATTTTAAAAGTGAGCCACAAGGCCCACTTTGATAGGCTGGATCTCAGATGCTGATGGGTAAGTGTGAACAAAGCCGGTGGAGGCCAGTGGAGATGCTCTGAGCTCTCTGAAATATCATTCTCTGGTGGTTTCTATAGAAACCACTGGCACCTAGGTAGGAGAATTGCCGAGCTCTGGAGTCTCATTTACGCAACACAGCGTTGCCTGCAGCCTCAGCAACTCGGCCCCAGCCTCTGAAGACCACTGGAGTCCTGTTGGCAGGTTGGGACTGGGTTCTGGACAAAACAGGACAGATGTGTGTTGCCACAGCTGTAATTTTGCTTTAATTATGTCTGTTCTATACCTGCTGCTTGATTTCCGCTGGTCCCCACTCTGCTTGTTATTTCAGGCCCACTGACAATGAGAAGAATTAACATTTGTGGAGCTCATTCCTCCCCACAGAGCACTTTAAAGAAACTTTTTATTATTGAAGCAGTTAAATATATACCAAAGTAGAGAAACTGATGAACCTCCAGCACCCTGTTTAAACAATTATAAACATATGGCCAAGCTTCTTTTAGCTATAATCCTACCCATTTTCCCAACAGTCTCTCCCTCTGTGCCCCCGCTGCTGAATTATTCTGAAGCAAATCCCAGAAACATGCTAGTATTTCATTTGTACTCTTGTTTCTTTAAAAGATAAGGACTGAAAAAGATGATTATCATACTGTTGTCCCTTCTAACAATTTAGCAATAATTCCTTTATATCATCAGATATTCAGTACATCTTTCAGTTTCCCTGATTGCCTCATAATTTTAAACATTTTACAACAGTTGCCTTGTTCAAATGGGCATCTGAACATTTGGTTGATAAATCTCCCAAGCCTTGTTTAATCTCTGGGTTTCTCTCCTTCTTTGTTTTCCTTGTAACTTATTTACTGGGGAGTGAATTGGTTGTTTGTCCTTCATTTTCCTCACTGCATCCCCTGTGGTGTGATTTAACACATTCCTCTGTTCCCTGTATGTCTTATAAACCAGCAGTTAAGGCCAGACAGGGCTTCTCATGCTGTGGCGTGCATGCAGATCACCTGCGGAGCTTGTTACTCCAATTCTAATTGACTCTGTGGCTCCAGAGAAGGTACATTTCTAATAAGCTCCCAGGTAATACCTATGATGGAGGCTTGATAAGAGTCAGGGACTTATTTTCTCTTTCCTTTTTTAAAAAAAATTTTTATTATAAATTTATTTATTTTATCTTTGGCTGCATTGGGTCTTCGTTGCTGCGCGTGGGCTTTCTCTAGTGGCGGCGAGCGGGGGCTACTCTGTTGTGGTGCGGGGCCTTCTCATTGCGGTAGCTTCTCGTTGCAGAGCACAGGCTCTAGGTGCGTGGGCTTCAGTAGTTGTGGCATGCGGGCTCAGTAGCTGTGGCTCATGGGCTCTAGAGCACAGGCTCAGTAGTTGTGGCGCACAGGCTTAGTTGCTCCGTGGCATGTGGGATCTTCCCGGACAGGGCTCGAACCCATGTCCCCTGCATTGACAGGTGGATTCTTAACCACTGCGCCACCAGGGAAACGCTCTTTTCTTTTTTTCAAGAATATTTGATCAGATTCAGGCTCAGTTTTTTGAAGAAGAGGTCATAGGTGGTGGTACATACTTCCATCAGGAGGCACCTAATGTCTGCTTGAACCATTTTTGATGATGATGTGATTGATCAGGGAGTTCAGGGGTTGTCTGCCTGGTACCTCATTTATAAAATCCTCATCAGCTTTGCACCTAATGGTCTCAGTAGTTACTAATGATCATTGTCTAGATCTATGCAGTCATTAGAAGTTGGAAAATACTGGACTACTTCTATAGAGAAAGATTTGCTTTCAAACTTAGCTACCCTGAGGTCAGGAAAGCCAAGAGAAAGGCTTGAATCTTTTCCTTTATTCACAAGTTTTCAGAATAATGGGTTGCTTCCCTAGCATCTCCAAAGGTACCTAATTGGGTTTTCATGGGTGTTCTTTTTTTTTTTTTTAGTGTCATTATGAACTTTTGGCTTTATAAAATATTTGCTATGTCTCAATCAGTTGTGGCCCTTATTACCGCGGTGGTCAAATTGCCCTGTATTTCGTGAGTGAGTCTCTTTAAATATGCTTCTGAATCTTTTTTTTAAACCAGCTTTACTGAAGTATAACTTAATACAGTCAACTGCCACCCATTAGGGCGCACAAGTCAGTGAGTTTTGACAGATGTACACATGTGTGGAGCCACCGCTACAATCAAGATACAGAACATTTCCATCACCCCAAAATTCCCTCGTGCCCCTTTGCGATGAATCCATTCCTCTATTTCAGCCCCTTGGTAACTACTGATCTACTTTCTGTCACTAAAGAGAAGTTTGCATTTTTCTGGACTTTTCTATAAATGGAATCATACAGTACGTAATCTTCTGTATCTGGTTTCTTTTAGCATCATTATTTTTGGGTTCATCCATATTGTTGTTTGTATCAGTATTCCTTCTTATTGCTGAGTAGTATTCCATTGTACGAATATGTCACACATTGTTTATCCGTTTACCTGCTGATGGACATTTTGGGTTGTCTCCAGTTTGGGGCTGTTATAAATGAAGCTGCTGTGACTGTTCATGAGCAGGTCTTTGCGTGGATATGTATTGATATTTTCATTTCTCTGGGGTATGTAACTGGGAGTGTAGGTGTTAAGTGGTCTAGTATGTGTAAGTTTACATTTATAATAAACTGCTAAGCTGTTTCCTAAGTGGTTGCACCATTTTGCATTCCCATCAACAGTGCAGGAGAGTTTCGGTTCCCCCCACGCTCTGACCAACACTTCGCGTTGTCGATCTTTTCCATTTTAGCCATTGTAGTGGGTGTGTAGTGGTATCTGATTGTGGCTTTCATTTCATTTTCCTGATGACTAATGATGCTGCTCATCTTTTCCTGAGTTTGTAAACCAACCATTTGAATATCTTCTCCTATGAAGGTCTGTTCAAATCTTTTGCCTATTTAAGATGATGATGATGATGATGAAGAAGAAGTTCTACGAATTCTTTGTATATTTTCTTCTCCCATTCCATGGCTTTTTGTGTCCTAGCTAAGAAATCTTTGTCCACTGTAAGGCTGCAAAGATTTTCTCCTGTTTTCTTATACAAGTTTTATAGCTTTTCCTTGGTTTTGTTTTTGTTTTTGTTTTTGGCTGCGTTGGGTCTTCGTTGCTGCGTGCGGGCTTTCTCTAGTTGCGGCGAGCGGGGGCTCCTCTTCGTTGTGGCGCGTGGGCTTCTCACTGTGGTTGCTTCTCCTGTTGCGGAACACGGGCCCTAGGCTCACGGGCTTCAGTAGTTGTGGCGTGCAGGCTTCAGTAGTTGCGGCACATGGGCTCAGTAGTTGCGGTGGGCTCAGTAGTTGTGGCTTGCAGGCTCTCGAGCACAGGCTCAGTAGTTGTTGCTTGTATTTTTAAGTCTATGATCCATTTTGAGTTAATTTTTGTGTATGGTATGAGGTAAGGTTTTTTTTTTTTTATTTTTTTTTTTATTTTTGGCTGTGTTGGGTCGTCGCTTCTGTGCAAGGGCTTTCTGTAGTTGCGGCGAGCGGGGGCCACTCTTCATCGCGGTGCGCGGGCCTCTCACTGTCTCGACCTCTCTTGTTGCGGAGCACAGGCTCCAGACGCGCAGGCTCAGTAGTTGTGGCTCACAGGCCCAGTTGCTCCGCGGCATGTGGGATCCTCCCAGACCAGGGCTCGAACCCGTGTTCCTTGCATTGGCAGGCAGGTCCTCAACCACTGCGCCACCAGGGAAGCCCTGAGGTAAGGTTTTTATTTTTGTCACAGTATTTTGTAGGATACTCAGTTGCTTTAGCACCATTTGTTGAAAAGACATTCCCTTCCCCATTAGATTGCTTTAGGACCTCTGTTTGAAAATCACTTGGCCATGTAAGCATGGTCTCTTTCTGGGTTCTCAGTTCTGTTCATTGATTGATATAGCTATCCTTTTACCAATACCATTCTCTCTTGGTTACTGTAGCTTTACAGTAGTTCTTGAAATTGGAGAGTACAAGCCCTCCAACTTTGTTTTTCTTTTTCAACATTTTTCTGGCTATTTTAGGTTCTTTATCGTCCCATTTCAGTTTTATAATCACCGTGTCAATGTCTACAATAAAGTACCTCCTGATATTTTGATTAGGATTATGTTTAATTTATAGATTGATTTCAGGAGAACTGACATCTTAACAATATTGAGTCTTCTGACTCATGAGCATTATATCTTTCTGTTTGTTTAGATCTTCTTTAATTTCTCTCAGCAGTGTTTTGTAGTTTCCAGTGTTCAGATGTTTCACATATTGTATGACATTTATTCCTTGGTATAAACTATATTTCATGGTTTTGGATACTATTGTGAATGAATTCTTTTAAAATTTCATTTTCCAATGTTTGTTGCTTGTATATAGAAATACTATTTACTTTCTCATTTGACCTTGTATCCTGTGACCTTACTAAATTAACTTCTTAGTCCTAGTAGTTTTTTCATAGATTACTTAGGAATTTTCATGTACATGATCATGTTGTCTGCAAATAATACAGTTTCATAGCTTCCTTTCCAATGTATATGCATTTCTATCTTTTTCTCACTATATTGCAATGGCTAGCACCTCCAGTACAGTGTTGGATAAAAGTGGTGAGAGTGAACATCCTTGTCCTGTTCCTGATCTTATGGGGTTTTACCATTAAGAATGATGTTATATGTGGGGGTTTCTAGATATCTTAAATTGGCTTAAGGGACTTACCTTCTAGTCTTAATTTTCTGAAAGTTTTTATCATATATTGGTGTTGAATTTTGTCAAATCTTTTTTTCCTAGATTCAGTTAATATGGTGGATTACATTGATTTTTTTAAAAATGTTAAATCAATATTTATGCATTTCTGGGATAAACCCTACTTGGTTGTGATATATTATCCTTTTTATATACAGTTTAATTCTAGTTGCTAATAATTTGTTAAGGATTTTATATCTATGTTCATGATGATTATTGGCTTATACTTTTTTCTTATGTTGTCTTTGTCTGGTTTTGATGTGAGGTTAATATTTTCCTCACAAAAATGAATTGAGAAAGGTTCTCTCCTTGTATACTTTCTGAATGTTTGTGTAGGATTGGTGTTATTTCTTTCTTAATGTTTGATGGAATTCACCAGTGAAGATACCTGAATCCAGGGTTTTCTTTGTTGGAAGGCTTTTACTTATAAAATAATTTTTTTTAAGTATAAATAAGGAAACCATAAACAAAATGAAAAGACAGCGCACAGAATGGGAGAAAATATTTGCAAATGAAGCCACTGATGAGGGATTATCTCCAAAATATACAAACAGCTCATGCAGCTGAATATCGAAAAAACAAACACCCAATCAAAAAATGGGCTGAAGATCTAAATAGACATTTCTCTAAAGAAGACATACAGATGGAATAGACACATGAAGAGATGCTCAACATTGCTAATTATTAGAGAAATGCAGATCTAAACTACAGTGAGGTATTACCTCACACCGGTCACAATGGCCATCATCAAAAAGTCTACAAAAAATAAATGCAGAGAGGGTGTGGAGAAAAGGGAACCCTCCTACACCGTTGGTGGGAATGTAAATTGGTACAACTACTACGGGGAACAAACAGTATGGAGGTTCCTTAAAAAACTAAAAGTAGAAGTACCATAGAATCCAGCAGTCCCACTCTTGGCCATATATCCACAGATAACCATAATTCAAAAAGACACATGCACCCCAGTGTTCATTGCAACACTATTTACAATAGCCAAGACATGGAAGCAACCTAAATGTCCATCAACAGATGAATGGATAAAGAAGATGTGGTACATATATATACAATGGAATATTACTCAGCTGTAAAAAAGAATGAAACAGTGCCATTTGCAGCAATATGGATAGACTAGAGATTATCATACTACGTGAAGTAAGTCAGACAGAGAAAGACAAATATCATATGATATCACTTATATGTGGAATCTAAAAAAAATGATAACAGGTGAACTTATTTACAAAATAGACCCACAGACTTCAAAAATAAACTTATGGTTACCAGAGGGGAAAGGTGGGGGTGGGGGGCTTCCCTGGTGGCGCAGTGGTTAGGAACCCACCTGCCAACGCAGGGGACATGGGTTCAAGCCCTGGTCCAGGAAGATCCCACATGCCACAGAGCAACTAAGCCCATGAACCACAACTACTGAGCCCGTGTGCCACAACTACTGAAGCCCATGCACCTAGAGCCCGTGCTCGGCAACAAGAGAAGCCACCACAACGAGAAGCCCATGCACCGCAATGAAGAGTAACCCCCTCTCGCTGCAACTAGAGAAAGATCATGCACAACAGCAGAGACCCAACTCAGCCAAAAATAAATGAATAAATTAATTAATTAAAATTGTTTTCTTAAAAAAAAGAATCTGAAAAAGAATGGATATGTGTATATGGATAACTGAATCACTTTGCTGTACACCTGAAACTAACACAACATTGTAAATCAACTATACCCCGATATAATATAAAAAGTAAATTAAAAAAAAAGTATATGTAGGGCTATTCAGGTATTCTATTTCTTCCTCATTTTTGTAACTTTTTTCTTTCAAGGAATTTGTCCATTTCACCTAAGTTGTCAGATTTGTTGGCCTAAAACTGCTCTTATCATTATTTCTTTCAATTTGTTTTTTAATTGGCTGTAAGGTCTTCATTTCTTCCTGTTGATCTGAGCACCAATCTGCTGTCATTACCCTTCAGCCTGAAGAACTTCCTTTAACGTTTCTTGTAGTACAGGTTTGCGGGTTGTGAATTCTCTCAGTTTTTGTTTATCAAAAAAGTCTTTATTTTGCCTTCATTTTTTCCATGTCAGCCCTTTAAGAAACACCTTTATAGAAGTATAAATGACATATAATAAACAGCACATATCTGAAGTATACAGTTTGATAAGTGTCGACATGCACATATGTCCATGAAACCATCACCACAACCAAGGTTAAGTATTGATACATCCATAACCTTCAGCTGTTTCTGTGCCCCTTCATAATGTTTTCCTCCTACCCCTCCACTGATCTGTTTCCTGTCACTGTAAGTTAGTGTCCATTTTCTAGAATTTTTGTGTAAATATGGTCATATGGCAGGTGATTTTTGATTTTGCGTGATTTTTTTTCCGATTCAGCATAATTATTTTGAGATTGATCCATGTTGTTGTGTATCAGTAATAGTTCATTCCTTCATATTGCTAAGTATTCCATAGTATTCCATTGTAAGGATATACCACAGTGTATCTTTTTACATATTGATGAACACTGGGTTGTTTCCAGTGTTTAGTTATTACAAACAAAGTTACAGTGACCATTCATGTACATGCCTTTGTGTGGACACATGTTTTCATTTCTTTAGGTGTTATGGGCCGAATTGTGTCCCCACCCCCCGGCCCCCTTCCCCCAAACTAAACTGGTATGTTGAAGACCTAACCCCTAATGTAACTATATTTTGAAAGCAGGACTTTAAAGACATAATTCAGGTTAAATGAGGTCGTAAGAGTGAGGCCCTAAACCAATAGGACTGGTGTTCTTAGAAGAAGAGGAAGAATCACCAGAGCTTTCTCTGTGCACCGCATAGAGAAAAGGCCACGTGGGAACACAGCAAGAAGGCAGCACCGTCAAGCCAAGGAGAAAGGCCTCCCCAGAAACCAGCCCTGTTGGCACCTTGATCTTAAGACTTCCAGCCTCCAGAACTGTGGGAAAATAAACGTCTGTTGTGTTAAGCCCCCAAGTCTATGGAACTTTGTTATGGCAGCCTGAGCTGACTGAGACATTGGATAAGTACCTAGGACTGGAATGTCTGGGTCATATGCTGGGGTACGTGTAACTTTTTTAGAGAAACTGCCAGTTTTCCAAATGATTGCACTATTTTACATTCCCGCCAACATTTTGTGAGGATTCCATTGCTCTCTGTCTTAGCCAACATTTGGTATGGTCAATCTTTCTAAGTTTAGACATTCTAAAATGTACTGATATATAGTGTGGTATCTCACTGTGGTTTTGATTTGCATTTCCCTAATGACTAACAATGTTGAGGATGTTTTCATGAACTTATTTGCCATCTGTTGATTTTTTTGATGAAGTGTTTGTTCAGATTTTTTGCTCATTTAAAAAATCGGACTGTTTGTTTTTGTAATACTGAGTTTTGAGTGTTCTTTATATTTAGAATATAAGATGTTTATCACATATGTGATATGCAGATACTTCCTCACAGTCTATAGGTTGTATTTTCATTCTCATAACAGTTTTTTTTTTAAAGAGCAAATTAAAAAATTTTTGGTAAAGTCCGATTTATCAACATATCTTATTGGTGTACAATCTAAGTAAACTTTGCCTAACCTAAGGCCACAAAGATTTGCTCCTGTTTACTTCCAGAAGTGGTATAGTTTTGGGCTTTATATTAGTCTGTGGTCCATTTTGTATTAATTTTTATTTTTGGTGCAAGGTATGGATGGAAGTTAATAGTTTTGCATATAGATATTCAATATTCCTGTAACATTTGTTGAAAACAATATCTGTGCCTTTATGCCTCTGTGGAAAATCAGATGACTAAATATGTGTAGGTCTTTTTTGAACTCTCTCTTCAATTCCATTGTTTTCTTTGTCTATCTTTACCCCATTGTTTCCATTATTGTAATCTTATAATGGGTCTTGTAATCAGGTAGTGTAAGTCTTCCAATTTTTTTCTTTCGCAAAATTGTTTTGACTATTCTAGGTTCTTCGCATTTACATTTCAATTTTACAATCACTTTGTCAGTTTCTACAAGAAAAGCCTGCTTAAACGTTGAATGATATTGCATTTATTTAATCTACAGATCAATTTGGAGGAGGACTGAATTCTTTTTTCTTTTTATATTGACTTACAGTTTTGTTTCAGTGTTCTTATGTGAGCTTATGTGAGCTTTATGAGGGAGGACTCTACTCTAGTTTTATTTATACCTTAATTACCATTACTCCAAAAACCAACCAACCAACCAACCAACCAGCACTCCTTATTGCTATCTAAAGGGACATTTTATATATATATATATATATATATATAAAATTTTTAATTTTTGAATTTTATTTCATTTATTTTTTTATACAGCAGGTTCTTATTAGTCATCAATTTTATACACATCAGTGTATACATGTCAATCCCAATTGCCCAATTCATCACACCACCATCCCCACCCCCCTGCGGCTTTCCTCCTTGGTGTCCATAGGTTTGTTCTCTACATCTGTGTCTCAACTTCTGCCCTGCAAACTGGTTCATCTGTACCATTTTTCTAGGTTCCACATACATGCGTTAATATACGATATTTGTTTTTCTCTTTCTGACTTACTTCACTCTGTATGACCGTCTCTAGATCCATCAATGTCTCAACAAGTGACCCAATTTCATTCCTCTTTATGGCTGAGTAATATTCCATTGTATATATGTACCACAACTTCTTTATCCATTCGTCTGTTGATGGGCATTTAGGTTGCTTCCATGACCTGGCTATTGTAAATAGTGCTGCAATGAACATTGGGGTACATGTGTCTTTTTGAATTATGGTTTTCTCTGGGTACATGCCCAGTAGTGGGATTGCTGGATCATATGGTAATTCTATTTTTAGTTTTTTAAGGACCCTCCGTACTGTTCTCCATAGTGGCTGTATCAATTTACACTGCCACCAACAGTGCAAGAGGGTTCCCTTTTCTCCACACCCTCTCCAGCATTTGTTGTTTGTAGATTTCCTGATGATGGCCATTCTAACTGGTGTGAGGTGATACCTCATTGTAGTTTTGATTTGCATTTCTCTAATAATTAGTGATGTTGAGCAGCTTTTCATGTGCTTCTTGGTCATCTTTATGTCTTCTTTGGAGAAATGTCTGTTTAGGTCTTCTGCCCATTTTTGGATTGGGTTGTTTGTTTCTTTAATATTGAGCTGCATGTGTTGTTTATATATTTTGGAGATTAATCCTTTGTCCGTTGGTTCATTTGCAAATATTTTCTCCTGTTCTGAGGGTTGTCTTTTCATCTTGTTTATGGTTTCCTTTGCTGTGAAAAGCTTTGCAGTTTCATTAGGTCCCATTTGTTTATGTTTGGTTTTATTTCCATTACTCTAGGAGGTGGATCAAAAAAGATCTTGCTGTGATTTATGTCAAAGAGTGTTCTTCCTATGTTTTCCTCTAAGAGTTTTATAGTGTTTGGTCTTACATTTAGGTCTCGAATCCATTTTGAGTTTATTTTTGTGTATGGTGTTAGGGAGTGTTCTAATTTCATTCTTTTTCATGTAGCTGTCCAGTTTTCCCAGCACCACTTATTGAAGAGACTGTCTTTTCTCCATTGTATATCCTTGCCTCCTTTGTCATAGATTAGTTGACCATAGGTGCATGGGTTTATCTCTGGGCTTTCTGTCTTATTCCATTGATCTATGTTTCTGTTTTTGTGTCAGTACCATATTGTCTTGATTACTGTAGCTTTGTAGTATAGTCTGAAGTCAGGGAGTCTGATTCCTCCAGCTCCGTTTTTTTCCCTCAAGACTGCTTTGGCTATTGGGGGTCTTTTCTGTCTCCATACAAATTTTAGGACTTTTTGTTCTAGTTCTGTAAAAACTGCCATTGGTAATTTGATAGGGATTGCATTGAATCTGTAGATTGCTTTGGGTAGTATAGTCATTTTCACAATATTGATTCTTCCAATCCAAGAACATGATATATCTCTCCATCTGTTGGTGTCATCTTTAATTTCTTTCATCAGTGTCTTATAGTTTTCTGCATACAGGTCTTTTGTCTCCCTAGGTAGGTTTATTCCTAGGTATTTTATTCTTTTTGTTGCAGTGGTAAATGGGAGTGTTTCCTTAATTTCTCTTTCAGATTTTTCATCATTAGTGTATAGGAATGCAAGAGATTTCTGTGCATTAATTTTGTATCCTGCAACTTTACCAAATTCATTGATTAGCTCTAGTAGTTTTCTGGTGGCATTTTTAGCATTCTCTATGTATAGTATCATATCATCTGCAAACAGTGACAGTTTTACTTCTTCTTTTCCAATTTGTATTCCTTTTATTTCTTTTTCTTCTCTGATTGCCATGGCTAGGACTTCCAAAACTATGTTGAGAGTGGACATTCTTGTCTTGTTCCTGATCTTAGAGGAAATGCTTTCAGTTTTTCACCATTGAGAATGATGTTTGCTGTGGGTTTGTCGTATATGGTCTTTATTATGTTTAGGTAGGTTCCCTCTATGCCAACTTTCTGGAGAGTTTTTATCATAAATGGGAGTTGAATTTTGTCAAAAGCTTTTTCTGCAGCTATTGAGATGATTGTATGGTTTTTAGTCTTCAATTTGTTAGTATGGTGTATCACATTGATTGATTTGCGAATATTGAAGAATCCTTGCATCCCTGGGATAAATCCCACTTGATCATGGTGTATGATCCTTTTAATGTGTTCTTGGATTCTGTTTGCTAGTATTTTGTTGAGGATTTTTGCATCTATATTCATCAGTGATATTGGTCTGTAGTTTTCTTTTTTTGTAGTACCTTTGTCTGGTTTTGGTATCAGGGTGATGGTGGCCTCATAGAATGAGTTTGGGAGTGTTCCTTCCTCTGCAATTTTTTGGAAGAGTTTGAGAATGATGGGTGTTAGCTCTTCTCTAAATGTTTGATAGAATTCACCTATGAAGCTGTCTGGTCCAGGACTTTTGTTTGTTGGAAGATTTTTAATCACAATTTCAATTTCAGTACTTGTGATTGGTCTGTTCATATTTTCTATTTCTTCCTGGTTCAGTCTTGGAAGTTTATACCTTTCTAAGAATTTGTCCATTTCTTCCAGGTTGTCCATTTTATTGGCATAGAGTTGCTTGTAGTAGTCTCTTAGGATGCTTTGTATTTCTGCGGTGTCTGTTGTAACTTCTCCTTTTTCATTTCTAATTTTATTGATTTGAGTCCTCTCCCTCTTGATGAGTCTGGCTAATGGTTTATCAATTTTGTTTATTTTCTCAAAGAACCAGCTTTTAGCATTATTGATCTTTGCTATTGTTTTCTTTGTTTCTATTTCAATTATTTCTGCTCTGATTGTTATGATTTCTTTCCTTCTGCTAACTTTGGGTTTTGTGTGTTCTTCTTTCTCTAGTTCCTTTAGGTGTAAGGTTAGATTGTTTATTTGAGATTTTTCTCGTTTCTTGACGTAGGCTTGTATAGCTATAAACTTCCCTCTTAGAACTGCTTTTGCTGCATCCCATAGTTTTTGGATCGTCGCATTTTCATTGTCATTTGTCTCTAGGTATTTTTTTATTTCCTCTTTGATTTCTTCAGTGATCTCTTGGTTATTTAGTAACGTATTGTTTAGCCTCCATGTGTTTGTGTTTTTTAGGTTTTTTTCCCTGTAATTCATTTCTAATCTCATAGTGTTATGGTCAGAAAAGATGCTTGATATGATTTCAATTTTCTTAAATTCACTGAGGCTTGATTTGTGACCCAAGATGTGATCTATCCTGGAGAATGTTCCGTGCGCACTTGAGAAGAAAGTGTAATCTGCTGTTTTTGGATGGAATGTCCTATAAATATCAATTAAATCTATCTGATCTATTGTGTCATTTAAAGCTTCTGTTTCCTTATTTATTTTCATTTTGGATGATCTGTCCATTGGTGTAAGTGAGGTGTTAAAGTCCCCCACTAATATTGTGTTACTGTCGATTTCCTCTTTTATAGCTGTTAGCAGTTGCCTTATGTATTGAGGTGCTCCTATGTTGGGTGCATATATATTTATAATTGTTATATCTTCTTCTTGGATTGATCCCTTGATCATTAGGTAGTGTCCTTCCTTGTCTCTTGTAACATTCTTTATTTTAAAGTCTATTTTATCTGATATGAGTATTGCTACTCCAGCTTTCTTTTGATTTCCATTGGCACGGAATATCTTTTTCCATCCCCTCACTTTCAGTCTGTATGTGTCCCTAGGTCTGAAGTGGGTTTCTTGTAGACAGCATATGTATGCGTCTTGTTTTTGTATCCATTCAGCAAGGCTGTGTCTTTTGGTTGGAGCATTTAATCCGTTCATGTTTAAGGTAATTATCGATATGTATGTTCCTATGACCATTTTCTTAATTGTTTTGGGTTTGTTTTTGTAGGTCCTTTTCTTCTCTTGTGTTTCCCACTTAGAGAAGTTCCTTTAGCATTTGTTGTAGAGCTGGTTTGGTGGTGCTGAATTCTCTTAGCTTTTGCTTGTCTGTAAAGCTTTTGATTTCTCCATCGAATCTGAATGAGATCCTTGCCGGGTAGAGTAATCTTGGTTGTAGGTTCTTCCCTTTCGTCACTTTAAGTATATCATGCCACTCCCTTCTGGCTTGTAGAGTTTCTGCTGAGAAATCAGCTGTTAACCTTATGGGAGTTCCCTTGTATGTTATTTGTCATTTTTCCCTTGCTGCTTTCAATGATTTTTCTTTGTCTTTAATTTTTGCCAATTTGATTACTATGTGTCTCGGCGTGTTTCTCCCTGGGTTTATCCTGTATGGGACTCACTGCGCTTCCTGGACTTGGGTGGCTATTTCCTTTCCCATGTTAGGGAAGTTTTCAACTGTAATCTCTTCAAATATTTTCTCTGGTCCTTTCTCTGTCTCTTCTCCTTCTGCTACCCCTACAATGCGAATGTTGTTGTGTTTAATGTTGTCCCAGAGGTCTCTTAGGCTGTCTTCATTTCTTTTCATTCTTTTTTCTTTATTCTGTTCTGCAGCAGTGAATTCCACCATTCTGTCTTCCAGGTCACTTATCCGTTCTTCTGCCTCAGTTATTCTGCTATTGATCCTTTCTAGTGTAGTTTTTCATTTCAGTTATTGTATTGTTCATCTCTGTTTGTTTGTTCTTTAATTCTTCTAGGTCTTTGTTAAACATTTCTTGCATCTTCTCGATCTTTGCCTCCATTCTTTTGACAAGGTCCTGGATCATCTTCACTATCATTATTCTGAATTCTTTTTCTGGAAGGTTGCCTATCTCCACTTCATTTAGTTGTTTTTCTGGGATTTTATCTTGTTTCTTCATCTGGTACATAGCCCTCTGCCTTTTCATCTTGTCTGTCTTTCTGTGAATGTCAGCACTGAATTCTTAACTTCAAGTCTTCCAATCCATAATCATAGTATATTTCTCCATATATTTAAACCTTTATTTTTTCTCACCAATGTTTTGTAGTTTTTATTGTACAACTCCATCACATTGTTTTTGTTTAGATTTATCCCTAAGTATTTATATATTTTTATGCTATTGTAAATAGTATTTTTCAATTTCAATTTCTGGTTATACATTGTTAGAATATAGAAATATAGTGGATATTTGTATATTTACCTTGAATTCTGCAACTGTGGTAAGCTCATTTATTAGTTCTAGTTGCTTCTTTGTAGGTTCTATTTCTGCAAAGATGATCATGTCATCTGTGAATAAAGGCAGCTTTAATTCTTCTTTTCTAATTTGGATGTAATTTCTTCTTTCCTTCTTCCTCCTGTTACCTTATTGCACTGGCTCAAACCTCTAGAACAATGTTGACTTAGAAGTGGTGAGAATGGACATACTTGCCTTTCCAATCTTAGAAAAAAAAATTTCATTCTTTTTCATAGTTACATATGATGTTAACTGTAGTTTTTTTCGGTAGATGCCCCTAGCAGTTTGAGGACATCCCCTTTTATTCCTAGTTTGTTGAGATTTTTTTATCATGAATGAACGTTGGATTTTGTCAAATGCCTTTCTCACATCTATTGAAGGGATAGTGTGGTTTTTCTCTTTTATTTTGTTAATATGGTGGAATTTCTTGATAGATTTTCAAATATTAAAACAACATTGTATTACTGGGATAAATCTCACTTTATTATGATACATTATCTTCTTTATATCTTTATGGGATTCTATTAGGTAAAATGTGTTAAGAATTTTTAATGTATGTTCATCAGGGGTATTGATCTATATTTTTCTTATAATATCTTTGTCTGGTTTTGGTATCAGAGTAATTCTGGCCTCATAAGTAATTTGGGAAGTTTTCCTTTCTCTTCAGTTTTCTGGAAGAGTTTGTGTATAATTGATATTATTTATTCCATAAATATTTGCTAGAATTGACTAGTGATGAGACTGGCTTGGCCTGAAATTTTCTTTGCGGGAAGATTTGAAACCTCAAATAAATTTATTTAGTAAATATAAGGTTATTCCAATTTTCTGTTTCTCTTTGAGTGACCTTTAGTAGTTTGTATCCTTCAAGAAATTTATCCATTTCATCAAAGTTATCTCTTTGACATAAAGTTTTCCATACTATTTTAATTATTAAAAAAATATCTGTATAATCTGTAGTGATGTCACCTCATTTCTCTCATTCCTGATATTGGTAATTTGAGTCTTTTCTCTTTTTCCTCTGATCAGTCTGGATAGAGATTTATCAATTTTGTTGATCTTTTTTAAGTATACATTTTTGTATCATTGATTTTTCTCTATTTCTTGTTTTTAATAAATTTATTTATTTATTTTTGGCTGTGTTGGGTCTTTGTTGCTGCACGTGGGCTTTCTCTAGTTGAGGGGAGAGGGGGCTACTCTTCATTGTGGTTTGTGGGCTTGTCATTGGGTGGCTTCTCTTGTTGCGGAGCATGGGCTCTAGGTGCATGGGCTTCAGTAGTTGTGGCTCGCGGGCTCTAGAGCACAGGCTCAGTAGTTGTGGTGCATGGGCTTTGTTGCTCTGCGGCATGTGGGATCTTCCCGGCCCAGGAATTGAACCCATGTCCTCTGCATTAGCAGGCATATTCTTAACCACTGGGTCACCAGGGATGCCCTGATTTTTCTCTATTTCTTTTATTTAAAAAAGTGATCAATTTTGCTTTTAAACATTTTTTTTTCTGCTTAAAACTTAGGTTTATCATTTTTTTCCATCATGAAGTGGAAGTTGAGGTCATTATTTTGGGATTTTTATTCTTTTCTATTATAGATGTTCAGTACTTTTAATTTTCCTCTAGGTTTTGCAGCTGCATTACACAACTGTTGATATATTGGTTTTCATTTTCATTCAGTTAAAAATACTTTCTAATTACGTTTTGTATTTCTTCTTGATTCATGGATTATTTAAGAGTGTTTAGATTACAAATACTTGGGAAATTTCTACATACCTGTTAGTGATTTCTAATTTAACTCCATTGTGGTCACAAAACATACATTGTATGTTTGAATCCTTTTAAATTTATTGAAATTTTGTTTGATGTTCTATAACATGGTCTATTTTGGTAAATGCTCTGTGTGCATTTGGAAATAATGTATATTCTACTGTGTTGTGTGCAATGTTCTATAAATGTCAATTATCTCAAGTTGGTTAATAGTGTTATTCAAGTATTCTGTATCCTTTCTGATATTTCTATTTGTTCTGTTAGTTATGAGCACCTAGTTGAAATTTGTGACTATAAGCGTAAACTTGTCTAATTTACTTTTTAAGTTCTGTTAGTTTCCCGTCACTTATTTTGAAGCCCTGTTATCAGGTGCATAAACATTTAGGATTGTTATGTTATCCTGACGAATTGATTCTTTTATCATTGTGAAGGACCCTTTTCATCCCTGAAAATATTTTTTACTGTGAAATCGACTTTGCCTGTTACTAACAGGCATTCTTGGTTTATTTTTTTATTTTTTATTTTTTTTGCGGTACACGGGCCTCTCACTGTTGTGGCCTCTCCCATTGCGGAGCACAGGCTCCAGACGCGCAGGCTCAGCGGCCATGGCTCACGAGCCCAGCTGCTCCGCGGCATGTGGGATCTTCCCAGACCGGGGAACGAACCCCCGTCCCCTGCATCGGCAGGCGGACTCCCAACCACTGCGCCACCAGGGAAGCCCCTTCTTGGTTTATTTTGATTACTGTTAGCATGGTATATCTTTTTCATCTTTTTACTTTAACCTATTTGTGTCTTTATTTTTAAAACATGTTTCTTATAGACAGCATTTAGTTGGGTATGGCTCTTTCATTTTAATTCTGTATAACAATCTTTTCCTTTGACTTGTGTATTTACCCTATTTTAATTTAATGTAATTCTTGATATGGCTGGGTTTAAATCTAGCATCTTGCTATTGTTTTTTGTTTGTTCCATCTATTCCTTTTTCTCCTTTTTTTGTTTTTATGGTTTCCTTATAGATTAATTTAGCTTTTATTTTGTGATTTCTTTCTTATCTCCTTTGTTGCTTTATCATCTGTGGATTTGTGTTGTGGTTTATTTTTAGTGGTTGCTTTAGAGTTTATAATATATATTTTTATCTCATCAGTCTACCTTCAAGTCTTAACTCCTTTTGTATTGTATGAGGACCTTGGAACAATATGCAGATGTTCAATCTTACCCCTCAGGGTCTTTGTGCTATTTTTGGCATAAATTTTACTTGTACGTATATTACAATCCCCTACAATACATTGTTATTATTTTTGCTAGAAACAGCAAGTTATCTTAAAAATATTTTAATAATAGAAAAGCATTTTTTATTTCCCTTCATATTTACCATTTTTTGCTGCTTTTCATCCTCTTGTGTAGATTCAAGTCTGGTATAGTTTTCTTTCTGCCTTAAGGACTTAGAATTTTTGTTTTCAACAGTCATGCATATTTTAAAGAACTTAACTGGAGAAAAATGACCTTTTATATTTGCCCAATCGTATGCCATTTCTGTTGTTCTTCCTTCATTCCCGAAGTTCCAAGTTTTCCTCTGCTATTATTTCTCTTCAACTTGAAGAACTTCCTTTAGCGCTTGTTTTAAATAGAGCAGGTCTCCTGATGACAAATTCTCTTAGTTTTTCTTCATCTGTCAAGGTCTTTATTTCACCTTCATTGCTGAAGGATATTTTTACTGTCTATAAAATTCTGGGTTGACACTCCTTTCTTTCACCATTTTCAGTATGTCCCACTGCCTTTTAACCTCCATAGTTTCTGATGAGAAATCCACAGCATTTAAATTGTCGTTCATATAATGGTTCATTTTTTCCCCAGGTGCTTTCAAGATTTTTTTCTTTGAGGTTTTCAGCAGTTGGATTGTGGTGTGTCAGGGCTTGGATTTCTTTGATTTTTACCCTCTTTGTGGCTTGCTGAATCTCTTGACTCTAAATTTATGCCTTTCACCAAATTTGGGCATGTTCAGTCAGTATTTCTTTTCTGCACTGCTCTCTTTTCCCTCTCCTTCAGGAACTCCATTGACAAAAATATTTAAGCTTCTGATATTATCTCACAGGTTCCTAAGTCTTTGCTTATTTTTTCTTTAGATTAAATTATTTCTATTGATCCTTTTTCAAGTTCACTAAGTCTTTCTTTTGTCACTTCCATTTTGTTATTGTGCTTATCCCATGATTAAAAAATTTTTTTTTCAGTTCTAAAATTTCTACTTAAAAGTATATATATAATTTCTGTTTCTCTGTTGAAATCATCTCTCCATTTATTTCAAGGGTGTTTATCTCATTGATGATTATTATTTAATAGCTGTTTAAATGTGTCTGATAATATGGGTCAAACATCTGGGTCACTTCAGGGTTGACATCTATGGTTTCTCTTTTCTCAAGGGTACTGTTTACATTTTCCTGGTTTTTGTGTGTCAAGTAATTTCAGAATATATCCTGAATATTTTGAACATTATGTTGTAAGATCCTGGGTCCTATTAAAATCCTGTAGAGAGTAGTGATTTGTTTGTCTTAACAGGCAACCAAACCTGCTAGATTCATATTGCAAGTTCCTTCTCTCCTGTGGTCAGTGGCTCCATTTTCAGTTCTGTATTAAAAACCTTTGTTATGCGGAACCACTAAAGGGTTAGTTTCGGACTGAGGCAGCAGTTATATGGTACTCCACGTCTCAAAGCTTTAGCTGTGCCCCTTTGGCCGTGTTCCATGCACATGTAGCTTAGGGATTGTCCTGGGATGTGTGTCAGTTCATACACAGAAGTAGAGGATTCCCTTCTCAGCTATCTCCTCTTTGGAATTTCACCCACACTGCCTGGCTCCCTGGGTCTCCTTTCCTGGTTCTTCTGCCCAGAGCAATGGAGTTCTTTCAGAATGTTAGCCTTCTCCCTTGTCACACAGTGTCCATAACCGGGATCCCTTTCAAAGCAAATGGGCCAGAGAAGATAGAGGAAAAAATAACATGAATTTCCGTCCCTTTTCCCAGTTCTTCTCTTCAGGTTTTTTTCCCTTCTGGTTTTTAGGTATTTGTGCTGCACTGCCAGAGCTGTTGGGATTGGCATCAGGGCAGGGCTAGGAGAGCAAGGAGATATTTTAAAAATTTCACCCGGTACTCTCTGGCTTACAAGGACCCACTTTCTTGTTCCTCTGGCCAGGATGATGGATTTATTTCAGAAGCTTTGCTGTCCATGTCTACTGTGTAATTCCTTGATTCGGTCTGTCTGTGGGTCAGCACCAGGAGTTAAAAGACAAAAAAACTCCCCCAAACCCCCAAAGTAAAAACTAAAACAAAAAACTAGAACCTTACCTGTCATATGGGTCTTTCTTCAAATTTTGACTTCCCTCTTCAACCTATCAGCTGTTATTTACTTTTCAAAATCTTCGGGTAGTTGCTTCTTGAATTTCGTCCAGAGTTTTTAGTTGTAACTTATGAAAGAGAGTGAGAGACCATAGTGGGTTTGCTCCATGTTGGTTTAAAACTAGATTTTGTTCATTTTAAAAATTCAGTCTTTTTTCTCTCCAGTATGTTTTGAAATTTTCCATTGCTATGTCCTCTAGTTTCAGTAATGTTCTCTTTTGCAATGTCTCATCTGATGTTAATCCCATCTAATATAGCTTTTCCTCCAACATTGTGCATTTCATCTTCAGAAATTCAATGAGGGGCTCATACATCCTCCATGCCTCTACTAACCTTGCTCAGTCTTCCTTCTACCTTCTTAAACATATGTTATGTATAGTTGATGACCACTGTAATGCCTTGCTCTGTCATCTGTGTCACTTGTGGGTTTAGAGACCAGAATCTGAGTGTTGTGGTTGGTCATTGTTACTAGACTTCTTCTGTGGACAGAGCTAAGAAATGTGTTTCTTGTTAAGAAAAAAATATATCATTGTTTATGCTGACTTGTCCAATTCAAATTTAGCATTACAGAATTTTTCTTTAGCTTCTTTGTTTTTATATGTTTTTGATCTCTTTTAAACTGAAAAATTTTATTTCTGTCTTCCTTACCACAATTTTTTGGGTGTATGTGGACACGAGCAATGTAATGACTGAAAACAATTGAAGATTTCTCACAGTTCTTTTTGTCCATAAGGTATATCCGATTAGGGTTTACCATCAGATTACTGGTTTTCTGTTCATAATGTATATTCAGCTGAGGATCTGCCTTAAACTACTATGCTTTAATGTCTCTTAAAATAAACCCCGTTTGTGTGATTAAGGTACCAACTCAATACATGTTTAGTTTCATTTGCTTAATTTTGCTTTCGCATTTTAGAGCCTGCTTTTTAAGTTAATTTTGTTGTATAATTTTATAAGATACGTACATGGTTCTGGAGAAGGGATTGGAAAACTACAGCCCATGGGCCCAGTCTGGCCTACGGCCTGTTTTTGTATGGTCCTTGAGTTAAGAATGATTTTTACATTTTTAAATGGCTGTAACGCACACACACACACACACACACACACACACAAAGAGAATGCAACAGTGACTAAATGTAGCTTCCAAATCCTAAGATATTTACTGTCTGCCCCTCTGTAGAAAGCCTCTACTTTCTGCCTCCAGCCCTGTCTCCCCCGTTCTGTCCCCTCCCCTCTAGAGGCAGTCTGACTGATTTATTTATTTAGTTTCTGGTTTGTCTTTCTACTGTTTTTTATGGAAGCAGACACAAACCTCTCGTATTTGCTGTACGCCCTTTTGCTCTCCACCTTGCTTTTGCGCTGAGCAGTACCTCCTGGAAGCCAGCCCACAGCAGGCGGGGAGATGGGCCTCTTTTTTACAGCAGCACACATGGTATTCCAGAGTGTGTCTGGACTGATGTCTGTGTAACTGGTCCCTTCTTGTACATTTGGGTTATTTCTGCTTTTTAATTTTACAGGTAGTGCTGCTTTCAGCGGCCTTGTGCTTGTGTTTTCTGGTGTTTGCTGCTGTAACTTCGGGGTCAGTTCCTACAAGTTGGTTTGCTGGGTTATGTATATTGCCGAGTAACAAGGCACATACTGCTTTGCTTGGTGTCACCCAGATTCTCTCCATAGGGACCATGCCATTTTGCATTTCTGTCAGCAGTGTGCAAAGTAAGTAATGCCCAACAGCCACCTAACGGAGTGTGTTGTCAAACTTCTGGCTTTTCTAATCTGACAAGTAAGAAATGATACCGCCAAGTAATTTAAAATTTCATTTCTTGTGAGCAAGATTGAAGGACCAGTTACATTCCCTCTCATATGAACTCTCTGTTCAGTTCTCTTGCCCATTTTTCTGTAGAGCTCTTGGTCTTTTTCATCGATTTTTAGACCCTGCCTGTGTACTAGGGACAGTGACCTTTGCCTCTAATATAAGTTGCAGATATCTCTCCCATTTGTCTTTTTTATTTTTCTTAATTATTTACCTGTTTTTTATGCCGTGCAATAATGTTTATTATTATTATTACTATTACTATTATTTTCATATAGCCAGATTTATGCATCTTTTCTTTTATTGCTCTGGCTTTGGAGTGATGACCAGGAAAGTTTCCCCTACTCTCAGATTGTAGAAAAATTCAGTCATACTCTCTTTTCATACTTGTATAGTTTCTTTTGTTTTAATATAAATTTCTGTTTTTTTAGAAAAAATTATCCACAGAGCACTTTTTTTTTTTTTTTTTTGCGGTACGCGGGTCTCTCACTGTTGCGGCCTCTCCCGTTGCGGAGCACAGGCTCTGGATGCGCAGGCTCAGCGGCCATGGCTCACGGGCCCAGCCGCTCCACGGCATGTGGGATCCTTCTGGACCGGGGAACGAACCCATGTCCCCTGCATCGGCAGGCGGACTCTCAACCACTGCGCCACCAGGGGAGCCCCACAGAGCACTTTCGGTGTACACTATCCCGTGTGATTCGCTACCTTTACTTGTGTGATTTTAAACCGTAGAAAGGGGCTCTTTACTCACCTCTCCAGTTCGCCATTGTGCAGAGACTCCTCGCATCTTAGAATTTGAAGAGACCAATATATTCAAGGGGAAGGAATTGAAATCTGGGGAGAAGGGACTTGCCCAGGGACCCCCAGCCCCATCCCAGGGACTAGCTCTGGCCGGTCTGGGAAGAGGTTTATGAGCATCTGCTGTGTGTTGGCCTCTTGGCCAGGCCTGTCACCGTCCTTCACGCCCAAGCTCTAGGTCCTGCTATTAGCCCCACCTTATAGGTGTGGAGACTGAAGCGCTGAGAGGTGAGCTGCCTGCCCAGCGGCGCGCAGCCAGTGATAGGCCATCAGGCTCAGATACCCGGGTGTCTGCCTGAGAGCTTGGCCCTCCCGCCTCCGGACGTCTGGTGGTGGCGTGCATGCGCTGAGCCCTTCCCTCCCCTCCCCCGTCCACGGTCTTGGAGGTCCTTGGCGGCTGAGGTGTCCTTGTCTCCACGCCGAGGGCCATGGATGGCCCCGTGAATGAACATCATCTCCCAGGGCGCCTGCTGGAGCCAGTGGCGGCAGGACCACGTGCATTGCCTCAGCCCCAAGGGCCCGCCTGTTACTGGCAGCCAGAGGCCTTTCAAGCTGTTCCTTTCGTTCGTCCGTCCATTTGGTTATCTGCTCATTCACTTATCCAGCCCTTAATTCAGCACAACTTACTGATGCCTGCAGTGTGCAGACCCAGTCCTGGCCAAGGGTGTCCCAGAAATGTGACAGGCGTCTGTCCCCAGGAACTCACAGTCCTGTAGGGCGGGCAGGTGGCCTCGGCCATCCTGGGGGGCCCAGAGCAGTGTCTCCCTCATTTTCCCTCCAGGCTTGGGTGCAGAGGACTGGCCGGGGTGGAGGGGAGGGGGGAGCTGGGCCCCCAGCCTCCCTCTTTCTGGGGTCCAGCAGCGCATAGACGCGAGAGGCTGGCTTGTTGTCCAGTCCAGGCCCCTGGTGGTGATGACTCAAAACCAGCCGCGGAGCGGGCAGGGATGCCCCAGGCACACAGTGAGTCAGCAGCGGGCCAGGACCGGAGCCTGCCCCCCAACCCCGCGCACCTCGGAAGTGGCACGGCCCGGGGAAGGGAAAGGCGAGCCTTCGGAGGTCTGTTTGGTGGGCCAAGCAGACAAGATTTTAAGGATATTAGGTGATTTTCATCACACCTGAATGTGTCTTGATCACGTCTTCCATTTTTCCCAAAGCCGTAGACTTTTGGCCAAGTGTCTGCAACTGTCTGCCGACAGAGGCCCTGGTTGCCAGAAGGGTCTGAGTGAGGTTCCCTCCGGCTCCAGCTAGTTAGGCCCTGTAGCGCTGTCCCACGCCCCTGGGATGGGACGTACCAGCTGTCGGTGTAATTAAGGTTGCCATAAAACCCACCAGCTAGACACACAAATGGCTCCCCTGCTCTTTCCCGGGGCAGCAGCAGTTGTGAAGGCAAGTAAATCATGTTCGGCGGCAATCACTTCAAAGGTCAGCCTTCCACTTACAGCAGCACTGTTGGCAGGGATCGCCCGTAACACGGCTTGTTTCCCGGCCATTCGATTTTACGACGCCCTAATGAATTGGGCCATTTCCATCCATTCTCAGGAAGTGTACAGAACGAGGGTTTTCGTTCTCCTGGAAAAGGCAGGTGGTGTGTCGGTGGGCACGTGGGTGGTTCTGCCGGGGACAGGCCGAGGACCCGTGGCACGTTGCTTCTCTGGGCCTTCGCACCGCCCTCTGGGAGCAGCTGCCCCCTGCTGCCATCAGGAGATGATTTCTGTGAAACCCCCGGCCTGTGGCTGGAACTCAACGGGCCCTCCTCTTCCTCCAGGCTTTCCTGGGTCAGTGTGTTTTCCAAGTGCGTGTGGGGATCCAGGTGCCGCCGCTGGAGAGGGGCTCAGGTGCCCACAGATGTCACGGTCCTGCCCATCGGCAGCCACTCCCTATGGGCTCTTGGGGCTGTGTCCCCGCCGCCCGGGAGGAGACGCGCCTCAGTGCACAGGCCACATCTAGGGACATGAGTTGGGCCGGACTTATCACTCTCCCTTGATTCCCTGCTCCTCGCCTGGACTGTGGTGATGGGGAGGGCGTCGGGAAAGGCGGCAGGAAGGCCTTCAGGCCCCACGTGGCCTTGGCAGATGGAGGCCTGGGGCTGCTGGTGGAGAGGGTGGTTTAAGTCAGAGGTGACCGTGGCACTGGGGATGGGAGGTGGGGATGGATCTGGAGCCGTGACGACGGGCCTTGCTCCCTCCCCTCCCTTCTCTTCCCACCAGAGCAGATTCCAAACCCTGCCCTGGGACGGCACTGTTCTTTGAGTCGGGATGTTGTGCACTTCTCAGAGCACGTGTTGGGGACTCTGGTGGTCCACGTCCCCTCCCAGGCCCTAGACCGCTGCCCCAGCTCCAGACTGGGCAGGCCAGAGCATCTGCCAGCAGCACGG
Source organism: Aethalodelphis obliquidens (assembly GCF_003676395.1). Lineage (NCBI taxonomy): Eukaryota > Metazoa > Chordata > Mammalia > Artiodactyla > Delphinidae > Aethalodelphis > Aethalodelphis obliquidens. The sequence goes on from NW_020837965.1 coordinate 24,110,365, forward strand.
CTCCTATGCCCCTCCTGGCGGGGGCTCTGGAGCTTTCCTTCCAGTCCACACTCCAGGAGACTCATGGCTACCTGGGAGGGCAAAGCGGGCATGTGGGATCCTGGTGCACAGAGTGGGAGAGGAAGGGAGGGAGGAAGGTGGGCAGTTCCACGCTGCCTGGGGCGCAGCTACACAGGCTGGCCAGTGTTCAGAGGCCTGCAGGACTGCCTTCACTTTCCTACCCCTGGACTACTCCTCAGGCTCCAGGGGGCCCACCCTGAAATCGCCCTAGCTGAGGGCTGCTTCTGAAAAGGCTCAGAGAAGGTAATCGTTTGTTCCCCACCCTCCACCAGGAATTTGCCCCAGCGTTTACTGAGGCAGGACTTGGCCAGAAGGAGACGGGGATGTGGGCCCCAGAGAAGCACCACACCCTGGCCCTGCGCCCTGGAGAAAATCCCTGCATCTCTCTGAGCCTCAGTGTTCCTCATCTGGAGAATGGGTCTCGAAATACCCCTCTGTCTAAATTGGATTTATGGAGTGCTGCATTTAATGTGAATTTGACTTATATATATTTGAAAGAGGATGATAGAAGATCTATGTCTGAAACATTTTGAAAGTTTGTAAACTCCAGTTTTTATTTTATTTATTTTTTTAGATATTTACTATTTAAAATTATGTTTATTTATTTATCTTTGGCTGCTTTGGGTCTTCGTTGCTGCGCGTGGGCTTTCTCTAGTTGTGGTGAGCGGGGGCTACTCTTCCTTGGTGTGCGCGGGCTTCTCACTGCGGTGGCTTCTCTTGCTGCAGAGCATGGGCTCTAGGTGCCGCAGGCTTCAGTAGCAGTGGCGTACGGGCTGAGTTGCCCTGCGGCATGTGGGATCTTCAGGGACCAGGGCTCAAACCCATGTACCCTGTCTTCTCAGGCGGATTCTTAACCACTGCGCCACCAGGGAATCCCTAAACTCCAGTTTGTAAGTAAGTGTGAAGACAGCTCGTTTCACGGCCGGCTGCCGAGGTGCCGGAGAGCTGTGTTTATGCTGTGGCCACATGGTGGCGCCCTGGGAGCTGGTAAACAGGCCGCCAGACCCCGCAGGCGGGCCCGAGGCACTGTGCCCGCGGCCTGTTGCTCACTATTGCAATTTGAAGTCGTGTTGCCCAGGAGTTTACTGCATGGAGGTGCGTGTTAGTCCGGGTGCTGGGGCCTCCACCCTGCCCCTGCCCAGCCCAGTTGCTGTAGGCTTGAAGGTTCAGGTGAGAAAACGCCCTGAAGGAAGCGGGACAGCAGCTGGCCGCTTGATTGTGTTAGTTTAGAGACAGGAGGCTGTGGAATGTTGGTGATGACGTAAGAAAGAAAGAGTGTCTTTAAAGCTAACTTACATGCTGCGGTTCTGTGGGCTCGAGAACACTGGCTCCCACGATGCACTTATCGCTCCAGGGACGTTAGGCTGAGGCTTTGAAAGCTGTGAATTACGTGACCTCTTCAGAAGCAAGACCCTCGCACAGAGTATGGCCCTGGCATTGATGGGCATCACTGGTGCCTTTAGGTGCCCTGGGCTGGGCGTGGGCCCTTCCCTAAGCTCTCCTTCGCTGGACCCCCGCTGCTCTCCAGGGCACCAGTCTGACTGGGGAGATCTTCATGCCTCCCTGCACCCATGCGCCAGTGGGTGTGGGGAGGGGACGCGGAGGACTGCCCACTGTGGAGGTATCACGGGGCAGGGCCTGAGGTCACCCCGCAGCGGCCCCACCTCCACGCTTGGGCTCCTCAGCCTGGGGGCGCATTTTCCAGCACCAGCCTCTCCAAACTCTCCAGCCCTCGGGGCACTCAGCGGCCCTCCTTGTCCCTGTCTGTGGCACCCGCCCTGTACCCCTGGGGCCCACCGGCATGACGGGTGCCCACTCTTGCAGGTGGTGAGAAGCTACAAGGCCACCATCCAGCAGACCCTGGACATCCTCTTCCTCCGGGAAGGCTCCGAGTTTCTGAGCAGCACAGATGCTTCGAGCCGGGACTCTGCCGACCGCACCATTATTGCCTGGGATTTCCGGAGCTCCGCCAAAATCTCCAACCAGATTTTCCACGTGAGAAACCCTGTTTGGCATTGCTTCCAGTTTCAGGGTGCATCCGTGTAGTCCCAGGCTGTCCGGGGCCCCAGGTCACTTCTGCGGAGATGGTTCAGCAGACAGGACCTTTGGAGACAGATGGGCTGCCTGAAATCTGCAGGGTCGGGGAAGGCAAAATGCAGGTCCAGGCCTGCCCAGAGAACCTTCCACTGGCTCCCAGATCGGAGTGACTCCCTAACGGTCCTCTCACTCATCCTCCGTCCAGCACAGCCTGGCTCTGGGGTAAGCGTGTGGAGGGGCGGCCTGGTCCAGATCCACGGGAACGCGGATGCACCCCCGAGACACCCTTACCCTCCCTCCGCCACCCCAGCCAGCCTGCAGGGTTCCACCTTGCCCTGGCTCAGTGGTTTTGGCAGGGGCTGTGACTCAAGGGTTCAAGCAGGGACCCCGAAGGTAGACCATCTGCATTAAAATCCTGCGTTCACCACTTATAGGCAGAGGGCCTGGGCCCGTTATTTACCCTCTTTGATTCTCATTTTTCTCTTCATAAACTGAGGGTGAGAATGTTTCTTGCCTCATAGAGTGGCTTTGAGAATTAAAAGACATAAGTACTTATAAAGAATCCAGCACAGTGCCAGGCACAGGGAGTTCTCCATAAAATGCACCACCTGTCACCACCCCACCTCTATTACCATCACCACTGTCATCATCATCACTACTGTCATCACCGTCACCTTTAGTACCATCACCATCTCCAACACCATCACCATCTGCAACACCATCACCACGCACCACCGCCATCACCGACATCACTATCGCCACCCACCATCATCTTTTAAGGTTTCAAATTAGCTATGGCTAATCTCTTTGGTGCTGCCACCCTGAATTTAAAAATACATGTCACGTGTATATATACACCATCTTCCTCTCCCTGCTTTTTCCCTTGTTCTTAGAGGATTCTAAGTGACCCCGAGCCAACCTGCCTCTAGACCTTCACTTCAGGGTTCTAGTGCAACCCACGGGAACAATAAGCCCTGGGAGGGCCCGGAGGGTCACGTCTAGCCATTGGGGCATCCTGCCTCTGACGGCCCTGCAGAGGACAGGGAAGCAAGTGAGGTAGAGAAAGTGCTGTGTGCCTGAGCCCCAGCCCTCCTAGGGTCACACCTCCTCACCTTCTGTGCAGGCAAGCAGGCACTCTGCCCGGTAGCATCACACCAGGAGCTCATTATCAGGTTCCCATGTGCCTCTGACAGCACATTAGTCTGCAGCCATGGTTCCACCTGCTCCTGACGTCACCCTCTGAATTTGGGCTCATTTAGAGGCTGTGGCTTCAGGACATCACCTAGAACACGGAACACGTACAATGGAGAAGGGAGCTTTTAGGGGTGTTTCTGTGTGACCGAGCCTGTTAAACAGTGAGATTTTCCCTCCTGTTTGGAACCCCTTGTGCAGGCGTTTACCTCCCCGCTTGGCCAGTCACCTTCTCACTTACTATGTGTTCTGGCTGCGTGGGACCCTGGGCTGGGCCGGGGACCCTTGACGGCTCACTGTGGAGGTGGGGAGATGGGCGTGTGGATTCGTTTTCTATCGCTGTATGACAAATTACAAATTACCATAAACCTGGTGGCTTAAATCAACAGAAACGTATTTTTTCAGTGATGGAGGCCAGAAATTTGTAAAAAGTATCACGGGGCTGAAATCAAGATGTCGTCAGGGTCCGCTCCCCTTGGAGGCTCGGGGCAGCGCCTGTCCCTTGCTTCTTCCAGCTTCTGGTGATACTGGCTTGTGGCTGCATCACTCCAGTCTCCGTGCCAGCATCTTCAGGTCTCTCTCTGCTCCGTCTTCACATCGCCTCCTCTGTGTGTCTGATCTCCTCTGCTTCCCTTTTATAAGGGTGCCTGTGATTGCATTTAGGGCAGTAATACACGATAATCTCATCTCAAGATCCTTAAGTTAATTATACTTGCAAGCTCCCACCGCCTTTTTTTTTTTTTTTGACATATAAGGGGACATTCACACGTCCCAGGAATTAGGACATGGAAGTATTTGGTGGGACATTTTTCAGTCTACTCCAAAGGCCATGAGCTGAGGAGTGCAGGGGGCCCCTAGAAGCCAGAAAAGACAAGGGAACAGATTCCCCCCTGAGGACTCCAGAAGGAACGAAGCCCTGCTGGCATCTTGAGTTCAGTTAGCCCAGAGAGCCCGTTTCGGACTTCTGAGCCCCAGAACTGTAAGATGATAAATGTGTTGCTTTAAGCCACGACAATGGAGGCATTTTGTTACAGCAGCAGCAGGAAACTCATACAGACCCCTAAGCCAGGTCTGGGCAGAGGGCCCGGGGCCCTGCGGGCAGAGTCTGGGGGGCGAGTCCGTCAGAGGCAGAAGCCCAGTTGGGAGCCTCCTCCGCCCTGTCTGTGGCCCTGCTGTTTCTCAGGAGAGGTACACCTGCCCCAGCCTCACCTTGCACCCGAGGGAGCCTGTGTTCCTGGCGCAGACCAACGGCAACTACCTGGCCCTCTTCTCTGCCGTGTGGCCCTACCGGATGAGCAGAAGGCGGCGCTACGAAGGCCACAAGGTACCTCGTCCCTGTCCCCCAGGTGGAAAATTGTCCCACTGACAACGCCAGCAAGGGGCTTGCGGCCCCCGAGGGCAGGGACCCTCTGTCCAGGCAATTCGTTTTTTCTCTTTCCTGGGTGACCCCATGCCACGTGGCCTGGTGTCCACTCGAGGCCCCGGGCCACATCTGGGCAGGGACAGTTTCGTTGATCTGTCAGCTCACGTGGACAGGTCACGGGGCTTGGGGAGGGGCGCAGGACGGAACGGGAGTGGGGCTGTTTCTCCATCTGCCCCCTTTCCCTGCTGAGGGCTGCCTCATGGGGCAGAGCCAGTGGGGACCCAGCGCCTGGCGCGGAGGCCAGACGCCATCAGCTGTGCTGGAGCTGGGCTGTCTGGGGTACACTAAACCAGCCTTGTGGCACAGGCCGATGCCGGGGCCCTGGCCTCAGGGCAGGAGCTCGGCCGCTGGGTGTGAGGCCCCGCCCTGCTCCTGGCCGGCTCTGGGCCCCAGCCCGCTCCCCTGTGGGAGGGGCAGGCGAGGCCGTGCGCCCTGTGCCGTGCGGCCTGCTCACCCCGGGTCGCCCTCTGACCCCGGGTCGCCCTCTGCAGGTGGAAGGCTACTCGGTGGGCTGCGAGTGCTCTCCAGATGGTGACCTGCTGCTGACGGGCAGTGCCGACGGCCGGGTCCTCGTGTACAGCTTCCGCACCGCCAGCCGCGCCCGCACGCTGCACGGGCACACGCAGGCCTGTGTGGGCACCACCTTCCACCCCGTGCTGCCCTCCGTCCTCGCCACCTGCTCCTGGGAGGGCGACGTTAAGATCTGGCACTGAGCCTCCCAGCACGGAACCTTCCAGACACCGGCCGGGGTGGGCCGGTGATGAGGAGGCTCTGAGGTTGGCTTCGGGGTCCGGCTCGGGTGGCCGCTGCCTTCTCCACCCTCTGAGCCTCAGCGTCCTCATCTGTAAAATGGGGACAAACCCGTGTGCCTCGGGGTTCTGAGGACTGCGTGAGCGAAAGCGCCTGGCACGGTGCTGGTGACGCTCAATAAACGTGAGTGTTTTGCTCTTTCTTAGGTTATTTCAGCAACAAATATGTATCGGCTCCCCACTCGCAGGCCTGCTGGAGCTTGGAGACAAAACCTGGGGTGGGAGCTGGAGGGGGGGCAGCCCCCGGGGGCGCTGGGTCCGGGTCTGCCCACCCCCGGTCTCACAGGGCCTGCTCAGGCGCGGGCCGCCCTCTCCCTCCCCCGAAGTGTGGCCAGCGGGGTCCCCGGGTTTGTCCGAGCCCTGGGCCATCTGCGCTCCTCCTCGCCCACTGCCTGTCAGGTGTGCGCGCTGCCCCCGGGAGTGCGTCTGCCCCGGGGGAGGGAGCAACGTGCAGACGCAAAGGTCCCTTGAGGAGCCTCGAGGAGCCGTAAGCCCCAGGAGCCCAAGGTCCACCGATGGGCGAGGGTGGGGACCAAAGGTGCGCACGTCTCAGGACGGGCATCCCCGAAGCCTTGGGAGTCTCCCTGGAGGGGGCAGACCGTGAGCCTGTGAGGAGGGTGTCCCTGGCAGGGGGTCAGTGAGGAAACACAGGGGACCCGAGGAGGAAGCCACAGGAGCAGCTGGTGCCCAGCCTGGCCTCTCCAGAGCCTGGGCTCCAGGCCCGGCTCTGCTGTCCGTGTAGCCGAGACCAAGTCATATTTCCTCTCGGAGCCTCAGTTACCCCCTCTGTAAAGTGGTGTCAGGACCCCCAGCCTGCAGGCTTGCTGTGAGGGTCCAAGAAGGTCAAGTATGTGGGGGGTGTCAGCACCCTGGGAGCTCCAGTCTGGGGAGGGGCTCTGGGCAGATTGGGGGGGGGCTCTGGGGCTTGCTGGGGCTGGTGGTAAACGTTTATTTCAGTGTGTCTAACCCACCCCCGGGCCCTCGGGAATCTTGGGGTCCACAAGCAGGGCATCCCAGGCAGAGGGAAGGGCAGTGCAAAGGCCCTGAGGCGGGACTCATCCTGAGGGCCGACCCCTTTTCTGTCCTTCGTCCTCTTCCCCTGCAGTCAGCACGAAGCCTGGCCTGCAGTGGGTGTTGAGCGGACGCTGTGTCCCCGAGCTGGGCTGGAGAGACCAGGGCCAAGCGCGTGGGTGGGTGGCAAGCACAGGATCCCGGGTGTCCCTCACACCAGGGAGGTGAAGAATGGCTCCAGAATGGCTCAAGGCTCAAGAATGGCTTCTTTGGTGGAGGGAAAGATAACCGCACCCCACGCTCAGCCCTGACAGAAGTGGAGGCCCGCATGGGGGGCTGCCCCAGCCTGAGCAGAGGGGAGGCTGAGTGTGCATCCGCTCAGAGCCTGGGCAGGCAGTGGACACTCCTGCCTCGCCCCTCACGCCCCCAGGTGGCTTCGCTTCACAGAGGAAGTGACCCGCCCTGGGGTCACTTCCTCTGTGAAGCCTTCCCAGGTTACAGCTGCCTCCCGCCGCCCCCTGTGCTGGGCCCCTCTTCCCCCCGCACCCCGCTCCTTCAGGGCTCCGAGTGTAACAGGCGCCCTGAGCCCCGCCCCCTCCTGACGCTGCCTCCCAGCGTGCGTGCTCAGTGCCGTGCAAACTTCCCGGGCTCGCAGGGCCCTGCTCCCGGCTGCATCCCTGGCCCCTGCGTGCGGGAGGCATTCTGTGAATTACTGCAGGTAAGACCTGCCCACAGGATGCGGGCTTTGGGATCTGACGGCCATGGACTTCAACCCCGTCACCCCCTTTCGCTATTGTGCGGTCACAGCCAGTGCTGAGCTGCCCCGTGCCTCAGTGTCCCCTGCTGTAAACGAGAACTCACAGCACCCAGCTTGTGGGGATTCGTGAGGTTGGGTGCGACGGCTCTCGGCAGGACGTGTATGCAGCGGGCGCTCAGGAGCAGCAGTGGGAGTATCAGTATTAGCGATAGTATTAGCATCAGTGTCAGCCCAGCCACTGGTGCAGGCGTTGAGCCAGTTCAGGCCAGAGGGCGCGGTTGGGTTCATCCTCAGACCTGGTCTGGCGAGGCCCCCTCTGGCCAGCTCTGGCTCACTCTCACGGCAGAAGCCCCCAGTGAGCTCCTCCCACTTGACAAGTCTCAGGGAAGGCCTCTGACTGGCTGGCTTGTGTCACATGCCCGCCCCAGACCAGGGGTCCCTGGCCAGGCATAGCTGCCACTATGCAGCTGGAGGGGAGAGTGACGGGACCCCCACAGTATTGTCATGAGGGTGTGTCCCCCCAGGTCCAGCCCGAACAGCCCCTTGGCTGGCATTTGTCGGATGGATTGACCACGTGTGAATGAGCCCAGACACAGGCCGGGAGGGGAGGCTGTGCTCGTCTGGGGCGTAGCGGGGCCCAGCCTTCCCAGGTGCCTCTCGCCCGCCTCTCCTGCCCCCACCTTGCATCCAGCCCCAGATCCTGGGGTCCAGACATCCTACTTTCTAGCCCAGCCCGAAGCGGGCGTTTTTCTGCCTTCCTTGATGTGGAGTGTGTACCGAGTGAGAATTTCATCGCGTGGTTTGCTGACTGCTCTCCCCACTGTGATATGTCGATATGACCACTCCTTTGTTTAGTGAGCATCAGTTACACACGTACTCGACTGGCTTTGGCGTGGCTGCTGGGGTGTGGCCAGGGGATGACCTCCCTGTCCACCGAGCTGCCCGGCCCCTCCCCTGTGCTGAGTCCACACCCCGGCTACCTGCAGCCTTGTGGGACACCATGGGTCCCAGACCCGTCACCTGCTTGCATGGGGCCTTTGTGGGCTGGGACCCTTTTGACTTCTCTCGGGGCAAACAGCAGCCAGATCTCTGTCCTTGGAGGCCGTTTCTTTACCACACTGGTCACCTGGAGCCCGCCGAAGCGCTGACCCTCCTGGGACAGGGATATCCAGGGATCCCCAGACACCACTGCAGCTGCTTCTTAGCACCCCTCCCCTGTGGATTTGATTTCTTAACTACGTGCCCTGCAAGCCCTACCCCTTCTTAGGTTATTTTACTGGGAAGAATGGCAGGTGCTCTCCGTACCCTGATCCTCTGCAAGGCGTCTAGGAGTTCACCATTTGCAATTTTAAAATAAGAGAGCTAAATTTAGAAAGTATGGAGCAGGAAAGAAAAAGGAGTGTGGGCTGCCCCTCCACCCACTTTCCTGGGGCTGCGTGCCTACCTTCGCCTCACCCGTGAATCTGAAATACAGATCCGAAGCCGTCGTGGGAGAAGAACGCTTTCATGTTGAGATGCCAGCGTGGCTGTGTCTGTTGCTGAGCGAGGCTGATGCTCGCAGCCCCCGTGAGGTGGCTGTGGGCCCCCCCGTCCCGGTGGGCAGAGGGACAGGCCCGGGAAGCCTGCGCTCCTCCCCTCCCTCGGGACCCATCTCTGGCCCAGCCTGGGGCTCTCCATGCAGTGGGATAGCCACTAGTCTCGAGGGCCCCTGGGAATCTCACGAGTCACAGTCCTCAGGCTCCAGAAGGGGAAACTGGCCCAGAGGGCCCAGGACTTGCCCAAGGTCACACAGCCCTGCACTGCCTGCTGTGGGCTGAGAAGAAACATGGACAGAAGGGTCGGTGGACGGTGGGTGCACAGCCAGGGTCCTGTTGGGAGGGAGGCAGGACCGGAGTGGAGCGAGGGGTGCTTGGGGAAGGAGGGAAGGAGGGAAGGAGGGAAGGAGGGAAGCCCATCCCGGCCGTGGCTGGCTTCAGAGGCCATGGCAGGACAGCTCTGTGAGGCCTGTTGGCCGCCTGCAGGGACGAGCAGTCAGACTCTGAAGTGACCATGTAGGGGCCCGCCCTTCTGGGCCCAGACTGCAAAGTCCTCAGGGTTCCCAGCCCTGCTGTCCGGTCTCCCAGCCCACGTGGTGCTGACGAGGCTCAGGGCCCCTCTGGGAGCGTCTCTGAGCGAGAGCCTGCTGGGTGCCGGGGGCCATGTGTTTTCCCCTCCACCCACTCATTTGCCCCCCAGTTCGGTGAGGGTTCCTTCCCCACCTGCCCACAGGGAAACCGGGCCCCACACAGGGGAGCTGACTCCGGAGCCTCTCCACAGCCCCTCCCCCGCCAGCAGGCTGCTTCCTGGGGCACATCTGCTCCTGGGGGTGGGCAGCCGGGCCTGCAGTGGCAGGTCAGGTGCAGGCACCCTGGAGCTACACAAAGCTGGGTGGGCCGGAGAACTTCAGGTGTGCACCTGGGCCAAGGTGGTCCCCTCCCAGTGGGAAGAAGCAGACATAAAGCCCCCTGGGGGAGGGGCCCTCCATCCTACGCCTTGCAGAACGTTCACAAGTACTGTCTCAAGGGCATCAATGAGCATGCTCAAAGATAACCAGGCACACAAAGAAACAAGGCGACATGGGCAGGAGCCAAGATAAACAGTCTACACAGACCCCACCTGATGGACGTGTCAGGCCCAGACCGTGAGCCAGCTGTGCCCGCTCTGTTTAAGGAAACAAAAGACAAGCTTGGAAATCTCTCCAGGGAATAGGAAACTATTAGAAAGTGGCATAGTGGGTTTGTAGAATGACCAGACAGAACTTCTAGAAATGGAAAACGTTAATAACCAAAACTAAAAACGTGGTGGCTGTGTTGGGCAGCTGAATGGACGCAGCAGAAGAGAATTAGTGACCTGGAAGAATGCAGGTTGAGCACGGTGACACCACGGTGTGGGTCTCAAGGAGGCAGGGACACGGAGGTAGAGGACACAGAGGTTCTGATGGCAGTCCCAGGGGGAGGGAAGGGTGGAGAAATAGTTTAAGAAGCAGCTGAGGATTTTCCTCAACTACTGAGATACACCAATCCACAGATGCAAGACTCCCTGTGAATTCCCAACAAGGAGGAATCCACAGCGAGACACACCTCAGGGAAATGCAGAAAACCAAAGGGAAGATCTTCCACAGCTGGAGAGAAGAAGACAGATTAGCACCAAAGGAACAACTCCTGGGAAGGGGGGGGACTGATGGTGAGTCCCACCCCAGCAGGAAGCCAGGGGACATCTCTGTGCACTGAGGGTAAGAGACCCCCGCTGACATTCTCCCCAGTGAGAATATCCTTCAGAAATGGGGCAAAGACATCTTCAGAGCAAAAAAAAAAAAAAAAACCCAGAAGAGTTTGTCACCAGCAGAGCCGAACTAAAGGACATCCTAAGGAAGCTTGAGGCAGAAGCAAAGTCTATAAGGAACGTTGTATGAAATGGCAATAACAACGTTTAGTGGGTTGAGACGATGGAAGAATTCAAACACTGGACAACACGGTGCCAGGGCGGGGGAGGAGTGTTATCATCAGGCTGCCCTGGCCTCAGAGAGGGGAGGATGGGGGGAGACACCCAAGGCCACACGTCCCGAGATCAAAAGGCAGGGGAGAGAAGAAACTACCCAAACCCAAATTCTTTCCACTGACGTCTTTTATTAATGAATGCAAAATACAGTACTGAGACGGGGCATGCATCACAGACGACAGGAAAGCAAGCTACAGAAACCGGGGTCGGAGGGCCTCATTACATCTGAGGTAGAGCGAGGTGGTACCGGGGAGCGGGACACTGGGGGGACGAGCACCGGCCCCACTTGGGACTACGGACCACGGGGGAGCTGGGGGGTGGTCGGTCGTCGGCCACACGGCAAGAACAGCTGAAAACGTTACACATCCCTCCACCCGTTCCAGTCCCCCTCTTTGTGGACAGAGCGTCAGGGTTCCCTTGTCACTGGCTGGCGGGGGGTCTCCGCAGGACACCGTCCTTCCCTCTGAGGGGCAGGCCCCACTCACCCTCACCCGAAAATCAAGGAGCGTCGCGTCGAAAACGCCTAGGCCACCATCCAGGGAGCTGGAGGCTGAGTGCGTTAAGAAAGACCCTTTTGCTCTATAAAAATAGTTGCACTTTATAAAAGGGGGGATGCTCATCTCCGGTGGGGAAGGAGGCTGCTGTGTGAGAAACGGTCCACCGTGGCGGTGCGGGGGCGGACGAGACACGTGGGTGGGGTGCGCCCCCTCCCCCGGCTCAACGGGGTCCTCGTTTGCGGGGCCGGGAGGACGGGTATCAGGGAGGCGAGGCAGCACCCCTCGGGACCCGGTGTGCGGGGTGGCCACGGCCGAGGCCTGCACGTGGGTGCTCAGTTGAGCAGGGTTCCGTAGAGCTGGGCTTTTGTGAGACTGTCCTTGCGGCTGAGCCCCGAGCCGCCAGTCCGAGGGAAGGCGGGCTGGGGGCTGAGGCGGGCGCCGGGGTGCATCTCCGGGGAGGCCTCCATGGAGCTGGGCTCCAGGGAATCCCTGGAGCTCCGAGGGCTGTGCTCGGGCTCGGGGCTGCCCCCCGCCCCACAGAGCTGCACCCCGAGCCTCTCCCGCTCCCCCTCGCTGGCCGCGTAGCTGGGCAGGGGCTCAGCCGAGCGGCCGGGGCTGAGGCTCAGGTCACCGGCCGCCCGGAGGTAGCGGGGCTCGGCCAGGTGGCCCTGGGAGAGGTCATCGCCCTCCGAGAAGCTGTCAGCCTTGTAGCTGGCATAGAGGGGGCTGGCGCGGCCCTCGGCCTTCTCGCCCGGGCCGCCTCCGGCCCCAAAGTAGCGGTCGTTGAAGCCGCCGGGCGAGGCGCGCCCGGGGGCGGCGGCGGCCGCAGCGGCGGCCGGGAAGGGGTAGGCGCCGATGTCCTCCACGCTCAGCGGCCGCCACTGGCCGCGCACGTCCTCTGCGGCCAGCCGGGCCGACCCCGGCTTGGCCCGCAGGTTCCACAGGTTGGGGGGCATCAGGGCGGGCTGGGGGCCGGGGGAGACCGGGAAGCGGTAGGGCTCGGCGGGGTACGGCGACACAGTCCTCGCGAACCCCGGGGCCGCCTCGGCCTCGAGCGGGGCGGCCACCGCAGCCGCGGCCGAGGCATAGCGCGGGCTGCTCCCGTAGGCCGCAGGCGGCGTGCGGCCGAAGAGCTCGTCGCGGCTGTTCAGGTAGATGGCCTGCTGCGAGGCGGTGAGCGTGCTGGCCTGGGCGTGCTCCTTCTCCTCCGACGCGGCGCTGAAGCTCGAGTAGGAGCTGGACGTGGGCAGCGAGGCCGCGTAGCCCCCGAAGGCCCCGTGCCGGTAGCCCGCGGGGTAGGCCGCCGCCTCGGGCTCCTCCTCCTCGGCCGCGCTGTCAGTGGAATTCTGGGCCCGCAGGAAGCCCACGTCGGTCACGGGCCCGTCCGCACTGGGCCGCCGGTCACGGCGCCGCTCCTCGGGGCAGTAGAGGGCCGTGTCGCTGCAGTAGATGTCCCCCTTGTAGGGGGGCCGGGGGCCCGGCTTTTCCAGCCTGTCGCGGAAGGCCAGGTCACGGGCTGAGGCATCCGACAGATGGGAGGACAGGCTGCCGGGGTCTGGCTTCTCCAGCACCTTGGCGAGGACGCAGGGGGGGACACTGTCAGCGTAGGCCGGGCGGCAGAGCGGGGAGGGCAGGCTGCAGCCTTGCTTCTCCATGTGCAGGCTCACGTGCTCCTGGAACTCTGAGGGCAGCTAGAACGGGATGCCGCGAGGAAGAGGAGGGGACGGGGGTCACGGTCAGCCCCGGACCGGCAGCCGAGGCTGACCCACCGGGGACCTGCCCAGGGCCTCTCTAATCCCACCAGCTGGAGCCGACGCCCGGGATGCTCTATTTCGCAAGCTCCCGGGATGTGCCTGTGAACCCCTGGTCACCGCCACCCAACCCGGCCCACTCCAGTGGGGCACTGCAGAGCCTGGAGGCTGGAACCCGGCTCTGACTCAGGCCTCTCTCGGGCCTTCCCCTGAGGTGCTGACTTGCTCTCCCAGCCCCAGGGTCTCTGGGAGGGCACCCCCGGCCCACGCACGTGACCTGGGTGCTCCCAAACCAGACAGACTCAGAAACAGATGCGACAAAGATTGAGAGCCAGGCGCCCAGCGGTTTCCGCAGGAGCGCCTGGTGCCCTGTGGGGGGCGTCCCGCTACTGTTTGATCTATTTTGTGAGCGTCTTAGGTGTGGCCCAGGCTCGGGGAGGCGGCAGGTGGAAAGGCCTGGGTGAGAGGAAGGGCAGCCTGGCTGGGGTGGGAGCCCTGGGTCCGAGGCTGGGCCCTGTGGCCTTGGCCCAGTGACTCTCATGTGAAGCCAGTTTCTTATCTCTGAAATGAGCACTGTTAGGAATTGTACCCAAACCAAACCACAGGGTTTCGGGGGGGCTCACACAGCGGGTGGGGACTGGGGGCTGTGCCCGGAGGAAACGGGGTGGGGGGGTGCGCCGGCTGTCCGGGCTTGGCGGGGAGGTGTCTATGCGGTGGTCCCTCCACCACGTACCCAGATAGGCCAGGGCACGGCAGGATCGAGTAGGGCCAGGGGGCCTCGGGCGCAGCCAGCCCCTTCACTCTCAAGGGTGGGACCTGCGAGGAAGGGGCCCCGAGTGGTGGCAGGGGCAGCGGTGGGCCTGGCCGGGGCGGGGCTCACGTTACCTCGGACACCTTATGGCCCCTGCCGTACGTCTGGCTGCACTGCAGCAGCTGGGCCGCTAGATTGCAGTCCTTCCTATAGAGCTCCTAAAAGACAAGAGAAGCTGTTCTGCACAGGCTCGCCCCTCGCCAAGGTCGCTGCCACCCTGACCGGTGCCCAGTGGCCAATGCGGAAACCGGCGGGCAGAACCAGCTGTGCAGTGGGCAGCACGAGGACCCTCTCTGGGCCTCACACTCTCTCCTGCAGAACGGGGGCCCCTGCTCTGACCTGGAGCCTCTGGGGCATGGAGGGCGCCCTCCCAGGCAGTTCCACCACTGACCCGGGTGGGAAGCTCCCACAGGGTGGGGGGCAGTGGGAGAAGAAGGGCCTGCAACGTGCCCTAAAGTCCCAGAGGCCCCAGGCATGGACAACAGGCCCGGTCTCCCTGCCTGCGGCCTCTGAGTCCCTCCCAAGGGAATGCGGTGGAGAGCGCCGGCAACGGCAAGGGACGAGGAACGGGCCTGCCGCTCCCACGTCTCAGAGTGAGGCCTGGACTCGGGCGTGGCTGCAGGGCCGGGCAAGGGTCAGGGCGAGTGGGGGGCAGAGGGCCTGTGTGACCCCAGGTCCGGGCGGGGACCAGCTCAGCCTCCTGAGCTGAAAACAGATGCAAACAGTAGGCCTCGAGGGGTTTTGGTTTCATCTTTGGAAAATCTCTGTTGCACGTGCCTGCCGCTGGGCCTTGGTTCCCACTGCCGGCCTGGGACCCTCTGCAGCCAGGGCTCTGATGGGGGCGGGGGGTCTGGGGTCCACCAATGGGCCCTGAGGTCCACCTGCTCCCATTGTCTCAAGTCAACCAGGCCCAGGCGTCCTGCAGCTCAGGTGAGCTGCTGAGGGCGTGGGCGCCCCTGCCATCCCCTGACCCTGGTCCTGGTGGCTGCGCCCCTCCACCTTCCGTACTGAGGCTGGTGCCCCGGCTTGGCCTGCACAGTGGAGGGTACCCGGGTCTCCCACTCCTTCAGTGCATCCCTGAAAGGGTATAGTTGGTTGAGAGCTGGGAACTGGGCTCCTGTGAGGCCCCAGACTGGCTGCCGCTGGCGTCAGAGGGCTGCAGGCACCGTCTGGCCAGCCCAGACCTGCCACCAAGCTATTAACAGTCTTCTGAGAGCCGCCCCTCATCTCTGTACACTCTTCCGCCATCTCCTACCTGTGGCATCTCCACCTGGCTGTCCAGGGCCCGGCTCCAGCCCCACGCCTGCCACCCCTCCCACGTCTCCCCCAGAAGGTCCCAGCCCAGGAGATGGCAGGTGGCTCCCTTCCAGCAGACTCGGACCCCTGCAGTCGGGCTGGACCCATTTTTTCTTCTCATAACCCACATCCCAAATCAGTCAATCACTTTGGTTCCAGCTTCAAAATATAACCAGAATCCAAGCCCCCCGCTTCCCACCTCCCTGGCCGCCATCCTGGCCAAGCCACCATCGTCTTTCTCCCAGGTTGCTGTCTCATTGACCTTCCCACTCATGGCTTTGTCCTCTACGGTCTGTCCTCAGCAGAGCAACCACTGGAGCCCAGTAAGAGTAAGTTCAGTCAGGCTACCCCTCTGTTCAAGAACCTTCAGTGGCTCCCTACTTCACTCAAAAAAAACCCCCAGATTCCTATCGAAGCCTATACAATGCGGCCTCCTGTTTTCCTTCTGATCTCAGACCCTCGGCCTCTCCTCCCCACAAGAGCCCCTTCTGGTCTCTTTGCTGGTCTTCAAGTTACTCAGACCCACCTTTGCCACTGTGGCTCTTTCTGCCTGGGAAGCGCCCTTCCCCGCTGTCGCATGGCTAGCTCCCTCGTCGCTTTCAGGCCTCGGCTCCAGCAGCCTCTTCCAGAAGCACCCGACTGAGATTCCCTAACCCTGCACCTGGCGACTCCCAGCGCCATCCCCTGCTTTACTTTTCTCTGCAGCGTTTAGCCCTTCTAAGTCACTACACAGTTGACATATCTATCCTGTTTACTGTCCGCCCTCCCCACTCCCCTGCTCAGATGTAAACTCCACGTGGGCAGGGCGCTTGCCTGTGTTGTTCACACGTATTCTCAGAGCCTCGTAGGGTCTGGCCCGGCGAGGAGCAGAGGCTAATCAGTGAGTGTGTGCTCAGCTGACGGGTCTGTGGCAGGCAGCGGGGCCCTTCTCGCGGGACCCTGGAAGTCAGGACCCACGGGTAGCCACAGGACTCTGATGTCCACTGAGAGTGGCCGAAGGCAGGAGTCCTGAGTGGCCACGCCCCAACCCTGGGGTCAGGAAGCCCTGCCTTGACTGGGACAGCGTGGCCCCATGCTCCCTATCTCAAGTCCCATCTCCTTCCAGTAGAGGGTCTCGCGGGATGCAGTTTGTGAGGCAGCCCCCGTCCTTCCCCGACTGCCCAGGTACTCCGTGAGGTCCTGACCATCCCGTCTGTCCACCCGGCCCTGCGCCAGCCCCTCAGGGTCAGAATGGCCCGGCACTCACGTTGTCCTCCGATAGCTTGTCGATGGTCACCTTGGCCTCCAGCAGGTGGCTGTTGAGGGCGACGATCTCGTGGCTAAGCGCTCGTTTCTCTTCCTCATAGTGCTGGCCCTGGAGGTGGGGGACAGGCAAAAGAGGGAGGCGCTCAGCAGCCAGCCAAGGCCTGGGGCCTCCTGGGTCCCCTCTCGCAGCCGATAACGAGGAGGAGTTTGGAGGCCAAGGCACGCAAGGGTCAGAGCACAGAGCAGCCCATGTTCCAGTCCCGCTCTGCCAGGGAGGAGCCAGACGGCCTTGGGCAAGTCACTGCCTCTCTGAGCCTCAGTCTCTCCTCTGCACCATGGGGACAGTGATAGGTGAGTGCTGGAGAGCACCCAATCAGGGCAGAGACAGGTGGGACTGGCCCAACCCCGGGGAGCAGGGAGCGGGCAGCGTGGAAACGAGGCCTTTGGCCCAGCTCCTCATGGGCAAGGGCATGACCACCAGGCCCGAGGTCCTCACCATGGTTCCAGAGCTGGGGGCCCAGGGCTGGGAGTGCTGGGGTGTGGGGGTGTGTGGCGTGCCCTCACCATGCGGTACAGCTTGTCCTCCAGCTCCTGGTTGATCCTCTGCAGCGCCATGTAGTTGCTCTGAATCCTGGAACGGAGGCCTTGACGTCACTGCTGTGCCAGGCCTAACCCTCCCACGGCCCCCGTAGCCATACAGCCCGCTGAGGGCTGAACACAGGCCCCACCCTGCTCTAACTGCTCCTGTGCTAGAAAGCATCTGATTGAAGCTAACTTGTTGCAACATTTCCTGGGCCAGGGCCGAGGACCCCTGTAGATGAGAAGGGAAGGCCTGTTATTCACAAGGGACTCTGTCGGGTCCTCACTCAGAGCCGGTTAACTCACAGTTTACACACAGTCCTTACAAAGCTGGCGAAAGGGTTCACAGTTCAATAGCAGTTTAGCAGGGGTCTAACCTGAAGACTGTGTGATGTGCCCTGGGGTGAGTGCTGGGGACACACAGTGAATAGGATACGGTTCCCCCTGGAAGAGGCTGAGACGGAGGCAGGTCTTGGGTGGGAAGCCGTTGACGCCATGCGGTGTGACGGTGGAAGGGGCAGTGTCCATCCTCTCGACAACCTATGTGTAGTGTTATTGCCCCTGTCTTGCGAGTGGGGAAACTGAGGCTGGAGGTGCTTAAGTAGTGAGGGACAAACAGCCTCCCTGCAAATCCAATGCTCTATAAACATTTATAACAAACCAAGCCAACAGCAAAGTTTGCGTTTCCTTTCATTCTTCCTACAAGAAGCCTGGAAAGCGTGTAATAGTTTTTAGAAGAATACCCATCTTACACGTGCAGCACGATGTTTACAGAAGTTTCGTTTTTAAGGGAGCCATTGCTCAGGGTCCCGCACCCTAGCCTGCTGTCACTGGCTGCTGTGCTGCTCAAGGGAACCGTCTCTAAATGCTGGTTCACCTCCAAGGCTGGACATCATTTCCCGGTCAGAGACCCAGGCGCCAGTGGCTGGGGTCTGGGTCTAGGGATGGCTGCTCCTGTGTCTTGCTGCCGCCCCACCACATAGATACAAGAGAAGGAATGAGCAGGGGACGCAGAGGTGCCTGGGAAGAGCCTGTACCCGGCAGTAGCCAGCGCCAGTTCAGATCCTGGTGTGGCAGCTCTTGGCACAAAGCGCGACTCTTGTCAGAGCCGCCTGCCCTCGCTGAGCCTTGGACTCCCCGTGTACGAATGGGGTCACCAGCTCGGGTGGGAGGCACGGCCCTGCTAGCGGCAGGTCGCCGGCCCCGCGCCCCGCGCCGCCCAGGCCCCGCCCCTCCCAGGCCCCGCGCCGCCCAGGCCCCGCCCCTCCCAGGCCCCGCGCCGCCCAGGCCCCGCCCCCTTACCTGCGCAGCTTCTCCGTGACCTTCTCCAGCTCCTCCTGCGCTCGGCGCAGCTCGATCTCCAGGTAGTGGCGGGTGGAGTCGAACTCGGTCTCGAGCTTCTCGAGCTTGTGCGTGGTGTAGGACAGCCGCTTGCGCAGCTCGCCCTTCTGCTCCTGCAGCGCGCTGCAACGACACGCGGCGGCGGGCCGGGCCGCGGCGCTGAGCTCGAGGCGCCGGTGGGTGCGCACGGGGTGCGCCAGGCCGCACCAACGCACGCGCACACGCACCACAAGCACGCACACCGCCCAGCCCCCGCCCCGGGGGTCAGGGTCTCTGACCCTGAGCCAGTCTGGCACTGGGGGGGGCAAGTGCTTGGGGCGGCTTAAAGGACCCTGGTTTAAAGAGCACCCATCGGCACCCAGTCTCTCGGTCTGCGAGCCGACCTCCAGATGGCATCGCTTACAGGGTCCCCCACTTTTGCTCCTCCACAGCGCTGGCTGGGGACGCTGAGGCCCAGAGGCACTAGTGCCACACCCTAGACCAGGATTGTCTTCCCCAAATCGACTGTGTGGTGCCAGCAGGCTGTGTGATCTCTGGGCCAGGGAGAGGATGAGCCTGGATGCCCCACGTCCAGGTAGCATCCGCCACAGTGGCCAGCTAGCTGCACAGAGCATCAGACACTCAGAAAACCACTGGCCTGCTCATGTCTCCCTTCCTCCAGGAAGCCTTCCAGGGCCAGGCTTGGCTCTTGAGGCGCTATTTTCCCCACAGACTGAGGGCTCCTCTGGGACCCCAGGCCGCCGAGTTCCCATGCTCAGGAAAGAGGAACGGGATGATTCACCCTCTGAGCCATATGCCATCAATTCACATCAGCTACCGTTGGGCACAAGGCAGGAGGGACAGGTGTGGTGGCCACACCCAGGGGACTGGCCACGAACTCCACCAGGGCAGGGGCCACACCCTCCTGTCGGCAGCCACCCAGGTCCCAGGGAGCACCTAACCACGGGCCGACCTGAGGCACCTTTCCCCTGACTGGCTGAGCACGCAGAAGGGGCCAAGGGGGAAGGACTCACCTTAAATAGCCGGGAGGGCTGATTTCTGCAGGGAAGGGAGAGCGGCCCGGTGGGTGAGGGGCGCCAGGGGAGTTCTGCTGGCTGTTAGCCAGGAGTGAGGCTAAGGTTCAAGCTGCCGTTCAGTGCCCTGGGTGTGCGCTTTGCTCTGTCACTCCCTGCACTTTGCCCCCGTCACCCCCTACATTACAGTCACAACGAAGCCCAGAATGGTGCAGCCTGAAGGTGAACTCCATGGTGTCACGGGGTGGGCGGGGTCCCTGCCATCACACAGACCTGGCTGCTGGTCCCCGCCACGCACCCCCCCAGTCCACCTGCGACTGTCCTCATCTTGCCCTGGGGACACAAAGCCCTGGCTTCAGAGAGGTGTCCGGGTCGGAGTAGGGGCCCAACTGGGCTGTTTGCTGGAGGAAGCCCAACCCTCCTCAGGGGACCATTTGGAGCTAAGACCCTTTGGATGGTAACTTCTGGTGGGTTTGCTGTGGGCAAGCAGGAGGCTTCCTCCAGAGCCCGGGGTAGAGTGGGCTTCAGTCTTGGGCCCTGTCTGTAAACCACGCGTGTTACCATAGGCGCACACCCAGAGAGCCCTGATTAAGCCTTCCTGGATTCCTGCCCAGGTCTACATTCTTAAAAATAAATAAAAATAGGGCTTCCCTGGTGGCGCAGTGGTTGAGGGTCCGCCTGCCGATGCAGGGGACATGGGTTCGTGCCCTGGTCCGGGAAGATCCCACATGCTGCGGAGCGGCTGGGCCCGTGAGCCGTGGCCGCTGAGCCTGCACGTCCGGAGCCTGTGCTCCACAACGGGGGAGGCCACAACAGTGAGAGGCCGCATACTCCCACAAAAATTAATTAATTAATTAATTAAAAAAATAAAGAGTTGCCTACGTTTTGAGAACCTCAGAGAAGGGCGGGGTGGGTCCTCCCAAGAGTTGGTCCCCAAGGAAGATGCAGTGACAAGCAAGGAGGGAGACCAGTGGCAGAGTGCCCGCCCATGGCTGCCAAGCAGGCCCTGCCGCTTCCTCCAGGCAGCACGCCTGACTGACTCACTCCAAGCCCCCTGCAGCTACAGGTCCCAGACTGCCCCTGGCCCAGGCCTTTCTCCCCAGGGGGCTGGCGAGCTTCCTGGGGGCTCTCCCATGTCACCCAGGGCCCCCTGCACACATGGGGTCAGGCGTGGGAGTGGGGCGGCGGCCCCTGAAGTCAGTCATCCTGCAGGGGCTGCAGGTCACCCACAGCCCTCGGTCACAGGGTACAGGCGGGGTCCGCACCCTCAGAAAGAGGTGAGAGCACCCGTGGGGCCACCTGAGCCCCCGCCCTCCCCCACCTTGGTCACTCGCCTGCAGCCACAGCTCGGACCCTGCCATCAAGACTCTCCACACCTGACGTGACCCAGCCGTATCCCCCTACGATGCATCCACCCGTCACCCTCCTTCCTTCCTTTCCTGCCCTGTCCCACCATTCCCTGCGCCTCACAGCACTAATGAGACAAATGTGGTCCCCGCCCCGCGGAGCTTATAGTCTCGAGGGGAGACAAACAGTGAACAAGGGAGCAGGTTCACCAACAAGGCACGTGTAGGAGGAAAATATGACAGGGCTGTAAGGTGGGCTCCGAGCAGAGCCGGGACCCGCCAGACGGGCATCTGAGCCGCGACGGCCCCTCACGAGGCAGCCAGCTTCATCGAGCCGGCCCACCCCAGCCTCAGTTTACCCTTGGCCTCCGGATGGCCTTCCAGACATACTGGGCGGCTCTGTCCCACCACCCGTCAAGTACTGCTCTCACCTCCTGAGCCCCTCACACCCACCCACCCACCCCTCAGCCACAGCGGGTCCGGCCCTGGGCTGCCACAGCCCCCAGCCCGCTTGCTGGAGGTACCTGGGCCCTGGCCCTGGACACGCCCCCCTGGTCCCTCAGTCACAGCAGCGCCAACCCCGGTGCCCCACCACGCCTCCCCACCTCTGCCGCTCCAGCTCCGTCGCCCAGGCTGATCCTCAGGGCCCTGGTTTACCCCTTGCCCCCTCCCCGCACATCTCAGGCCTAAGGTCCTCTGTGCCCAGCCACACACGAACCCCTCCCCAGCCTCCATCTGCAGCCCCGACCTCTCTCTAGGGCTCTACTGCCCTCCACGTCCAGCCACCCACCGGCCTCTCCTCCCAGAAGGCCTACAGGCACCTCACAGCCAGTGCGTCCAGTGCTGACTCTTCTCTGCCCCCTGTGCTCCCCAGCCCCGGGAAGGTCACAGCTACCAGCGGTCCCCAGTCAGACCCTGAGAAGCCGTGGTGACCCCTCTCACTGCCTGTGGCCACCCTTCACAGTCCTTCACCAAGTCCTGGCCATCAACTACTCCAGAGCTTTGGACATGTCCCCTCCCCTGCCTGGTCCAGGGAGGGCCCTGGGCTGGGCACCCTGAGGTCTTCAGTCACCTGTTTGGTACCACCATCCTTTCCTGCCTTTCCCTCCCAGGGAATTTGCCCGAGCCCTGCCTGACCTCAGCCTCAGTCTCCACATCTGTAAAACGGGGATGTGTGCACCCACACGCTGAAGCACCCACCCTCAGGGAGCAGGGCTGTCACCGTGGTCCCTGCATTCCCCGGATCATCAGAACCGCCAAGAGACGATGCCGGGGGCAGGCACCATGGGGGGAATGCTCAGTGCCTCTGCCTCCCCCCTGGTGTGGAGTTGGCTCAGGGGGCCCCTCAGCAGATGCACAGGGAGGGCCTGGAAATCCCTCATGCGCCACCCTCCGGATCAGGGTCACCCTCCCGGCTGGGGGGCTCGGGAAGCCCTGCTCACACTGCTGCCCGGGGGGATCCCCTCGCTTTGACCTGGGTCCTGGTGAATTGATCAGTATCTGGCCTCACCCGGCAGGGTGTGTGCTGGTGGGTGCATGCTTCGTGGTTCCCTCCTTGCCCGTGGGAAGCCCCTGGAAGGCTTCCCCACCTCACAGGGGAGAAAGATGAGCTCCCTCGGCGCAGAGTGGGATCCCGCCTGCCTCCCACCAGGAGCCCCTCTGGCTGCTCAGCAGAGGCCTGAGCCTGATGACCGAGCCCAGGGCTGGTCTGTGGGGACACCGGGGCCTCGCCTCCAAGACCAGATGGCCGGGAAGCAATGGCGAGGGTGTGCTGGCAGCCGACACCCTCCCCCTCTCTGGGCCTCATCGGGGGAGTTGATGCAGATGTGGGATGGACGTCTGGGGACAGGCGCAGAGACACCGAGGAGCCGGGGAGACAACAGGTGTATTACCTGTCCCAGAGCGAGGGTGAGGACCTGGCCAGTCGGCCCTGCAGGACGCGGGGTTGCCCGAGGCACGAGGGCACCCAGGGGCTGCGCAGCCTGTGGGTGAAGAGGACAGAGCTGCTCAGAACGGGGACCGGGGGCCACACCGGGCCCGCCGTGGGCACGCAGTCACAGAGAGATGGGGGATCGTCCCCCACCGGCAGGAGAGCTCCTTGTCATCAGCAGGGTGGCAGGGTAGGAGCGTAGGAGCTGGGGGGGTAGGCACCTGCCAGCCCCGGCTGCCCGAGTGCATTGCTGTCACCGAGTCCCACCCCAGGCCTGCATCCCCATCTCAGCCTCAGAGGGGAGCCACGGGGGGCAGGCTCCCCCAGCTCCAGGTTTCTGTCCGGCTACTGCTCCTTCCTTGCAGGACCCGTTGGTCAGAGAGCCTGGGAGGCAAGGAGGATGGAGGGCGTGTGACCCCCGACCTCTGCTGACGGACACCAGTGGGGTATTCTGGAGGTTGTGGGACCTACTGGATGTTAGGGGTCCAGGGCAGGACCCACTTCACCCCTCCTGGCACCCCTTCTCACTCACCCTGCCTGTGGCCTGTCTGGGCTGGGCGGGGGGTGGGACAGAGGCGGGTGGATGACCCACCCCAGCCCCATGGTGCCACCCTGCTTGGGGGCAACGGGACGTACATCACAGCTTTAGGCGCAAGTCGGCTTGGTCGCCCCCTTCCTGTAGTCTCTCCAGGGAGGGCTCCCGGTGGCCTGGCTGGCCCCGGAGCCGGAGCAGAAATCTGACGGGAGGACGCTGCCCCGGACATGAGGCGTCCAGACAAGGCTTAGAGACACGGGTGAGTGTATGTGCTAAGAGAAAGGGCAGCACGACCCCATTTACAAAATAACTGCGTACGGACACCACACAAGATAACAGAAGGGAAGGAATGTTAATGTTGTCTTGGGTGGGTGGTGGGATTCTGGGCAATTAAAAAATTGTCTTTTATACTTTTCTGGATTTGTCATATTTCCTACAGCGAGGATGAAAAATCCTCACTGGCGGTCCAGTGGTTAAGACTCCGTGATTCCACTGCAGGGGGCGCGGTTTTGTTCCCCGGTCAGGGAACTAAGATCCCACATGCTGTGGGGTGCAGCAAAAAAAAAAATTTACTAGGATCAAATTTTGCCCCTCCCCCCAGAGAAGGTTGAAAGTGTTGATTTGATAGGCTGGGGGCTGAGGGGACCGTGAGCTGCACGTCGATCACCACTTCCGTAAGCCCCCATCTGCTCATCTGTGAAATGGGCTGCCCCTGGCCCTGGCCTCCTGGGCTGATCTGCAGGCTGGGCTGGGGGAGGGGTGGGGGGAGAGGCGGCCGCTTGATCTCCATTTGAACTGGACTTTGGAAGTCCAGGCCCAGGGTTCACTCTTGGCCCATGACCCCGACGCTGCTGAGTGAACGGAGAGGAGGGGCAGGACTGGCCCGTTCCCGTGGGAGCAGCCAGAGACCCAGTCTCCCCTTTGGCGGCTCGGCTGGGTCCAGCAATCCCTGGGGGAGTCCCCGTCCCAGCCCTCGCCAGCCAGTCCCCACCCCAGAAGGCCCTTCCGCTGGGGACTCCTGGCAGGTGAGTTCTCAGAAGAGTAGAAGGGAGGCTGGGACCCTGGGAAACTGAGGCCCAGGGAAGGGGCGGGGCTTGCCTGGAAGCACAGAGAATGGGGGGCATGGCTGTGACTTGACCCAGACTCTGCCGCTGGTCACACACAAGGCATTTATCCCTGACAACCGCTCTTGTTCTGACCCAGATTCTCATTTCAGGCCTATGGCATGGGGGAGCGCCTCTTCCTAGAGTTAAGAAAACTGGGGCCCAGAGAGGTCAAGCAAGATCACACAGCAAGTCTGGGATGCGGCTGAAACCCCGATGCCTGTGATGCTGTGCTGGGCACGGGGTGGAAGGACGCGTGAGCTCTGGGGCCCGGGGGCCATCCTTCCCTCCTCCGCGGTGTGCACAGGGTTCCTGGGGGCAGAGGTGCTCCCTGGTGGGCTGTGGTGATGGGGCGGGTGGGGCTAAGGAGTGTCCGCCCTCCGGCTCCCAGGTACCAGGAGCCGGTCCCCGTGGCACCCCCGTGGCACTGCCTGTCTCCACACGCACTGTCTGCGCTCAGGCTCTGGCCCCCAGTCATGCTCCAGTGACACCAAATTGCTTGTCATTCTTCACACGCTGCAGGCAGCTTCTCATCCTGGTGACTTTGTCGCTGTGTCCCCTCTGCCAGGACGGCACTCACTCCTTCCCGCTCAGGTTAACTCCTCCCCACCCAGGGCTCACTGGTGGGACCCTGACACCCATCCCGCCCCAGCCTGCCCGCCAGGGAGCGTCACTGGGGTTGAGCCTCTGTCCCGGGGCCCGGTCTCCTGTCCCGGGGCCCGGTCTCCTGCCCCGTGCCGGCCCCCAGTCCGGTCTCTGCCCTCCGCCAGGTCATGAAACCCAGCCAGACCACTCCCGCCTCTGGGCAAAATTCCCCGAGATTCCTTCCCGAAGCCCCCGTCCCCTCAGACCCCCACGGCCCCCACCTCGCCCTGCGCTGGCCCCCTTCCCGCGCGCTGGCTCCAGGCTGTGCCCGAGTTACCCTGAGCCCCTTCCTCTCCACCTCAGGGCCTTTGTCCTCGCCGTCCTCTCGGCCAGGTACCCCCCCCCCACCTCAGGCCCCTGCAGCCAGGGACAGCATTCCCTCCTCCACCCTCTCCCATTCCTGCGGGGACAAGGACCTGGGGACCTACCTGCCTGCCCTCCCCTGGGACCACCTCCCTCCTTCACCGACTCGTCCCGGTGCCCCGTGCTGTGTCCACGTGGAGCCAGGGACCAGCAGCATGTGCTGCGTGAACGGCTGCAGAAACATCTGCAGAAACATCTGCAGGAGAGGAGCCGATCTTGTCTCCGGGGCTGCAAGGTCCGGTGCATTTTTATATCCCCAGGGCCTACTCTGGGGTTGGATAAATGGGGGGGTAAGCCCCCCCAAGTCCTCCTTGCTCCCCTGAGGTGCTGGTGAGAGCACCCGGTCCCTCCCCCACTGGCCTCTCCCCTTCCCGCAGGGGCCGACACCCTGGAACTCATGGCACAGGGACTCGTGCCAGCTCCCAGTGTCAAGGGCAATGCCCAGCAGAGGCAGACACCATGGAACCACCCTCAGAGCTACCACTGACGGGCCACCTTGGCCAAGGTGAGCCCAGCCCTGGGAGAAGGTCTTTGCCCCCAGAGCTGCTCAGACCCAGCTGGTCCTCTCCCAGCTGGGCCTCCAGTGGGCACCTTGGGACCACCGCATCAGACGCTTGGGATGCCCTGTGTGGGCCCGGGGGCGGGTCCCTGGAGAATAGCCTCTGGCCCTGTCCCATGCTGGCATCATCTCTGAGTCTCCCTGTAGAAGGTCTGGTACCACCATCCTTCCACAAAAGGAGCCAGAGGCAACCCCTGCAGGGCCTCAGAGCCCCCTCGCCCCTGCCACACCCCCCGTGCCCTGGCCTGTGCCCCCGTGCTTGGTGGCCACCACTTTTCTGTGTCTCAGAACAAACAGTCTTTATTCCCCTTGAACTTGTTCACTGCCGCACTGATTCCATCCTGTGTCCCCAGTGGGAACCTACTGAGGACCCTTCTCGAGGGGCAGGTGGGCATGAATGGTTCACCAACGCCCCCAGCACCTGCCGAGGGCCTGCCCTGCCCCAGGTGCCCACACATACCTACTCATCTAGTCTCAGGCCACCCTGTGAGGGAGGCGTGCACCACACCCATATGACAGATGAGTAAACTGAGGTTCATGGCAATGACGTCACACAGCCCTCCTGGGGTTCAACATTGGGCAGCTGTTCTTCCCCTCACGTTGAGATGACAGATTTTAGTGCAAATCGCAGCCCTTTACTCTTCCTTGAACCGTCTCCCGCACGTCAGAATCACAAGGCACAGCCACGGTCTCCCTGCGAGGGTCGACCGCGGCCAGCTTGACGGGGCAGAGGCTGGAGTCTAAGAGGTGAGCCACCTGGCAGGGTCAAGGGCAGGGGCCTGGAGTCCCACAGGACAGCTCATCCCGCTTCCTGGTGGGCCGTGAGCTTCTCCTTGGAGGGAAGCAGTCCTGGGCCTCCGGCTGGCACTGGTCTGCGCTCAGACACGCCTGCGCAGCCCTGGGCAGCCCCTGGGCTGACTCTCTAGCAATTTCACCAGCACCGCCACGTGCACGGAGAAGGGGACTCTGGACACGCCAGGCCACTGTGCAACAGCGTGTGTGTGTGTACTGGGGGAGGGGACTGTCACAGGGCTGGCCTGGGGGCCCACAGCCAGGAGGGGTCACCCACTCAAGCCAGTCAGGGAGTGACCTCAAACTCTACGCCTGCTCAGGCCCTGCTCTCTCCTGGTTTGCTGACCGAGGTCATCCAGTGGAACCAGTCCCTCTTCCCTCCTCGCGGCCCGGTGACACGGACGCTCCACTGCTCTCCTGCCCAGACAGGAGACGGGAGACGCTGCAGGGAACATTTCATCTCGCTTCCGCCTCATCTTATCAGGCGGCTGCAGCCCTGCTCCCGCCACCCCCTCCCCCCACGCCCATCAAGGCAGAACCACGTGCTGGGAGCTGGCAGCTCTGCAGCCTGGGAGCCCTCAGTGGGCGGGTGGACCCAGGGGTGCTCAGGGCCAGGACAAAGAAGAGCAACCTGGGCAAGTGGGCGGAGCAGCTGCAGAGTCACCGCCGGGCCTTTGCACATGCTTCCCCTCCTGCTGAGAACACCCCTCCCCTGTTCTTTAGTTCATTCTATCTACCTCTTCCAAGAAGCCCTCCCGGACCTCCCAAACCCCACTCTGGTTAGGGTCAGCTCTCCATAGACTCGGCGCCTGCACCTGTACAGATGGCAGGAAGTCACACGGCCGAGCTGACAGGCCTCCCTTTCTGCTCATCCGGCAGACTGACCCGGGAACCTTACCACATCCCCTGTTCCGTTCCTTCACTTTCTCCTGTCTGCTCAACCTCCCAACGCCTCCTCCCGCACCGCCACTCACAGCTGATGACCTCGCTTCCTTTTCCACGGCAAAAAAGAAGCCACCCCTAGGGAACCTGGCAGATGCCACCGCCAGGTCTCCCCACCTACCAGCATCTGCCCGCCTGTTACTATAGACAGCCCGCCAGGCAGCCCCTCCGCCCACTCCAGGCGCGGCTCCAGCTACCCTCCCCTCACTCCCAGACCACCAATTTTCCCCTCTTTACTGCATCATTGTCTCCAGCACAAGAACATGCAGGTACGCTTGCCATATTGAGAACAACCCTCTGCTGACCCTCCTGGACCTGTCCTCATTCTCTGCTCCAAGAAACGTTGCCTGTCCTTGCACCCAGCCTGCCAGGACCAATACCCAACCTGGCTCGCGTCCCCTCCACGCGACTGAACCAGCTCTCGCCGGTCCCTGACCTCAGTGCCCAGGTGACCTGAACCCTCAGCGGCCAACGGCACGGTCGACGCCTCCCTCCTCATGCAAACACCATCCTCACCTGGCCATCCTTCTCAGCCCCCTCTGCGGGTGGCCCTCCTCTCCCTGGCCTCCTAACCAGCTGGACCCAGGAATAGTGCCTCCAATCTCTCTCCTGCCCTGGGTACACTCACCCCATGGTGGCCCCAGCCACAAATACCATCGCTCCACTGAGGGCACCCAAATTTGTGTCTCCCCGACTCCAGGCGTGCATACCCTCAGCTGCCTCTGACTCTGCTTGGATATCTCGCAGATGGCACAGACCTGCGGGGCCCACTGTATCCCACTCCGCTCGCCCTCCCCAAATCCACAGCCTTCCCTCCCCAGTCCCTGCCCCGACCCAGCAGGGCCAGCACTCCTCCCCGAGCCTGGAGGCACCCTTGACTCCTTTTCTCTTTCCAGCGCCGCCCACCACGCTGAGTCCAACTTTTCTTGTGCGGCATTGCTGCACACCCTCCTAACTGACTCCTGCCCTCACCTGCTCTCAGCCAGAGGGGTCCTGTTGAAGGCTAAGTCCAATCCACCCTCCATCTCCAAAGCTCCTGCATCGCTAGGGTCAGGCCCAACGTGCTCACACGGATCACCTGATGGCAGGTAGCCTTCCCATTGCCCCCTGGACCTCACCTTCCAGCCGCATTCAGCACGGCCTTGCCTCAGGGCCTTTGCACGTGCTGTTCTTCTGCCTGGATCTGTCTCCCAGATAGCCCACGGCTGCCCCTCTCCTCCTTCACTCAACATTCAAACGCAACTTTCTTGGCGAGGCCTTTCCTACACTCTGCAGGCATCCTCTCTCCCCGTTTCCCTGCCGGGCCTGTGTGTCCTTGGCCTCACCCCCTGGAGTGGCAGCTCCCCAGGACAGGGATTTCTGTCTGCCTCGTTCCCTGCTGGGTCCTCAGACCCTGCAGCAGAGGCTGGCAACCAGGAGGGCCCAATAAACATTCGCTGAATGAATGAAAAACACAGAGTGAATGCATTTTACAGATGAGCAAACTGGGGCTTAGAGGGAGAAAGCGCGCCCCGCCCCAGGTCAACAGGCTGCAGGCCTCCTGGCAATCAACCCGAATTCCCCTCCGCAGCTTCCAGTGCTTTGGGCTTTTCCTTGCCTCTGAGGTCAGCGGCTTTAGGGGGTTGGCTTTGTTTGTCTGGCTCTGCCAGAAGAAGTTGCTCTCTGATTTCCATAAGGGCTGAGCCCCCTGAAATGATCATGAGAGGGTGAAATGTGAATTTCAGGTCCATAATGAGTGTTCAGTGTAAGTACGTACAAAACACGGCATGGAAGTACTTACACTAAGTAAGCATCCAGCTGTTTATTGAGGTCGGGGAGCCCGACAAAGTAGAGGATGCCCAGTGAAATTTATTTAAATTCGCTTAAATTTCACTGGCCATTCTGTACTCTATCTGGCAGCCCGAGTACGGAGACAGAGGTGACCCCATGGAGGAGGGCCTCCAGCACCGGCAGGAGAGGTTATCCCGTGCCCGTCATGAAGAAGGCCGGCCATCTGCGCGGGAAACACAGCTTGGGCAAAGGCCGGGAGATGAGTGTGGCCAGAGCCCAGGCCTGGGGCAGCTGGCAGGAGGCCGAGAGCGCCTGGCCCCGAGTGTGGGCCAAGTGTCCGGTCCCCTTGCTCGGGGCGCCGGGAGCCCCAGGGGAGCTCCACAGCGGAAAGGACTGGCGACAGGCTCCGGCCTGGGGCTGTCCCTCTGGTGGGTGAGTCGGGACAGGGAGTCCCAAGGAGGCTGCCTCAGGAGAGGTAGGGCCAGCCACACAGCGGGCCCCAGGAAGCCCCCAAGGCCCCCCTTTCTGGCTGTGTTGGGGCTCCTTGGGCACCCCCGCCTGGCCTCGTCTTTCCCAGCACCCAGCCCAGCACCGCTGCTCATCTACTCTCTTTCCTCACCCCCTAGACTGAGGGGGCCTGGAGGGTGGGACTGTGCACACGTTGGCCCTGGACCCCTCCCCTGCCCCAAGGCCACACCTGCTCTCTGCCCAGAATCCGTGTTCAGGGGGCGTCCGCTGGGAGGACAGGTGGGTGGTGTGGTGCTTCCGCTGGTGAGGCTCCCAGATGAAGCTCCCAGCGCCCGCCACGCTGCCCTGGAGCCCAGGTGAGAAGAGGCTGCCGTGCAACACTCTGATGATCAGGTTCTGCCCACCACGGAGCCCACGCTGGCTTCACTCATGTGACCACCCCACCACAGACACGGGCACGCATTAACTGGACCGGCGGTGGGGCCTGCTTTCCAGAATTCTGGGGATCATAAAGGTAATCAGGGCTGTGGGAGGCTTGTTGATGACCCTGGAGCGCGGGGCATAGGGTGGCCTGCCCCATCCCGGCACTCTCTACGTGCCCCTGGGCCCCTCCGGGATGCCCTTGGTCCCTGGTCCCTCTGCCCTCACTGCCCCACCTACCCCGCACCTCTCCACACCCACAGGAGACAGTCCTGGGGGCCAAACTGAGTCTGGAAGAAAAGAACACTGGCGTTACGATCATAGATTTTAGCAGCAGCTGGTGGTTGCAAGGCACTGGGGCCGAGGAAGGAGGCTGCTTTTCTGGGCCTCAGTTTCCCCATCAGTAACCAAAGCCCAAAGGACACCTGTGACCATCACCTCCTCTGGAAGCTTCCCCCGAGATCACCCCCATTCAATCACTCAATCACCCAGTGAGACCTACTGCGAGCCCTTGACAGTCCCCTCACTGAATCCTCACCCGAGGCCTGGCAGGGAGTGGGGAAGCGACCCATTGTACAGATGAAAGAATTGTGGCCTGGAGGGCCAGGGCCTTTCTCAAGGGCACCCAGCTAGTGAGCATGGGAGCCAGGATAGAACCCTCCCCATGGCAGCCCCTCTGGCCAGGACACAGGACACAGAGGCGCAACCCCCTGCCCTGGCAGGGCACCCCCCCATGCTGTCTGCCACGAGGGCTGAGGATCCCAGGATACCTGCTCCCGAGCACCCATCCCACAGACATCTTGTGCATCCCTGCCTGCCCCATCTCCATCCTTCCCATGTCAGGTAGCAGCAGCTCCATCGCTCAAGGAAGACACCCAGGCCTTGTCCCCGACACCGGCGCCCTGATGGGCAACGCCTCCAGAGCCTCAGTGGGCCTGTCGAGGGATGCAGGCGATGCGGCAGCTCTCAGGCTGTCATGAAGGTAGGGTGAGAGCGTGCAGGAGGGGGCCAGAGATCTCAAACAGTCAGGGCTGGCTTTCTGCGCGTGGTCAATGGGGGTGAGGCAGAACGCTGAGAAACAGGTACACGGCACGTCCTTGCTCTGAAATACTCAGCCACCACCAGGACTGGTGATGCGCCCTCTCTGGGAAAGATGCAGTCTGGGGGCACAGCAGAGCTGGCCCGCTGCCCCCGACCCTGAAATGCTCTCGCAGTCCTAACTCAGTCTAGGTCTGCAGGTCACAGCCCGACACCCGCCCTCGCCAGGCGGTCCTCTCCTTCACGATGGGAATAATGCCATCTGCCCAATGGTTGGGGAAACAGGGTCTGGGAACAAATGAGACCATGTGAGAGGCGGGCAGGAGGCTAACAGGGTGAAGCGGCCCACACAGTGCCAGCCACGTGCCCAGCTCCACGTTCACGAATTCATTCGCAAAACAACCTTCCAAGTTAGGTGCTATTATTATGATCTGCGTTTTAGAGATGCAGAAACTGAGAATCAGAGAGGTTCAGAAACTTGCCCAGGTCCACACAGCCGGTAAGTGGCAGGTCTGGGATTCAAATCCAGGTAAGTCCACCTTCTTAACCACGTACTTCATCAGGGAGCCTTTGCAGAGGAGTGGGACTCAGATGGGCTGTGAGGACAGGAGACTTTGAAGGGCAGGGCAGAAGAAGGTAAGAGAGAACAGTCCATATGGATGGTCCCTTTATAATGCCCTGACTCCCAAAGGGAGAAATCAAAGTGAGGCAATCATTCACAGCTTAGTAAGAATTAGCGCATAAGACCTCCTCTGCTAGAATCATGTTTAGAAGTGAGGCAGAGCTGGGAGGAGCAGCTGAGTCCAGGGCTCAGGTGGCCACACAGAGGGGCGCTGGGTGCCACACAAGAGCTTTGGGTTTTCTGAAGGGTCAGTGGGGGCCCGGAGGCCTCGGAGGTGCATCCTCACTCTGGGCTTCGGGAAGGGTGCGGGTGTGGCCCTCAGGAGGGAAGGGGCGAGTGGGCTGCAAATTTTGGCCCAGACACAGAGAGGCCTCCTCCCACTGGGCAGTGTCCAGCTGCTCTGGGAGGCTGTGGCTGTCCTGACCCCGGAGACCTAGACAAGCCCCTTTCCGCCTCTGGCCTCTGTTTCCCCAAACCCCTTCGGCTCCGTGATCCCTCCTGGCTGGCAGGGGCGGGAGGCCGAGAGCCCGAGAACGGCAGAGCTCAGCTGCCAGGTGAGGAAGAGCATCCCCCCTGCCCGCGGCATCCCCCCTGCCCGCGGGCCTTTGCCCACATCGGACCCCCTGCCGGGAATGCCCTCCCCCCACTCCTCCTTATCTCCGTCCAAGCACCTCCCTCTCAGGAAGGCTCCCCTACATGCTGCTGAGGCCAGATCCCTCCGGTGGAGGCTCTCACACCTCTGAGGGCCTCTCACGGGGTGATTTTTTTAAAAAAACACTACTCCCTGAGGGGGTGGGGGGCAAAAGTGTCCCCAACACTCCCCTTCCTGGGAGGCAGAGTGGAGGCCCCCCTCTCGGGCATCATGAAGCGTGGGGAATCGCTGTTCCCCATCCTCCTTCCTCACTGTGCACCACACTTTGGTCTCATTCCAGAGCATTTACTGAGCATCTACTACGTGACAGCTCTAAGTGCTGGGGGTCAGCAGTCAGTTGCTGTTCTTGGTGGGGAGACGGATGTAAATAAGATAAATAAATAAG
Source organism: Aethalodelphis obliquidens (assembly GCF_003676395.1). Lineage (NCBI taxonomy): Eukaryota > Metazoa > Chordata > Mammalia > Artiodactyla > Delphinidae > Aethalodelphis > Aethalodelphis obliquidens. The sequence continues at coordinate 24,143,293 of NW_020837965.1, forward strand.
ACAAATTGAGAGTCAGGTGGGGATGAGGGAGATGGAAAATCAAGGCAGGGAGGAGGAGGAGGCTGGGGGAGGGGCTATAACTGTACATGGAATGAGTGGTCAGGAGCACCACCCTGACCAGGGATGACATTTGAGAAAGATGTGAAAGGAGGGGAGGCAGGGAGTCACGTGGATATCTGGGGATGAACATTCCACGCAGAAGGAAAGGCACCTGCAAAGGCCCTGGGGCAGGAGCCTAAAAAAAAAAAGCCCAAAACAAGGAAAACCAAAAATATTTAAAAAACAAAAAACGAAAAAATTAAAAACACAACAAAAACACAAAACAACCCCCCAAACAAAAAAAAGCCAAAAAACAAAAAAACCCCAAACTCCCACAAAACCCCAAAAAACACAACCCCAAAAAAACACAACAAAAAAACCCAAACAAAAAAACGAAAAAATTAAAAAACCCAAAACCCAAAAAATCTCCAAAAACCAAAAAAATTTAAAAACAGAAAACCCAGAAAACCAGAAAACAAAAAAAGCCAAAAAACCGAAAAAAATTTTTTAACCCAAAAAACAAAAAAATCCCCAAAACCAATAAAAAAAAAAACCCAAAGTAAAAACCCACAAAACTCCAAAAAGCAAAAAAACACATACACACAAAACGAAAAACCAAAACCAAACCAACCAACCAAACAACAGCAGCAACAAAAACCCACAAAGAACGACGACCAAGAGGAGCCTGACCTCAAAACCATACGCGAAAATCACTTTCAATAGCTTCATGACGTCAGAAGGGTTTCTTAAACAAGACACAAAAAGCTTTCATCAAAAAGTGAAAGCCTGAAAGATTCAAGAGAAATTCAACGGAATTAAAATTAAGAACTTCTGTTCATCAGAGGACCATTGAAAGAGTGAGAAGCAAGCAAACCAGCGGGAGGTGCATTTGCCACACGTGTGACTGACAAGGGCTCTCTGAAGAGCTCCAAATCAATAGGACAAGCGATGGAAAAACACACAGAAGTCACAAACGAGGAAGCCCAAACGGGCAGTAATCCAGGGCCGTGCAATTAACGCTACAGCTACCGGAGGAGCAGCTCCCCGCCTGTGGCCTGAGGGAGCCCAGGGAGGGGAGGCTGCGGAGACACAGGAAGTCCCAGCGCCGCGGGGAGGGCGTGGCCTCATCTCCTAAAGCTGGCGGTGGGCGTGCCCTGTGCCCCCGCAGTGCCGCCCCGAGGTACCCCAGGAAGGCTGCACGAGCTCCCCAGCACCTGGACAGGCACGGTCACAGCAGTTTCATTCAACAATGGTCCAGGCTGGAAGCCGCCCGTCCGGATGGCCATCAGTGAACAAAGAGGTATAACTTCACTCACAAATGCCGTTCCCCAAGACAGCCAGCAATGGGCAGCTCCACGCACTCTAAGGACACCTCTCGAAAACATGATGCTTTAGTGGAAAAAAAAAAAAGCCAACCTGAAAGCACAGGCTAATAGACACCATGTATGTGAAGTTGCAGACCGGGCAAAACAAAACGATGTCAGTTAGGGCTGCTCTCAGCGGCCAAATCGGGAAGAAAACAAGCAACCACTTTATCACAAAAGCCAGGATCCTGAAGACTTCCGGGGGAGGGGGAGGGGGCTGTGACTGGGGAAGGGTCTCGATGGGGGCTGACCCCTGGGAGGTTGGCAGCATTCAACGTGTTGACCTGGGTGGCGGTCGTTCTAAAGTTAACCTCTAAACGGCACAGATGTTTATTACTTTTTCTAGATGCCTATCACAGCTCACAACTTTGAACAATTATATTGTGGGGGGGAGGGATGGACTTGGAACAGGAATAGCTCTGGGTTTCCTAGGCACCTTCTGTGTCCCAGGTGCCATGTGAGGCGACTGACCCACTTTGCTCTATGACAGAGGAGAGAACTGAGGCTCCCACAGAGGAAATGGCTTGCCAAAAGGCATGCAGCAAAGCGGCCACGGCGGTTGTTAAAACAGGCGGAGCCGGGGCAGACAAGGCAGAGGAGGGGATTAACTTGGGATTAGCGGTGCAGCGGCTCCGCGTGCTGACAGCCAGCCGGGACTCGCTAATATCTGCAAATATTTGAGTGTCACAGGAAGAGTTTTTCAAGCAGTCAGAGGCAGGAGAGCTGGGTGAGCGAGGGGCAGGGGGCATGCATCAGGCCAGAGCAGAGGCGGCCAGATCTGGGGCTGGAGAAATGGACCCCATGCTCTGCTCGCAGGGGCTTCCTTATGGGGCGGAGAGGACAGAGGACACCCCACCGACCTCCACTCCCCACCCCTCACCGGTCTCCCTGAACACAGCCTTGTTTCCTCAGGCCCCCAGGACGCTGCACCTCTAGGAAGGCTCGTCCTATCTGTCCTCCTTGCAAACTCCTATTCATTCTTTAAGCCTTGGCTCAAGTGTCCCTGCTTCCAGGAAGCCCTCTCTGATTCCCCAGGCTAGTGTCTCCAACCTGGGATCCCTGGGGGCCTGTGTTTTGGGCCTGGGTCCCTGTTCTGGAGGGCTGACCTGTCTCAGCATCAGCGCAGGACCTGGTACACAGAGGGGGAATGAGCCCATCTGGGGGTGAGGGATAGGAGAGTCACAAAGGCCTCAGAGAAAAGTGACACGGAGGATAACTAGTCTGTCATGTGGACAAGAAGGTGGGTGGAAGGGCATTCTGAGCAGAGACGACAGCATGGGAGGCCTGAAAGGCAGAGAGGCATGAAGGTGACAGCTAGTTCGGGACTCAGAAGTGGGGCTGCAGCGTGGGGTGGTGGTGAGGAGAGAGGCTCGGGCAGAGGGAGCCCCAGCTGGGTACCTGCTCACAAAGGGAGCCGCTGAGGGTCACAGGACATAGTCCTTGTGGTTCGGGCACTGTGGCTGGGTGTGTGTGTTGTGTGACAAGTGTTGGACGGGGCAAAGGGCCTGCCCTCTCGGAGCTCAGTTCAGATTCCTAGGCCCAGCCTGCGATGCGGGCCCCAGGACAAGAGGAAGGACCCCGGCACAGAGCCATCCTGCTGGACAGCCAAGACCCCTTCACTTGGACCACAAATGAATCCTCTCCCGCCTGAGAACCCAGAGTTGTGCAGGTCGGATGCCCCACAGTGAACCTCTACCTGGACACCTGCTGTGGGCCAGGTCCCAGGTGAGGCCCGTCAGACCCCAGTATCTCAGGTCGTCCTCCCAACAGCCCTGCAAGGTGGGGGTGCTCAGGATACCCACTTTACAGATGAGGAAACTGAGCCCCAGAGAGGGTCAGGACTTTGCCAGAAGACCCTGTGACCTGCACCATGGGAGGCCATGCTGACCAGCTTCCCCTACATCCCTTGGGGCCTCTTGGTCCTGGACCCCTGACACTAAATGCAGGGCAGAACCCTACAGGGGCAGCCCCAGTACTGGCTGGGAAGAAAGAGTCTGGAAAGGCCCTCGAGGTCACTCTGAAACTACTAATAGGGTGAGAGGGAGAGGAGAGCAGGATGCTCCCCAATTCTGGGAGGCTATGCTGTGTCCTGGCCACACGGGACCCCCAATCCCACCAGCTCCTGAGCTCTGCTTCCGATGCCTCAGTGAAGCCAAGAAGCCTGGGCCCTGTGGCCACTGCGACTAACCTTCAGGATTCCACTCGGGGAAGCCCTCAGCCCACCCAATAAAGAGATGCTCGGCGCCCTCAGCAGCTGGGACAGTGCATCTGCCCACCCGGCTCACTTGCCCACCTGTGTTCCAGCCAGGCTGGGCCACGTCTCTGTCCCTACTGCTCACAAGCTCCAGGCTGGGCATGGAGAGAGAGGGAAAGAGAACCAGAGAGGGGCCCCCCACCAGCCTGGCCTCAAGGTGCCCCATGAATGCTACCTTCTTTTCAAGTCCCAGGTACGTAGTGATGCCTCCTCCACAGACAGCCCCATCCAGTAGGGGTACTGGTGAGATGACAGCCGATGGGGGTATAGAGGAGGATCCTGGCATGAGGTCAGAGGCCTGAGCTCATCTATGTGGCCAGAGGCAGGGCTGCCGCTGTCTGGGCCTCATCAGCCCCACCTGGACCTTGACCATGATAAGGTGGGCCTGGCTGATGGACGTTTGGTTTTGTGTCTGAGCTCCTACGACCTAAGAGACTGGACTCCTCCTCCCAGCCCAAGACTGATGGGTTCTGGTCCTGTGGGACCCACAAGGGAGGGCTGCACTCCAGCTCAGCGGCCAGAAGAAGGCCCTGCTCTCATGTCCAGTCTGGGGCCTCCCTGTGGGCCCACCTGTCCCCAGGGTCCCCCTGGGCATTCCCGAGTGACCCATCCACAGCACATGAGGGTCACTTGGGAAGGCCCCAGGGCCCTCTCCCCTAGACCGTGGGGCCTGCACTGGAACACGCTGGGCTCTGCTGGGTCCCTGCCCCTTGGGGAATGGGTGCACCCGCTACCGAGCTGCCTTCCCAGGGATGCTGATCCTGGCCTTGGGAGGGGGGAAGAGGGGGGAGGAGGAGGCCAAGAGACCCTCCAGGCCCCGCGGATCTTCCTGAAACCCAGCAGCCAGAGCTGGGCCTCGGTTCAGCTTCCGGAAGGAAGACACAGGAGGGGTGATCCCAAAGTGGGGGTCAGGGTGCCCAAGGGAAGTTGTGAATATTCAAATCGACTGATCCCGGGCCAGCCGAGAAGGGCGCCCAGTGGAGTCCTTAAGGCTCAAAGTTTAGCACCTGGAGGGAGGCCGAGGGAGACTCTCCCCAGACGCCCTCTCGGGATTCCCCTAAAATGGCTCCAAGACACGACTGCCTGGCCCGCCGGGAGGACCCCATCCCCCGCCCCTGCCCCCACAAGGTGGAAACTTAAAAACTCAGAACAGGCAATTGTCAGCTGGGGGATGGGAGACCGGCCGGCGCGGGGGACTGATGCGTAACGGCAGGAGCAGCGTCCCGGGGGACAATCCAGAGTCCAGGGCAGGGCCGGGGGTACCGCGTAAACCCGCGCGCGCGCCGACCCGGCCCTGGGTGGCGCACTCCCACCCGCAGCCGCATCGGCCCCGGCCCGGCCGGGGACCCCCCGCGCGGCGCTCCCCGCGGTCTAGCCGAGCGCGCGCGCGCGCACACACACACGCACCACACACACGCATACCGGCCCGGGCCAGCCCCGCCGGGCGGCCGCGGGCCGTAGATGCGCTCGGGCAAAGCCCTCTCCCGTCGCCCTCCCTAGCGCCCCCATCCCCGACCCCGGCCCCGGGAGCCGCGGCACGGAAGACGCTCCACTCACCTGAGTTTCTCCATGTCTGCGGCAGAGGCCTGCGAGAAACCAAACGAGAGGGTCAGCAGGCAGGAGGCGTGCGCTCCGCGGCCGCGCCGGGCGGAGCTGGGCACCGCGGGCACAGGCGGGCGCGGCGGCGGGTCACCCCCGCGCGGCTCGGTTGTTGGAAAGTCCGGCCCGCGCGCCCCCAGCCCACACTCACTGGCCGCAGTCCCTGGGACTCAGTGGGTGCGCGGGGCCTCGGCCGAGTAACAGGTGAGCCCGCCCGGGCCGCCGCGCACCGAGTTACGCCCCCCGGGGAGAGGAAGGGGCTGGCCCGGGGACTCGGGACCGCGCTGACCGGGCCGATCCCAGTCTCGCCTGCCCGAAAAAGAGGGGACCCGGACTGGCTGCGTTAACTCTCCGGCGGCCGCGGTCCCCGCTGCACCCCCCCCCCCCCCCCCCCCCGCCCGTTAACCCTTCCAGCCCCGCGCTCCCTCCCGGAGGAAGCCAAGCCCTGAATTGCAGAATCTCCGAGTCGGAGAAATGTTCAAATCGGGCAATTGGGGGCCATATGGAAGTGCAGAACCTGACACGCACACGATCCGAGGGTGCTAGCAGTCGGGACCTCAGACTCCTCAATCAGGGACCCTGCTGCCCTCAGCTCCTGGGGTCCGGGCCTGGCTCGCCCCTCTGGGCCCAAGGGATTAACCCTTGCGCGCCCTGTTCGCCAGCGGGGCTCCCTGCCGGGCTTGCGCAGACCCGCCCGCGCGCGGCTTGGAGACCCTCCCCGCCCAGCCCGGCGCAGCCGGGAAGCCCCTCCGAGGGCCGGACGGGGGGCCCATCGGCTGCCATTAACCCTGCGGGCGCCGGCGAACAACCCGGACCGCTAGCGGCCCGGGCGGGATCGCACTTCCTGCGCGAGGCGGGGGGCGCGGGAAGGGCTCTCCATCGCCCGGGAGAGGCCGCTCCCGGGGGCTTTTCCCCGTCCTTCCGTACCATGGCCGGCATTAAAGGGGGACGGGGGGCTGAGCCCAGGGACCACGCGACACACCTGGGAAGACTGATGGCTGCCCATCCCGGCCCCTCGCGCCAGGAGCCGCCGCCGCGTCCGCCGGGAGCGCGCTCCGCTCCGGTCGGGGCCCCACGCCGCCTCCCCACCGCCCCGCCGGGCGAGGGCGCAGCCCGGCAGCCAGCGCCGAGCTGGAAGGCCCGACCGGGGGCCCTCCGCCAGGCTCGGCCACCAATTCCCCGGGTGCTGGTCAGGACCTCCCGAGACTCCCCTGGCCTCAGTTTCCTCACCTGCGAGCTGGGCTTGGGGGCAGGCGGAGCAAGACAAGGCGCTCTGCTGCCCTTCTGCATCGCGGACTGCGGAGGGGCTGGGGTGCGGGAAGGAATTCCAGAGGAAAGGATCCCCGAGGCGTCTGGACTGGCGGCCAGACACAATCCCCGACGCTCTAAAAGTTGTCGGAGACCACGAGCCCAGACCCCTCTATATACCCTCCTCCCCCAAGACAAAGAGCTGGCCGATTGGCCAGCATCTCCCCGACGCCCCCTATGTACCCAGGCCCACCTTTCCCAGGTTCCCATCACCGCGCTCAGCACACTAGATCCCAGCATACAGCAGGCGCTCAATAAACACGGATAATGCATGCTTGAATCCTACACCTCTCTGGCGTGTCTTTCCTGCCTCTTCCCTTCTGGCTGTGAGTTCCAGGCAGGAGCCGGGTCCCTTCACCAGGGCACCCCCAGCACCCAGCAGGCCTGGCTTCCACCCCGCCAACGCAGGGTGGGAGGAGCCCCGCGTTGCGAGGGTCAGCCCCAAGCCCCAAAGTCCAAGTGTTCCATCATCCACCCACGGTGTCTCGCTCATTCATTAGCTCTGGGCTTGGTTCTTGCGGTTCCGAGGCGGCAGCAAATGAGGCGAGCCCTGCCCTCAGGGGCTAATGGTTGAGAAATGAAACCGCGGCTCGCCTCCCGGGAGTGTCCACTCACAGCAGAACGGCAGAGATAATAAGGACACCACCGCCCAGCAGCCCTGCGTTCACCGCACTGTCCGGCTCTTCCTCAGGGAAGCAGTCACTCGCATTTTACGCATAAGGAGAGCGAAGCTCAGAGACAGAGCCCAGCCGGGCCTGGACCCCATTCCTCAGAGACCTTTCCCACCCAAAGCCTGGGGACACCCCTCAGATGCCTCCAGTTGCCTCAGTCACTCACAGTGAATGACCTGCCAGGGAGTTTGTCTAAAATTAATAAGAATGTATTAAAATTTAATTATAAAAATCTCACATTTATTATTTATATTGAATGTTTCAGCTCTTCTCAAAGGCCTGTCTGGGGATTTCTTCCCCAAGAAGGGACTCTAGGAGAGGCTGCTGAGTTGCCCTGGTGGCAGGGGGTGGGGTGGGAGGGAGGGAGGGGGGTGGGAGGGGCAGAAGGCTGACAGGGAATGGGAGGGGGGGTCCAGCCCCAGCACCTCAGCAGCCCCTGCCTTCGCTCTGCTAATCCAGACCCTGAAGCCTGGCTCTGATCCTACCACGCAGTCTCCCCAGACCCAGTGACTGTGTGGTCACCACCGCCCTCACCCTTAAAGGCCGCTTCCTCCAGTCAGCCCTCCATGATGGAGGCCCAGCGGAGTAGTTGGGTTTGGCCTCCACACCAGTTCTGTACTCCCTGGGGCAGGGCCTGTGTCTTGCCCAGCTGTGTCCCGGGGCTAGCCCAGCACCTCACCCAGGGGGTGGGAGCTGTGCGTGAAGCTCTGGGTGTATGTGCAAAGAGTGTCACAGCTGTGTGGGGCTGGCCCTGTGCGGAGGGGCTATGCCTTTGGCAATGGTCTTGGTACTGGGGCCAGAGAACCACGTTTGAGTCTTGACTCTGCAAATCATAATCACAAGATTTGGGGATATTCCTGACATGCCCCTCTTTTGGATGAGGAAACCTGGGCCGGAGCATGAAGTGGCTTGCCCTGTCACCTGAGGTTAGCTGAGGCCTGCCTGTTGGGCTGGGTGGAGGAGAACGGGGCACTGCGTGGGTCTCAGACCAGAGGTGGTGCCTCCATTATAGGAGGGGGGCCGGGGCTGGTGGAGACCATGACTATGAGGGACCTTGAGATGTCTAGGGTCCCCAGTGTGAAATGATGGGGCAGGAAATACCCTCAAGGTCCCATCTGGCCCCTCCAGGGACCACAGGCAAGTGGGGTCCCAGTGCTCTCCTGATACAGGTAGGAACACAGGCTGGCACTCTGGGTGCCCTCAGAGGGAGAGTTCATCCCTGCCCTGGGCGCTGTCCCTCTGGTTCACCCCATACTCACAGCCCCACGCCTATTCCTACGACACACCTGTGACATTGTCACTGTCTGTCCTAGACTCTCCTCTTGTCTCTTCTAGGTGGTCCAGCCCGGTGGCCATCTTTATTTCACACAAGCCCCACTTGTTGGCTAAACCGGACCACACCATGCATCCCTGCCTCAGCCCACCTGCTACGTCTTCCTCCATGCCTTTGCTGGTGCTGGCCCCTGCCGCCCCGAATGCTCACCCTCCTTCACCCCAAGCCATATTCTGAGCTCCCTGCCGACCACCACTGCCCCACCACCTCCCTCCTTTCCCTATTCCCTGAGAGACTCTGAGCTTCCCGAGGGCCAGAGACAGGCCCCTCCACCCTTAGTTGCCTGCTGTACAGCCAGCGCAGCCTTTGGCCCTGTTAAGGAAATCAATCCTGTTTAATCCCCATCGTGACTTGCGAGGCGGGTCTTACAACCCCCATTTTACAGATGCAAAAACAGAGGCTCCAAGAGGCAAACCCCTGCAGGTCGGGTGCAGAAGCGTGGAGGGTTGGGGCAGCTTCCCGAGCGGCCATCCTCCCGGTGGCACCTGGGCACGTGACTGATGCACACAGTAGGTGCTCCCAAGGGCAATGGAGGGAGGCGACTCTGCGTCACAAGTCAAGCCTCAACGAGGGGTCGGTAAATACTGACTGGGCCCGGCCTAACCCTCTGGCCACACCCCCACCACCTGCCCTTCACTTGGCACACATTGGCCACACTGGCCACTTTGCTGGTCCCAAGCTCACCCAGCTCACTCCTGCCTCAGGGCCTTTGCACTTCCTTCCCTCTGCCTGGATCTTTCCTTCTCTGACTACCCACCTAAAGTAGCTCCTCTCTCCCACCAAATGATTTCTCATCACGCCCTGTCCCTTTGGACGCATCCTCCGTGTCCGTTTGCCTGCCCCCGCCCCTGCACCTGCACTACAAGAGACACCCCTGACAGCAGGGTCCCTCTGCTTCAGCTATGGTGTCTCCATCACCAGGGCCTGTTGCAGAGGCCTCTGATGAGCCGTTGGTGACGCCTGAATGAATGCAATCGCTCTTAATCCCCAGCCAGTGGCATCTGCTCTCCACCTCGAGCAGCCTCTGGTCTGCTCTCACGGTCCCTGTCACTCACCCGTCGTCCCATCCCCTCCCCCAAGCCCACCCCCATGTTGGGGGCACCTGAGCCCGCTTGGTACCCAGCACACACACACCTGCACAGAGCCCTGCCCAGGGAACCCCTCTGCTGATGGGGGTCAGTCCCACACTGGCCCCCACGAGCAGATGTGTGAACCCTCTACTGGACCATCTGGCCCGGGTGTGTTGCTGCCCTTTCCCACCCAAATCTTGTGATGCCTGGAAACTGTCGCGAGAAGGAAAGCGGGTCCAGGTCAGGGAGGGGTCTGCTGGGTGCTGAGGCCTCCCCTCTGCTTCCGACTCACCCTGTGACCCTGGGTGAGTCCCTGCCTCCCTCAGGGCCTGTGATGGGTCCCCTGGGCCCTCCTTAGATCTACTCTGAGCTCCAGCTTCCTTGTTCCTGACCCTGTTCCCTCACCCTCTTCTCAAGGGGAGGAAACGAGCCGAAGAGTACAGAGGGCAGAGATGGGGGGGGACCAAATCCCAGATGTGGCCCAGGCAGTGGCCACCCACCTCCCACTGACGGAGACTTGGGCTTCCTATGCAGCTTTGTGAACTTGGGCAAAACCCTCAACCTCTCCGAGCTCAATCCCTCATCTAGGGAGGATGGAAGATCTTCAAAGGACGTTGTGAGTGACACGGTGGCCACGCATGCGTATGGGCCTGTCTTGGGGATAGGGCTGCAGCCACTCCCGAGCCAGACTCTAGACGTCATCACTCAGGGTGGACCCTCTTCTAAGAGGTTTTACATCACTCCTTGCCTTCTTGCATTCACTCAACAAACATTCACTGTGTGCCCTGTTCTAGGGGACTCAGCAGTGAACAGACTAAACTAGAGGACCTTCTCTGCTCTCACGGTGCTGAGATTCCCACCGCGGGGAGGCAGATTAGCCAGGGCATTAGTGCAGTGCCCGTCCTGCCCTGAGTTCAGGAAGCGTCCGGTCACCAGTGGGCAGCAGAGGTTGAGTTGGGGGCCCCTCGGGCTGCTGTGCGGAGGACGCACTGAGGGGTGAGGGCAGGGCCCGAGGAGTCCAGCTGCAGGCACCTACACAAATCCAGTGGGGACCAGGGTGGAGGCAAGAGAGGCACTCAGATGCCCTGACAGACTAGAGAAGGGGGTGGAAGGAAGAATCGCCAAAGATGAGGCCACGGGTTTTGGCCTGAGCAGCTTGAAGGGGGCTGGGGAGAAGCTCGGGATTCGGGTCCAGACATCCCAGCAGGGATACGGACAAGAGGGTGGGGACTTGGGTTTGGAGTTCAGAGGAGGGTCCAGGAGATGTGAATCTGGGAGTGGCCAGCATGGAGACAGCAATTAGGCTTGGAAACTGGATGAGGTCGCCAAGGGAGCAAGCGTAGATGGGGAAGAGGAGGGGCTCTGCCAGGCGAGGGTTCAGAGAGGGGGCGGGGCCAGCCCAGGGCACCGAGGAGGGGCAGGCGGGGAGGTAGGAGGAGAGTGTCATGGGTGAGAAGCCAGCCTCGGGTCCCTCAGCATCCCCCGCAGGGCTCGCTGCGCTGGGCACACAGTGGGTCATCCTGATACCTCAGTCGGAATACCAAGGTGAGCACAGGTGGACGGGAAAGGGGCGAGCGCTGGCCCAAGGTCACTCAGCAAGTTGGGGGCTTGAACCCGTACCTTGGCTTGGGGCTGTCCCCAGATGGGGCCAAGAATGTCCTTCCCCTGCGGATTCTGGAGGACCTCGCTGCAGGCTGAGAGGTGCCCCGTCCCATCTCCCCGGCCGGGCCCCAAGCTTCTCTGCGTGGCCTGGGCAGGGCCTCGGCTTCCCAGCCGTGCGCCGGTACAGACGGACTAGGCCCGCGGCAGCAAACTGGCCCGCTGAGCTAAATCGGGCCCGCCGGCATGTTGTATTTGGCCTGCGAGAGGGTTTTAATTTTTTTTTTTTAAACGTTTGAGCCAACATTTAAAAATTGGGAGAGTTTACATTTTAAAATCCGTATTTTTGGCTTCTACTGAAATTTTGGAAATCTGGCAACTCCGGCCCACATTCCCACATGGCAACAGTTGGGGAGCAGGGAAGCAGCTGCCCCCTCCAGAAGCACCTTGGGGGTCCCCCACCGGGGAGAGGCGCTATCACACCTTACGCTGGCCCTACAGACGGGGAGCCTGAGGCCCAGAGGGTGGAGGGGGCTCGCTCGTGAGGTCTCACGTGGGAAAGCCCCTCAGGCCGGATCCAAACGCAGCCCTGGGGAGTTCCAGGCCTGGCGTCTGGGGTCTTGTCACATCACTAAGGCCACTTCAGAGCCGCCAGCCCGCCTCTCCTTCCTTGACCCCGGCCTGTGCTTTCTGCTCTCTTCTGCCCGTTTTGTTCTCAGGAAACGCCTGGCTTCAGTCATTGACACTGTAGTACGAGTGAGCCTGGTACCAGGTCTGTGACAGTGACGGCTGGAGGTCCCTGAGACCTTCCACAGTGGCTTCTTGTTTGCTGGACAGTGAAGTGGCGGACCAGAGTCCCCCATGACCATGCCGCCAGACGGGGCAGAGGCCTTCCCCCACCCTTGCCTGCTCTGCCACTTCCTCCCTGAACTGGCTGACGGCGCGGCTCCAGGCACTGTCCTCCAGAAAGGGCTTTCAGACGGCTGCCTGGAAGCCCGGGGTCTCCCTACCTTCCCGAAGCCCCACCTTCACCCTGGGAACTGTTCCGAGGACACAAGCCTGTCCAGGCTAGGTAGAGGGGCCGTCGTCTTCACCTTCATGGCCACCATCGTCCCAGGGACGGGATTCCTGTCGTGCGCCAGGCACCTCCACTGGCGACACACACGAAGACACTGGGGGATGCGGCTTGTCCGGGTTCCCTGAGCCGGGGCACAGCCCAGCCAGAACCCTGCCGGGCCCTGCTCGCTGAGCCTCAGTTCCTAGTCTGAGAAATGGGCCAGATCCTAGTATCTCTCACTGGCCTGTTTGGAGTATTCGACGCGAGTCTGGAGCTGACCACATATGACGCTGGGCTGGGCTGGGCTGGGCTGGGGGCTGAGGCCCACCTCCCGCTTCAAGGAGCCAACACCAGCTCCTTGGGAAGGACATGCTGGCCGGGACCCAGGACAGAGCCCTGCCCCCCAGCACCTGCTGCAGGACCCCGACAGGTCCCCGAGGCCCTGTGCTGCCTTCAGACAGAATCTTCCAGAGGCCTGAGCATCACGGGGCTCCCCCGGGCCCAGTGGTCCCTGGAGTGAGGTCTGCATGGTGTGCAGAGCCTAGAGCGGAGGGTGGGGAGGTCCCGGATGGCCAGGCCCACGTGGAGGGGGCCGGGGACGCGATCCTTACTGGGTGCCTGCTGGATGCTTTCCCCGTGACAAGGCAAAAGAAAACTCGTGACCATGACCGCTTTTCCACGGCCGGGGAAACCGAGGCCCCGAGTGGGTGGGCAACCTGCCCAGGTCCTTGAGCTGGGTCCCCCTGAGCTGAGAACTCCCCGGCTGCACTTGGCCCAGCAGACCCCAGAGGAAGGGCTGGTGGTCTTCAAATACCCAGAGCTTCCCTCCAGCCACGCTGCTCCCTGGCTCTCCCTGGAGAAAGGCAGGTCAGGTCATTGGAGGCAAGTGACGCGGAGAAGCGTAGGTGCAGAGGGGGAGGTGAGACAGCCTGTGCCCAGCCCCGGCTCCTCCCGTGACCTCCCCTCGCCTGTCGCCTCCCAGTGCGCAGTAGTTCCGCAGCACAAGGATGACACCGACCCACTGGGGGTGCACAGGGATGGAGAGTTAGAACAACTCTGGTAAGCACTCGGCAAGCATCAGCTCTCTGCTACCGCCCAGGATCTTATTTTTAAAAGAACCCCTCCGTGCAGGGCGGCCATTCCGGGAGGGGCCGGGACGAGATCTCCACCACCTGGCCCTGCAGCCCCACCTCGAGCCTGTGGCCAGGACAAGGCCCTCAACAGCCCATAAGGACCCGCCCTGGTCCCTGGGGACACAGGTGGTTTGGGAGACGAAGGCTAGCAGCGAGGTGGGGTGCCGTCATCCTGACACCTGCACGACCCGATCCCCCAGGACGGCCGAGCAGGTCTCACCGAGTCCTTCTTCCCACCTGTCTGAGGCTGAAGTGTGTGTGTGTGTGGGGGTGATGATGGGCTACTTAGATTCCAAGACCTCAGTCCAAGCCCAGACTCCCCAGGGGGCCCCGGGGCAACTCAGAGCCTCAGTTTTCCAACTCCATAAAATGGGCAGCTAGGAAGGACGTGGACCCACCCGTCTGCCTGACAGGACTGTGACATCCGACCTCACGTGGACGTGTCTGAGGTTCAAAACTTCAAAAGAATCATCATATAAAATCCCACGGTGAAACACCAAGGTCTCTGCCACTGCGGGTGTGATATTATTGTTATCATTGTTTACTCGTGCGTACTCCAGAAATAGCCTGCCTGCCCCAAAGCCAGAAATTTCATCCTAGAGCTGCATTCTTCGGGTGCTTAAGGTCTTTCCCGTTACAGTGATTATGAAAGAGGGGTGATGAGGGAACTCGGAGGGGGTCAGCCAGAACTTGTGAGGAAATGGCCCATCAAGGAGAAGGGAAGGGGCCCCAGCAGACCTCTGTCCAGCTGCCCCCTAGGGGATGGGCGAGGGCTGAGACTCACCGGGCTTGGAGGCCTCTGGGGGGAAGCAGCTGGGCCTCCATGCTTGCCGCCGCCCACGCGAGTCTCCGTGGCCCGGCCCGGCCCCCCTCTGCTTGCAGCCTCCGGGGCCACCTCCGAGGACAGCTGGGGGCTCAGGGCCAGGGTCTTCTCTGGGGCTGCAGATCCTGCGAGGGGCTCCCGGGCCAGGCCTGGGTCTTCCTCGTCTGGGGAGGGCTCCGGGCTGCGGCCTCTGGGGCCCCGGAAGGCCTCCAGGGTCCCGGGGTCCAGAACCCGCACGGCGACCTCATCCAGGAATCTGGAGAAGGGCAGCCTGGCCTCCTGTCGGCGGCTCAGCCGGGCGAGAGGGCCGGTGGCAGCCCTGCTGCCAGTGCCCAGGGGCTCCGGGATGGACAGCGGGCCAGGTGATGCCTTTGTCTCCTCCTGGCCAGGCTGTTTCAGCCAGCTGGGGTGAGATGGTGGGCCCTTGGGGTTCTGACCTGAGCTGGGGCTCAGTCTGCAGCTTTGAAGGTCCTCTCTGCAGACCTCCTTCCTGGGGGCTTCAGCCCTAGGCTCCACAAGGGAGCCGTGGCCATCCTGTCTGCGGCTGCCGGGGTCAGAGCCCCGTGCCTGGAAGCCGGCCCCTGAGAGCATCCTCCTTGGGCAGTCCAAGGCCAAGCCTCTCCAAGTACCTCACTGACACCTACTTCTCTCCTCTCACGTGGCTGGGACCCCTTTGCCCTCTGTGGGGGGCGGCGGCAGGGCCACCCGTCCCTCACTGGCCAGAGTGATCAGCTGAACGCTCGCCCCCATCGATCCAGAGAGCACGTGGCAGGGGGCCTCCCGCCCCCTAAATTGATTCTCAGTAAATAGGAGCTGGAATCCAGGGCTTAGAAAGTGCTAGAGAAGGGAAGGTCATGTCCTGGGCTCTTCATCTGCCTGGGGAGGCAGCCTGCACTGAATGAGCACCTGCTGTGTGCCGGGGGGCGGGGGGAAGCCCTGGGCTGGGCCTCACACCCTGCACTCCCCACGTCTCCTCATCTCTGCCAGGTGTGGGGTTGGGTGCAGGGACATGGGTGAATATGGGGCCTGAAGGAGGGGAAATTAGAACCGCAACCATCTGGCAGAATGGGAGGGTGTGGTGGAGACTGCTGGCTGCCCACTGTCCTCCCACTCTTCCTTAGTGAAGAACCCTCCTTTTATTCTGGGAGGCAAGATACCCAACTAAAAGACTGCATTTCCCAGGCTCCTCTGCAGCCAGGGGTAGCCAATGAGATATAAACAGAAATTACTGGGTGTGACTGCTCCTTAAAAGGGATCAGAAAGCTTGGCTGTGCCCTTTTTGCTCCCACTCCCAAACCCTCCTGCTTCTTATCTAGAACATGGAAGTGATGGTCGGAGCTACTGCAGCTGTTTCGCACTGCGAGGCAAACTTGAGGCGGAAGCCATATATAAAGGCTGGAGGAACAGAAAGACAAAAAAGAACCTGGGTTCCTGATGACCACTGAGTCATCACACTAGCCCTGGACCACCTGCCTCTGGCACTGCCTTAACTTGACAGAAATAACCCCCTGTCTTATTTAAGCCATGGTTATTTCCAGTCCCTGTTACTAGCAGCTGTGTGCAATTCCTCACTGATACACAGGGGATAAGGTTAGGAACCATGGTTGACAGCGCTACGAGGCAAGAGCCTTTGGCACATGGGGGCCCAGGGTGCAGTTAGATGGGGAGTGAGGTGGGGAAGAATACCCCAGAGAAGGGCCAGAGCCCTTGCTCCTTTGCGTGAAGGGAGACACACAGATCCCTGGCATCTCAGGAAGCCAGGGGTCCACGCAGAACTCCTGGGATGCAGCTGCATGAGTCAAAGGAAGGCTCGCTAGGGGGTGGCAGCCCCAGGCTCTTGGCCATGATCCCCAGCCCTGGCTTCTGGTGCTGCTTGGAGGATGGCCTAGGCTCTCTTTGGCACTGCCTGCTCACGGCTGTGTACCTGGGGCCTCTGCCCATCTGGCAGTGCCGAGGTGCCTCACATCAAGTGCTGGGGACCCCTTCTTTTCTGAGCTCGGCTGGACACCTCTCTGGACGCCTCACAGCACCTGTGACTAAATGTCTGAAAAGCTTCATGAGCTCACCTGCCCAAGACAGGGGTGGAAGCTGCCTGGACCTGCCCGCTCCCTCTCCCCCTTTCCCCCGCTGTACCCCTAGCCGTCAGGCCCTAACTATTCAGCCTTTCTCACGCCTGGCCACCTCCCTCCATCCTCAGCATCACCTTGCTGGTCCCAGGTGCCACCACGTTTCATCCGAACACCTATAATCACCCCTCCCTGGGGTCCCTGACCCCAGCTTGGTCCACCCCACAAACGAGCCAGTGTGAACTTTTAAAATCACAGACCAGATAACCAGACAACATCACACATTCATACGCCCTGCAAGGCCCCAGTGTCTTTTCTACCCTCCCCCACAGACCACTCCAGGAACTTCCGTCTAGTTCCTGGATGTGCCAAGCTCTCTCTGGCCTCAGGGCCTTTGCACTTGCCGTTCCCTCTCATCATCTAACTCCCAGCTAACTTTCAGGGCCCCAGTTCAATAGCCTGTCACCTTCCTGGCCCCAGTTCAACAGCCTGTCCCCAGGCTATTGAACTGGGGCCCTGAAAGTACATGATGCTAGCATGTACCCATTCACACCTCATCTGATCAGGACTGTAGCCCCAGATCAGATCAGGCACCCCTGCAGCAGCCTCTCATAACCCCTGCTCTTCTTAACATGACCCCTACCTGTAATCGACATTGCAATTATTTGTTTATTATCTGTATCCCCCTAGAAAGTAAGCTCTACTCTACCCCAGCTCCCCGCACAGGGCCAGGCACATAGGGGGCACTCAACAAGTAGTTCTCGAATGAATGAGTAAGTGAAGGCACCCCAGGTCCGACTCTCTCTTCACAGGCATCCCCAGCCTGGTGTGGGCCTCCTCTGGGCTGGGCACTGGGCAGGAGAACGTGGGGAGTCAGGGGTCTCAGGCTCTTTGGAAGGCCACAGTGCTCCCAGCCACTGCTGCAGGCCCTGGAAGGCCACCCCTTTACGCATGGACACCCCCCTCCCCCGCAGCAGTCATCCAGCCCTGCTCCAATACTAGTGGGAACTGAACTTGGAGGCCGGCAGGTCCAAGGTCAAATCTACCTCCAACACCCCAACTGATCCTGGGCAAGTCACGTCCCCTCCTCATTGCCACGTGGGAACACAGCAGTACCCCGCCCCGGGCAGTGATATAGTGAGAGTGCAGAGAGCGCGCTGGGTGTCTTCAGCACAGAGCCTGGCATCTCGTGGGACCTCAGAACCCATCAGCCCAGGGCTCTAAGTTGGCCATTCCCCTACTATGTGCGGTCACAGGAATGTGCTGGGGGCCCTGGCCAGCCGGTCCTCTGAGCCTCTCCCAGAGTTGCTGGCTGTATCAGACAAGTTCCTGTTGTCATAACAACCCCCTGGCTGTCCGCCGCCTGGGCCCGAGGCCCCGGAGGATGCTGTCGGCTGCCACGGCTCGCAGCCTGGGCCTGCTCACCTCTTAGCAGCCCGGGCTGCCTCTCCTGAAAGGGCTTCCGGCTCCCCTGCCTCTTGACTCATCTGCTCCAGCCCCGCTTCCTGAGCCCCTACTGTGTGCCAAGCTCCACACCATCGCCCAGATCCTCACCCAGTCCTGTGGGGGGGACAGCCGTGAACTGTCTTATGCTTAAAGGAGCAGCCTCTCACGGGGGGCAGGTGACTTGTCTGAGGTCACGTGGCTTGGAGGCGGCAGACCCAGGATGGGACCCTCAGAGGTCAGGCACTCATGCCCTGTTTCACTCCTGGACCCCCTCAGTCCCTCCTCTACCACCCAGACCCACCCTGCTCCCAAGGATGGGAAGCTGGTGTCTGTGAGCTCCGAGGGAGGAGGGACCCAGCTCCTGGTTGCCTCCTGGGGCTGGAACAGGAAAACCCGGCCACAGGGCACTGGTGGGACCCTGCAGCGGGGGCTGGGGGGTGGGGAGGGCAGGCTGAGCATTCGCTAAGAGCTCCAAACATCACCTCACTTATTCTCACGGCACCCCCCAAACTGGGCCGTGCTACCCTATTTTATGGAGGAGGGCACGGGCTTCGGGGGCTGAATGGTAAACAGCCATGGCCTGCCACAGGCCAGGGACTGCAGCCAACACCCACAGAGCGCAGTCACCTTCCAAGCCTCCCTCAAGCCAGTGCAGAAGTTCCTATTACCATCCCCCGCTTTCATAGATGAGGACTTTCCGGGTCTGAGGATTCGCACACTTTTCATCACCCTGCCTCTGCTTCTGGTTATTTCTGTGCTGGCCTCAGAACCCTCGAGGGCGGCCACAGGCCCAGCATTCATGCTCTGTGCCGTCATGCCTGCACTCTGAATTTGGCCCCGGCCTTTGTTCCTCAGAAGGGGGGTGCACTTGAGCCATCCAGACCTTCCAGAAAGTCTCCCGGGACAAGGAGCTCCATGCAGGAGTCCCCGCTGGTCACCTGTCTTTACAGAAGGCTATACTGCGGCTTCATCGTTCCCTGAGCATGTCTTCCAGCATAACTGGAGAGGCCTCATGGCCCCCTGCCCTCTCCCCAGCTCTGCAGCCTCCCTGCTATGGGATCACGGAACGGGAGGGACGGGGGGTTACATGGAAAGAGGCTCCACCCATCCATCCCCGTAACCATTCATCTGCTAGCACGTACCCATTCACGCCTCAGTGCGTCCTTCCGTGCCTGTACCTGCCATCCGCCTCCCATTCACCCATGTATCCATCCTTGTCATTTGTATCCTGTATCCACACATCCATCTGTCCATCCACGGTTGCATACCTCCACCGACGTGTGTCTATTCGTGCACTGATCCACCCTCAAGCATGTCTCCATCCACTCTTCCTGTACCCATCCATTCACCCATCCGTTCTTACATCCATCCCCTTATTGACATTATTCAAGTCCCCATCCATCCATCCAGCCCGGCATCCACGTGTTGCTGCAGTGGCAGCCTCCAGGCGCATGGCCTTTGGGGGCTGGAGCCACTGCTGCGTCCCCTTCCTGGCTGGGGGCGGGGGGACAGTGAAGGTCCCCGTCACTCTCCTAACACCTGCCACACTAGTCAAGGTCCATGTCTCCTGGCGGTAGACTGAGATCTTGAAAGGTGAGGTCTGTATCAGAGTCACCTAAGTGGTCCCAATGAAAGGGGCAGAGGGGTACATGGGGAGAGTGCGCTAGGGGGATGGAGAATTCCTTCATTTATTTGCTCACTCAGCCATTCATTCCTGTAATATTGAACCAACAGACAGCTCTGGTCAGCTCTTCCCACCACCAGCTACCATCGAGGGCCTGCTCTCGGGTCACGGAAGCCACTCCTCTGACCGAGAGAGGTGTTGTGCCTCAGACAGTGAGCCCCAGAGGGGGCAGGGCCTTGCTCAAGGTCACACAGCAGAGGAGGAACTGGAACCCGCGACTCCAGACTCCTATCCAGGCCTCTCCTCCAGGCTAGTGACCTGCTCTGCGGCAGGAGGGGGAACCCGGAGGGGACCCTGGGGGTGATTCTAGGCCAACACAGTGAGCCTGGGGTCACCCTTGGATTTGTCTCCAGAGATCTTTACCTGCTGTGAGGGGAGGAGACACACACACACACACACACACACACACACACACACACACACATGCCGACCCATGGCCATGCCCTTGACCTCCACACTCCAGCTGGACTGACCCTCCTCTGATCCTCGCACGCCCCCCTCTCACCCCCAGGCCTTGACTCAGGCTGTGCTTCTCAGGCTCCTCCACCCCTCCCCTGTTCAACTCCTACTCACTCCTGGGCTTCACGAGCCTCCTGGGATTTGGGAAATTGTGAACCATCTCCAACCAAGCCCTGGATCCACGGACTGCCCTCCTCCCCTCTCATTCATTCATTCTTAACCATCCTTAAGTGCCTACAGGAGTAGGGGTGCTACTTCAAAGTGTTGCCGGGGAGACGATGCGTGAAGATGTTTATACCGGGCCTGGCACGTAGTAGGTGCTCAATAAGTGGCAGCTACCTGGGGCCAGACCCTGTACCCAGGGGTCTTTGAGAGAGGATGGGGTATCGATCACCTTCCAGACTGCTTTGACTCACTTCCGCTCCCTGACCCGGAAACGACCCACTCCCCACGCCCGGCGCATGGAAAGCCAGACCCACACCACTGAGGCTCTAGGCACCCCTAGCCCTGCCCACTCAGCATCCCAGGTGCGAACAGCTCCAGGTTCTGAGGATAAGAGGAACTCGAGCGCAGGAATCTATAAATATGAGACAATAGCTCGGGAGGGTCCCTCTGCAGCAGCGCAGCCTCCCCTCGCCCGGCGCCAGCGCCCAGCAGCCAGGAAGAAGCCGCATCTGCCACTGTGCCTGCTTTTCTGTGCCGGCCTGATTATAGTGAGACTTGGGGAAATTAAGGGTTTTCGGGGACGCTGCCAGGGCCCAGGCTGCTGCCTTCCCGCCCTGTGCGTCACAGATGCCAGCGGAGCCGCCTCCATGGGCCACTTGCCCCAGCCGGCAGGGCCGCACCCGGCATGGCTGGGACGGCACACCACAGTGTATAAGGGGCTTTCTTCCACAGTCCTCCCTGGCCCTGGGAGTGCAGAGGGCTCTGCTGCAGGCAGTGGGCAGGGGAACTGGGGCCCGGTGAAGGGCAAGGACCTGTCCCCGGCCCCAAAGATCTAGGGCACTGGGGCCTCCATAGGAGCCAGGCCCATGGAGACCCTGTCCTGCTGGCCTGGGGCCCCAAGGCCTTGACCCCTGGTCAGCTTTCGGTCTGCACAGCCCAGGTCTGTGGCTGACCTTGGCCATCCAGGGCTCCTCCTTTGTAGGCACAGCTCATTCTGCCACCCCCGCTCACTCCTGGGTGCCTACTCTGCTCCCATCCTGCTGGTCCAGGAGGCTCCAGGATGTCGCCCACGCTGTTCCTGCCCCAAAGGAACCACACTGGGGATGGGGTGGGGCCCAGACAAGGAAGGAAACACCTCTAAACCAGGCAGGAAGCGGAAACGCTAGGGCAGCAATTCCCATCCAACAGGGCTGGGGTTCAGGGAGGGAGGAAGCTCCAGTGGAGCGGCCCTGGGCGAGCCCTCCCCTCCCTGAGCCTCAGCGGCTTCGCTTCTTACTGAGGAGAAGGGGAACACCTGCCCCGCAGGTGCCGAATGAGACCACCGAGGGGGTCTGGGGCCGGCGCAAGCCCACGCGCTGCAAACGCTCAGTGAACCAGCCCCTGGTCCAGCCTCCTTCCGGCTCCTCGACCTCTCCCAGGCGGTCGGCCTCACCGAGCCCTGACCCCGGGCAGGAGGGGGCCTGCCTGCACCGCGGCCACCCGCCGGGCACAGCGGAGGGTCCCAGATCCCTAGGCCCCGCCCTGCCCCCCTCCCCCGTCCCACCCTCCCTTTCGCCGCAGGCACGCACGTGTTGGGGGGCGAAGACCCGGCAACTCGGGCCCAGGTGCTGAGGCCGGCCGCGTGGGGGGCAGGGCAGCGCACTGAGGCCGAGTCCCCGCCCCGCCCCGCCCCGCAAGCGCGCCCCGCGAGTGCTCCCCGCGGCCGGGCAAGCGTTCCTGTTGGGGCCCCGGCGCACCGGCACCGGAGGGAGCGCCACGGGCGGGGGAGACGACGCTGGACCGTCGCCCCCCTAGCGGGAGGGGGCACGCGGGCCGCCTCCGGCGCCGCGCGGAGACCGCCCTGCCGCGTGGGTGGTGCCCGCCCCGCCTCCGCGCCCGTGCCCGCGCCCTGCCCTCCCGGCTCGCAGGTACTCACCGCCCGGCGGAGCCGGCCCGGCCGCCGGCCACCCGTCCACATGGCCCCGGGGCAGCCACGCCGCTCGCCGCCGCGCTCGGGTCCCGCCGCTGCCGCCGCCCCCGGCCCGCGCCCTCCCCGCCGAGGCCGAGCGCGCCCGGAGCCGGCGCGGCCGGGGCTCCCCCACCCCGCCCGGCTTCCCGCAGGGAGCGCCCGCCCCCCGCCCCCAGCCCGGCTCCTCGCCAGCCCCGGCCCCGCGCAGCCGCGGCTGATTCAGCGGCTCCCCCCGCAGCGCCCTGGTGGGGCGCACTCGGGGGCCGCGGGGCCGGACTGGGGGCGCGGGGCGCCACGTGCGCACGGGAACCGGGGAGGGAATGGCGGCGGGGCAGGGAATGAATGAACCTGCGTGAGCATGAATGGCAGAGCGCGTGAATGAATGAGTGCGGAGCGTGCGGGAGGAACGAATGAATGAGGAATGAATGCACAGGCCGAGCTTTGAGGGAAAGAGTGAATGAGCCCTTGAAGGCGGGAACCCTCAGTACTCACCTGTCTAACCCATTCACACATTCACTCAATCCATCCCTCAACATTTATTGAACACCTCCTGTATGCCAGCCCTGCTCTAGGCCCTGGGGATACTCCGCCTCCTGGAGCTCACGCTTCCCAGATTTAGAAAATTCAGGGCGAAGGGTGCGACCCGCCGACTTCCCCCTGTCCCTTGCTCTGCCCCACTTCCCACTCGGTGGCCCACTCCAGCACTGCAGATGTCTGCCCCACTTTCCCTCTCTGCCTGACCCGGCACACGTGTGCCAAGGTAGCCAAGTGATGGGGGAGGGGCACTCCCTTCCCCCACCCCGCCAGCAATCAGGAAGGGGAGGTGGCCTCTGGATGGGTCAGTGTTGCTCCGGGAACCTCTAGCTGGAGCACCCCTATCCCTGGCCCCAGCGGAGCCCAAGGCTGGCCCTTTCCTAGCCCTGAGGAAGGGTGCAAGGTGAACCTCAGCCCTTCCTCCCTGAGGCATTGGGCAAGGTGACCTTGCTGGTCCAAGCCAGGCTGGGGCCTCCTCAAGAAGCAGCCTCAGTTCTGAGGGCATCAGAGCTCCCTGGGGGCAGCTGGACAAGTCTGCCAGCCCACCCAGCCCAGCAGCAGCCAGTATTCGAACCCTGGAAACAAACACAAGGGGGCCAGGAAGGATCCTGGCTGGTGCGAAGAGAGGTCACAACGCACAGGCACTTGACTCGTGTCCTCCCTCAGGACCTCCGGGCCCATCGTTCACACGTGTTTATATAATTCCCAAGCACATGCTACCAATGAATATATTTTTTGACTTTTTTTCATCATATGGTAAAACATATACACAGAATGTACCGTCTTAACCATTTTGCAGCGTACAGTTCAGTGGCCTTAAGTACATTCACCTTGTTGTGCAGCCATCCAGCTTATATTTTATGTGTTGTGTACTTTGCAGATTCTATTCACTCATTTAATTAGGGGAGTAGGTTGCGACATTCAGGCATAGGACAGTGCTGTGAAAAGGCATTGAAAGCAAGGGAAGTGAGAAAAACAATAAAAGGAGACAGGAAAAAGGAGCCAGCAGCTGACTGGAGGCATGAATGTGGAGGCAGAGTCCTCTCTCTCCTCCCCCTCAGGCCCTGGGGACATTGTTGAGTAACAAATGGAGAAAGGGAGGTGCAGGGTGGGGTGAGCGTCAGAGGACAAGCTTCTGTCTCCAGGCGGGCACACAGGGTCTACGATCCGGACAAGAGGAGAGGTGGCGGCTCCGTGACCTTCACTCCTGCCCTTTAGGGTTCTGACACCGTTCAGGCCACAGGCAGGGGTGGGAGTGGCCCACAAGAGGCAGTGGGAGCCCAACCCCCCACCCGCCAGCCCTAAGGTCCCTGCCCTCCCAGGTCCCAGGGGGACAACAGTAACGGCGGAATGTGGATGAAGTGTGCACACAGGGCTCTGCCCACATCTCCTGCCCAGACACTGGTCCTGCTCAGATGGTGCCAGAACATTCGCCAGCAGCCCTGGCTCTGCTGCTGCCAACGCTGCAGATGGCTGGGGAGGCGGGGGAGGGGCGGGGGCGCCCATGCCCAGCTCTGGCAGCTTGCACACTTGAGCTTGGGGCCGGCTTGGGGAGGCCCCAGGAGAGCCCTTCCCCCACGCTGCACACCTAATCCCCACCCAGCAAGCCCTCTCTTCTCCCCTCCCCCAGCTCACTGATGATGGGAAGGAGGGGAGAATGCCAGCACTGCCTGGTGGTGGTGGGGGGGGGGTCTCAGTTAACCCCCATGGGACCTTGTGAGGGAGGTGGCACTAGCCCTCTTGGGCTGATGGGAAAACTGAGGCTCAGAGAGGCAAAGTCCCTTGCCTAAGGCACTCAGCAAATAGGGACTAAGCTGGGATTTAGTACCTTGGTCATTCTGGTCAGATGTTCACCCCCATTCAAGTCTCACCTTAGGACCCACCTCTAGGCATCTCTGAGGAGAAGGTCCAGTTGATGCAACCTGAAGATCCTTGCAAGACGGGCTGGTCTGGAAGGGCCTCTGAAGCCAGTGTAGCAGGAGCCTGGAGCATCAGTGGCATCCAGGCAGGCTTCCTGGAGGAGGTAGGGTTTCAGGTGAAGGTGGGAAGAAGAGATAAAAGTGGCAGGGCTTGGAGACCATGCCCTGGGGCAGGGTAGGTCCCTTGTCCCCTGGCCTCCTGCCCTCATTTGGGCGTCTGTGGACCACCCTGGCCACAATCCCTGCCCTCTGTCTCTCAATCCCGTTCCCTGGTTTTATTTTCTTCATGGCTCTTGCTAATCTCTGCGGTTACCTGATTTACTTGTTTCTGTGTGTTTACTTGATCTCCCCAGCCGGAGTGTGTGCTTTGAGATGAGAGGAGGGGAGCTGGGGAGGAGAATGAACAAATGAGTGGAGGATTGATGGAGGGAGGGGAGGAGAAGGAGGGAGGGTTGGAGGAGGCCTCTGGTTGCGGTGGCCGAGTGGAAGAGGGAGGACAGCAGATCAGGGGTCATTGAGAGTGAGGTTCCTGTAGACACCCGGGTGTAGGAGTCCAGCCCGTCCCTGCCTCGGGCTCCAGAGTTGGCCGGTCTGGCCAGACGCGAGCCTTCTGTGTTTCCTGCTGCCTCTCAGGCTGGGATGGAGAAGTTTTTCGGAATGTGAGCTCTGGACCTTGCCGCAGCTGAGAGGTTTGTTCACTCCATGCCCCTACGGATGCTGTGGCTTAGCCTCCAGGCTGCCCTGCAGGGTCTGGTGGAGCTGCCCTCTGCAGGGCCAACGCCCCCAAACCACTGCTGCCCCATCCTGTTGCCCTCACCGTCCCTCACTCATTTCTCCTGGGAACACTTTCTAAAAAGTCAAGGATTCAGGGAATTCCCTGGCAGTCCAGTGGTTAGGGCTCTGTGCTTCCACTGCAGGGGGCATGGCTTCCATCGCTGGTCGGGGTACCAAGATCCTGCCTGCCGCACGGTACGGCCAAAAAAAAGTCAAGGATTCAGTGTCTGCTTCTGGGGGTAACCAGACTTCCAGGCAACCAAAGAACAAAATTGTACCCAATTCACTCAAAAAAATAGGGGAGTCAACACCATGTAGCAAAGGCTCCAAGAAGAGTCCTGCCCTCTCCCGCCTCCCGCGGTCCTGGGCCCGCCTCACGGGATTGCATCCCACCCACAGGTCCCAGGGCCCAGCTTCTGGCCCAGGGCTGTCTTTGGGTTCCTCATCCTCTCTGCTGTGTCCCCACCCTGGGCCATCCCTGTGGGAAACGGCAGCAGCCTCTCCAGGACTCTGCCCCGTGCTGGGCTGTTCTACCAGGGAGGATGGACTGGGCGCTGTGACCTGGGCTCAGAAACTATAAGGAGGGGAAACATTTCTACCAAATATTTATCAAAACAATACATGTGAATATACTTACTTATCACGCAGAAATAGACAAGCCAGGTGAGGCAGAGAAAAATGAGGGCAGCCCTCCTGGAAGGAGGGGCTTCCAGGCACCACAGGACATGGATCATTTCATCCCACCGGGGACAGCTCTGGTCAGTGCCTTGTTCTCCCTCTGGACCACCTGTAGCCCCTGGGGAAGGGCAGCGTCCAGATTCCTGCTGGGAAGGGGCGCAGGCCTGGCAAGGGAGCCTCTCTCTGGGCCTGGACGTGGTGAGAGACACGGAGCACGGAATGGTACCAAGGTGGCCTCACTGGGACGAAATTGCCACTAAGTGTATACCTGCCGCCAGTGGGCAGGTGTTAAGTAAGGCCACACCTGGGGACCCAGGCTTCTTCAGCAGCCCACCTGCTTGGTCCTGGTCCAGGCCTTGGCTCCTGGGGTGGGTGGGCTCCCGCCCTCCTGCCAGGCTGAGGGCTCTTCCGCAGCTGGCCTCAGCTCTAGCCCCATTGTCAATGTCTACACGCTCCCGTTTCTGGGCCTTTGCACCTGGTGTCCTCTCACTGTGGGACGCCTTTCCATGGAGTGTCCTCCTGGAAAACTCCTCATCTCAGCTCCCAAAGTTGCCTTCTCTCAGGAGGTGTGACCCCAATCGGTGTGTGTGGCTTCCAAACGGCAGCAGCCTGGGGGTCACCAAGCAGGTCGTAGGAGGGGGACCCTGCAGGGGCCTGGGCACTGGGGCAGGGAAATGAAGGCCAGCCCTCTGAGAGGCTCAGGAGGCAGGAACAGACCAAGAGGCAGAGCTTGAGGTCAGGGATGGCCACAAGCCAGGTTGCCTGGAGGTGGAGCGCCAACTCCTGGTGTGCTCGTCTGGCACTGTGCTGAATGGCATGGCTGACGGCGGGGGGCAAGGCAGTGCCGAGCGGGTGGGCTGGTCCAACAGGGTGGAAGCTGAGGGTGCCTGGATCTGGGCAGGTCGCTACACCCACTATTCCCAGCCCAGAAGCTCCCATCTCCAGGGAGCCCCCCCAGGTTCCCTGTCGCTCCCTCTCTCTGAAACCTGCCTTATGTCTATTCTGGGTCCTGGACAGTGTCCCCAGTACCTTTCTCACGCTGTCCCTCTATTGTTCAGGAACCTGCAATGGCTCCCCACTGCCTGACACATCCCATCCTGCACTCAAGGCCTTCCGTGGACTTCCCTGAGTCTCCGGGAACCTGCAATGTCTCCCCACTGCCTGACACGTCCCATCCGGCACTCAGGGCCTTCCACGGGCCTCCCTGAGTCTCTGGTGTGACTTAAACTCTTGACAGAGGTAGAGGCTCTTCTGCTTCCTCATGTCCCTTCCAGACTGCCCGCTGCCCCCCTCCACCCCCAGGAATGCCCACTCAGCTACTTTTCCTCTTGTCCCAGCTCAGAACAGGAGACAACACTCCAATAAAATAAAGGCATGGGCTTCAGAGCCCCTGGAATGGTGAGGATGGGCCCCGGGTGTGGGGCGGGGTCCGCATGGTGCCACCTCTGTCCAGATGTCCCCCCTTCCTGGCCCCCAGCACACACTGTTTCACCACTTCATTCTTCAATAGCTGTAAACCCTCTTCTCCAACCAGAGGGTGACCCCTTCTGTGGTCCCTTCTTGGTGGCTCCCACCCAGGACGATGACAAGGTATGGGTGACCTGTAAGTCCCCTAGATGTTCAAACGGCCACTGGTTAGGCCTCTGGCCTGGGCCCCAGGAGACCGAGGTTCCGGTCCTGTCTGCCTGGGATTCCCCGGCAAGACATTCTCCCCTCTGATCTGTTTCCTCACCTGGGCGATGGGAACCAAGCCTGTGAGCCCAGGGACAGAGGAGTTTGCAGCCTCGGTCTGGGGGTCAAAGACCCCGGACGCCCCGTCGCTGGGACGCGGAGCCACGCAGACGGCGAGGTGGGCGTGCAGGCCGGGGCCACTGGAACTGGGCGGGCTGCACTTGGTGAAACTGGGCTGCAGAGGCGGACGCCAATTTTCCCCACTCCACTGGGCAGGAAAATTATTTCTTCGGATTCTTCTGTGTTCCCGCCGGTTCCGGGCCTGCAAGAGATCTAGAGGCTGGTCGGAACAGTGGCTGCGGCGAGCCTCAAAGTCACGCAGCGGCAGGGACACCCGCTCCGGCCGCGATTGGAGGCCGAGGCAGCCTGCCCGCAGTGGCCGGAGCTCTTCGGGGCCCTGGAGCATCTCCAGCTCCTCTTTCTGTGGGCTCTGCTCTGACGGCCCCCACGCCAGGGCAGTGGATTCGCTCTGGGCTTCTTACGTCCAAAACGAGGGACCCAAAAGAAAAGCGAGTGGGACCGCCCCGCACGTCCTCTGCCCATTATTGCTGATCCCATGGCAGCCTTGCCAGGAAGAGTCTCAGCCCCACCTTAGAGGGGAAACCGAGGCACAGAGGATGAGGTGAAAGTTCCCAGCGGGAGTGAAGAGGCTGCGATTTGTCTGCCACAACATCCGAGCTCTTCCCCGTAGCCAGTGGCCTCGCTTGTCCACAGATGGGGCCAGCCAGGTGGAGGGAAGCCGCAGCAGGTAAAGCAGTGGGGATGGTCCCGTACCGAAGCGCCCAGGACAGAGAAGTCACGTCCGGGCGGTCAGACGCAGGGAGAACACAACCAAAGCCTCGCGTCTGAGGATGCGGGCCAGGGGTGGGGTCACAGCTAAGGTCTGGGAGCCCAGCGTGCTGCTCTGGGGCTGGGGGGCGGGGGCGCCAGGGACCGGGGCAGGCTGGAACACAGCTAAGGTGACTGACCCAGTTGGCACAGGACTGAGTGGGTTCCCGGGACCTGGGGCTTTCGGCTCTCAAATGGGACAGTCCTGGGCAAACCAGGATCAGTTGGTCACCCTAGGCAGATAAAGAACTTGCAAGGGTTCAAGTCCAAAACGGTAGACTGGGAGGTAGTGGAAGCTGCAGGGCTAGAAGGAATCAAGCGGAGGGGGGGAGGGCTTTGCCTCTGGAAGCATTTCTGGCTGGGAGGGAGGTCAGGGCGGCGTGTTCCAAGGGTCTGCCAGGAGCTGAGCACAGTCCTGAGGGACTTGTGGGCTTTTCCTGGTGGAGCTGCCCCTCCGGGACCCGGTGTTGGACCCCACCCCTCCTCAGGGCAGCCACCCCCGGATGCTGGGTCCGGCCTCCGGGCCATCTGGATAGCCATCCCTTCATTGCTAGCGTCTCTCTGGCCAAACGAGCAAACCAGGAGGCAGAGGGAGCACAGTCAGGGCTTCGTTCAGTTCTCAGCTTGGCCTCCTCCTTTCCCTGGGAGAGGCCATTGCAGCTCGCGCCTTTGTTCCTGCATCTGCAAGACTGCATACTGACTCTTCTCTGCAAGGATGCTGTGAAGCTGGAAGACTTGAAATAAGGTCTGTGGAGGCCCTGGCATGGACCCCGGCGCACCGAGGGAGTGTAGCTTCCCCTGGGCATTGGGTCCGGGAGCAAGGAGCTTGGAAACGAATGGAACAAGTTTGAATTGCTGAGCAGGAAGACAGGGGCTGGATAGGGGCTCCCAGACCCCGGTCAGCCCCGGGGGCCCATCCACAGCCCCCAGGGGGTGCTAACCCAGAGACTGCACTTGTGGCCAGTGTCTCCCACCCACATGGCTCCCTCCCTCCCTCCTGAAGAGAACCTTGTTCTGGGGGCGGAGGCCCAGGCCCAGCCGAAGGACGACATTTTCCAGCCATCCTCACAGCCAGAACGGCCAGGTGAATCGTGTGGGGAATCGTGTGGAAGAAGGTGTTAAAAGGGATTTTTTGTCGTCGTTGTTTTCTTACAGCATTATTAAGGCACAATTGACTTACAATAATCTGCTCACACGTAAACTGCGCAAGTTGATAAGTTTCATCATGTATGTCAGGAAACCATCACAATCAAGATAGCAAACATTTCCACCAACTGCAAACACTTCCTCCTGCCTCTTTGCAAGCCGTGCATCACTTCCCCCGTCCCCAGGCAACCCCTGATCTGCCTTCTACCATTACAGATTAGCTTGCACTTTCTAGAGTTTTATATAAGTGGAATCCTACAGTGTGTATTTGCTCTCCTTTTTTTATTTTTTATTTTTGGCTGGGGGAGTTCTGGCTCTTTCCACTCAGCATCATGATTTTAAGATTCACCCATGCTGTTGGGTGTATCAGTAGTTCATTCCTCTTTGTTGTTGAGTCATATTCCACCGTATGAATAAGCTATCATTTGTTTATCCATTTCCCTATTAATGGACACTTGGGTTTTTCCACTCTTTGGCTATGATAAGCAAAGCTACTATGAACATTTGGGTCCAAGTTTGTGTGTGGACATATTGCTTTAACTTCTCTTGGGAAAATACCTCCGAGTGGAATGGCTTGATCATATAGTAGGTGTATCTCTAACTTGTTAAAACATTGCCAAACTGTTTTCAAAGTGGCTGCACCATTTTACCTTCCCAACAGCCGAGTATGAAAGATCCAGCCGTTCCACATCCCTGCCAGCACTGGATATGGTGAGTCTTTTCAATGTTAGCCATTCATAATGGGTGTGGGCTGATACCTCGCTGTGCTTTTAATTCTCATTTTTTGAATGACTGATGATGCTAAGAATCGATTTTAGTGAAGCGTCTGTTCAAATCATTTGCTTATTTCCTAGTTGGATTGTTTGGGTTATTATTATTCAGTTAGAACTGCTCTCTCTCTATTCTGGACATGAGTTCATTGTCAGAGACCTGTTTTACAAATACTCTCGGGCTTCACTGGTGACACAGTGGTTAAGAACCCGCCTGCCAATGCAGGGGACACAGGTTCGAGCCCTGGTCCGGGAAGATCCCACATGCCGTGGAGCAAATAAGCCCGTGCGCCACAACTACTGAAGCCCGCGCGCCTAGAGCCCGTGCTCCGCAACAAGAGAAGCCACCGCAGTGAGAAGCCTGCACACCACAACAAAGAGTAGCCCCCGCTCACTGCAACTAGAGAAAGCCCACGTGCAGCAACAAAGACCCAAGCAGCCAAAATTAAATAAGTAAATTAAAAAAACCCAAGCCAGACAAATACTATTTACCAGGCTTTTTTTTTTTTTTTTTTTTTTTTGCTGTACACGGGCCTCTTACTGCTGTGGCCTCTCCTGTTGCGGAGCACAGGCTCCGGACGCATAGGCTCAGCGGCCATGGCTCATGGGCCCAGCCGCTCTGTGGCATGTGGTATCCTCCCGGACTGGGGCACAAACCCATGTCCCCTGCATCGACAGGCGGACTCTCAACCACTGTGCCACCAGGGAAGCCCCTCTTTACCAGGCTTTTGCTTGCCTTTTAACTTTCTTAAAACTCTTTTTATTTTTTTTATTTTGGGCTGTGTTGGGTCTTTGTTGCTGTGCACAGGCTTTCTTAGTTGCAGTGAGCAGGGGCTACTCTTCGTTGCGGTGCGTGGGCTTCTCACTGCAGTGGCTTCTCTTCTTGTGGAGCACAGGCTCTAGGCACGCAGGCTTCAGTAGTTGTGGCTCACAGGCTTAGTTGCTCTGTGGCATGTGGGATCTTCCCAGACCAGGGCTTGGACCCGTGTCCCTGCATTGGCAGGCGGATTCTTAACCACTGTGCCACCAGGGAGGTCCCAAAACTGTCTTTTGAAGAGTAATGTTTTGATACAGTCCATATTATCAATTTTTTAAAATAATTTGTATTTATTGTGTTAAGAAATCCTACCTAGCCAATCGTTTGTTGCTAGTATGTAGAAATACAATTGGCTTTGTATCTGGCAATCTTGCTAATCTCACAGATTAGTTTTAATAGCTTTTTTTGTAAATTCCTTAGAAATTTTTACGTAGGTGGCCATGACATCTGTGTGTAAAGTGTAGCTTTACTTCTTTCTTTACATCAGTATGATTCTCACTTTGTTTTGTTTTCTTGCCTTATTGCACTAGCTAGGAACTCCATTACAGTGTTGGATAGAAGTGGTAAGAGTGGACACCCTTACCTTGTTCTCTGTGTTGGGGGCAAGCATTGAATTCTTCACTATTAAGTGTAACTTAGTATTAAGCTGTTAGGTTTTTCTTAGATGCCTTTTTCAGGTTAAGAAAATTCCTTTCTGGGACTCCCCTGGCAGTCCAGTGGTTAAGACTCCACACTTCCACTGCAGGGGGCATGGATTTGATCTCTGGTTGGGGAACTAAGATCACACGGTGTGGCAAAAAAAAAAAAAAATCCTTTCTGTTCCTAGTTTACTGAGTCTTTTTTTAAATAAATAAATAATTAATTATTGGCTGTGTTGGGTCTTTGTTGCTGTGTGCAGGGTTTCTCTAGTTGCGGCGAGTGGGGGCCACTCTTCATTGTGGTGCGTGGGCTTCTCATTGTCGTGGCTTCTCTTGTTGCGGAGCACGGGCTCCAGGCACACAGGCTTCAGTAGTTGTGGCTCGTGGGCTCTAGAGCTCAGGCTCAGTAGTTGTGGCGCACGGGCTTAGTTGCTCTGCAGCATGTGGGATCTTCCTGGACCAGGGTTCGAACCCATGTCCCCTGCATTGGCAGGCGGGCTCTTAACCACTGCACCACCAGGGAAGCCCTACTGAATCTTTATTAGGAATGAAAGTTGAAATATGTCAAAAAATGTTTTGCGTGTGTTGAGATGATCATATATATATATATGATCATATATATACACATATATATTTTAGTTTGTCAATATGCTGAATCACAATGATTGATTTTCAAATGTTAAACCAATCTTATATTGCTGGGATAAATCCTACTTTGACATGTTGTCATTCTTTTTATACTTTGTTGAATTCCACTTGCAAATATTTTGTTAAGAACTTTTGTGTCTATGTTTATGAGGAATATCGGTCTGTAGATTTCTTCTCCTGTAATGTTGTTGTCTAGTTTTGGTATCAGGGTAATGCTGGCCTCAAAAGATAAGTTGGAAAGTTTTCTCATCTTCTACCTTTTGGGAGAGTTTCTTTAGAATGGGTATTATCTCTTCCATAAGTGTTTGGTAGAATTTGCCAGAAAAGCCATCTGGGTCTGGAATATTCTTTGTGGAAGCTTTTTAACTACAAATATAATTTATTTAATAGATATGGGGTTATTCAGATATCAATTTATTCTTCAGAGAGCTTCGGTAGTTCAGATCCTTCAAAGAATTTGTTCAGTTCACTTAAGTTGTCAACTTTTTTGGCATAAAGTTGTTCAAAATATTCACTTGTTATCCTTTTAAGTTCTGTAGGATCCATTGTCCCCTTTCTTATCCCTGAGATTGGTAATGTATGTTTTCTCTCCTTTTTTCTCTGATCGGTCTGGTCAGAGATTTGTCAAGTTTATTGACTTCTTCAAGACCTAGCTTTTGGTTTCATTGATTTTTAAAATTGTTTTAGTGTTTTCTATTTCACTGATTTCTGCTCTTTATAATTTCCTTTCTTCTGTTTACTTTGGGTTTTTCTCTTCTTTTCTCTGGTTTCTTAAGGTGAATACTGATATCACTAATTTGAGACTTTTCTTCTTCTATATATAAGCATTTAGTGCTATGACTTTCCCTCCAACCATTGCTTTAGCTTCATCCCACACATTTTTATATGCTGTGTTTTCACTGTATTCAGCTTAAAATATTTCCCAATTTCCATTGTAATTTCTTCTTTGACCCATGGCTTGTTTAGGAGTGTGTTGTTTAGTGTCCAAATGTTTGATGATTTCTAGGCATCTCGCTGTTATTGATTTCTAATTTAATTCCATTGTGATAGGAGAACATACTTTGTAGGATTTCAATTCTTTAAACTTCACTGAGATTTGTTGATCGCCCAAAATATGTTTTATCTTGGTAAATGTTTTGTGTGCACTTAAGAAGAATGTGTATTCTGCTTTTATTGAGTAGTGTTCTATAAATGTCAAGTTCATTGATATTATTGTTCAGATCTTCTATATCTATATTGATTTTCTGTCTCTTCTATCAATTATTGAGAGAATAGTGTCAAAATCTCCCATTGTAATTGTGGATTTGTTTATTTTTCTTTGCCATCAGCTCTTGCATCATACATTTTGAAGTGTTGTTACTAGGTACACAAACATTAAGATTGTTAAGATTGTCCTCAAGCTGAACTCTTGAGGAATTAAAGTCTTTATCATTATGAAACTACCCTCTTTATTCCTGGTAATATTCTTTACTCTTAAATCTACTTTGTATGTTCCTAGGATAGCCACTTCAGCTTTCTTTTGACAAGTGTTAATACAGTATATTTTTCTCTATATATTTTACTGTTAATTTATCTATGCCTTTATACTTAGAGTGGGTTTCTTGTACATACTGTATAATTGAGTCTTGCTTGTTCATCTTATCTGAAAATCTCTGCTTTTTAATTGGTGAGTTTAGACAATTTGTATTTAGTATGATGATTATTATGGTTAGGTTTAAATTGATTATCTTAATACTTATTTTACTATTCTTAATTCCCTTTTCCTATTTTCCTGCCTT
Source organism: Aethalodelphis obliquidens (assembly GCF_003676395.1). Taxonomy (NCBI): domain Eukaryota; kingdom Metazoa; phylum Chordata; class Mammalia; order Artiodactyla; family Delphinidae; genus Aethalodelphis; species Aethalodelphis obliquidens. The sequence continues at coordinate 24,177,572 of NW_020837965.1, forward strand.
CTTTTCTGATTAATAGAGTAATATTTATTATTCCATTTTACCCTTTTTTAGCTTAACAGCTGTGCTTCCTTGGTTGTGTATGTGATGTTGTGGTTTAGTGGTTTAGATCTTACATCTTTAATTTATCACACTCTACCTTCAAATAACATTGTATTATTACTTCATGGTTAATATAAGAACCTTACCACGATGTACTTCCATTTCCCCCCATTCTAGACTTCAGGTTATTTTGTTGTACATTTTACTTCTGCATATACTATAAGCTCCACAATTTGTTTTCCCCCCCCCTTTAAACAGTAAATCAGTTTGTAAAGAGATTTTTAAAAATAAGAAAAAAAAAGCCATTTATCTTTACCTACATAGTAGCCATTTCTGGTGCTCTTCATTCCTTTTTGTAGATCCAGATTCCTTCTGTTATCATTTTCCTTCTGCTTGAAGGACTCCCTTTAACATTTTGAGCTGTTCTGCTGGTGATGGGTTCCCTCCAATTATGATGGTCTGAAAAAGTCTTTATTTTACCTCCAAGTTTGAAAGGAATTTTCACTGGGCATTAAATTTAAGGTGGTCAGCTTTTATTCTTATGATAAAGCTGTTGCTCCATTTCCTTTTAGCTTGGATTATTTCCAACAAGAAATCTGCTCTTACTCTTATCTTTTTTTTTCGCTGTACATAATTTGTCTTTTTATTCTACTTTTATGGGTTTTCAGCAATTTGATTATAATATGGCCTGGTGTAGTTTTCTTTACCTGCTTGAGGTTCAGTGAGATTCTTTGCTTTGTTTTGTTCCCTGCTTGGGGTTCATTGAGCTTTTTGGATCTGTAGATTTATACTTTTCATCAAATTTAGAAAATTTTTGGTCATTATTTCTTCAATTATTTTTTCTGTCCCCTCTCCTTTTTTCTCCCTGTGACCCCAGTTACACGTGTGTTGGGCCACTTGATGTTGTCCCACAGGTCAGTGATCTTCTGTTCATTTTTTAACCCAGTCATTTTCTTCTCTATGTTTAATTTTGGGTAGTTTTTATTGCTGTGGCTTCCAGTTCACCAGTCTTTCGTTTTGAAGTGTTTAATATGCTGTTAAATCCCACCTAGTGTATTTTTCCATCTTGCACTTTGTATTTTTTTTGGTTTGAGAACACCTTTTTTTTTTTTTTAAATATTCTCTTCCATTACGGTTTATCACAGGATATTGAATATAGTTCCCTGTGCTATACATTAGGGCCTTGTTGTCTATCCATTCTATATGTAATAGTTTGCATCTACTAACCCCAAACTCCCAGTCCATCCCTCTCCCTCCCCCTCTCTCCCTTGGCAACCACAAGTCTGTTCTCTACATCTATGAGTCTGTTTCTGTTTTGTAGATAGGTTCATTTGTGCCATATTTAGATTCCACATATAAGTGATATCATATGGTACTTGTCTTTCTCTTTCTGACTTACTTCACTTAGTATGATAATCTCTAGTTGCATCCATGTTGCTGCAAATGGCATTATTTTGTTCTTTTTTTTATGGCTGAGTAGTATTCTGCTATATATATGTACCATATCTTCTTTATCCATTCACCTGTTGATGGACATTTAGGTTGTTTCCATGTTTTGGCTATTGTGAATAGTGCTGCTATGAACATAGGGTGCATGTATCTTTTTTGTTTTTTGTTTTTTTTGGCTGAGTTGGGTCTTCATTGCTGTGTGCGGACATTCTCTAGTTGCAGTGAGCGGGGGCTACTCTTCGTTGTGTTGCGTGGGCTTCTCATTATCGTGGCTTCTCTTGTTGCGGAGCACAGGGTCTACGCGTGCAGGCTTCAGTAGATGTGGCACGTGGGCTCAGTAGTTGTGGCTGTGGGCTCTAGAACTCAGGCTCAGTAGTTGTGGCGCATGGGCTTAGTTGCTCCGTGGCATGTAGGATCTTCCTGGGCCAGGGCTCAAACCCATGTCCCTTGCATTGGCAGGCAGATTCTTAACCACTACGTCACCAGGGAAGCCCTCATGTATGTTTTTGAATTATAGTTTTGTCTGGGTGTATTCCCAGGAGTGGGATTGCTGGATCTTATGGTAATTCTATTTTTAGTTTTCTGAGAACCTCTGTACTGTTCTCCATAGTGGCTGTACCAACTTACATTCCCACCAGCAGTGTAGGAGGTTCCTTTTTCTCCACACCCTCTCCAACTCTTGTTATTTGTAGACATTTTTGATGATGGCCATTGTGACCAATATGAGATGGCACCTCATTGTGGTTTTGATTTGCATTTCTCTAATGATTAGTGATGCTGAGCATCTTTTCATGTTGCACATTGTATATTTTAACTCTAAAAGCTCAATTTGGGCCTTTTAAAATATATTCTATTTCTTTCATTTTCAAGCTCATGGTTTCTTTTACCTTCTTGCACATATACCTATTTTATCATCCTTTTTCCTCATTCTATCATCAGGTCATTTATGGATTCATGTATATTGATTTATTTGTCTTCTTATGGATCCTATTTTCCTCCTACTTTGCATTCCTGGTAATTTTTTTTTTTTGTGGTACGCGGGCCTCTCACTGTTGTGGCCTCTCCCGTTGTGGAGCACAGGCTCTGGACGCGCAGGCTCAGCGGCCATGGCTCACGGGCCTAGCTGCTCCGCGGCATGTGGGATCTTCCCGGACTGGGGCACGAACCCATGTCCCCTGCATCAGCAGGCGGACCCTCAACCACTGCGCCACCAGGGAAGCCCATTCCTGGTAATTTTTGATTAGATGCCAGGCATTGTAATTTTCCTTTGTTAGGTGCTAGAGTTTTTCATATTTCTTTAAATATTTTTGGCTTTGTTCTGAGCTGTAGTTACTTGGAGACAATTTGATTCTTTCAAGGTTTACTTTTAAGCTTTGAGGCAGATCCAGATCAGCCTTTAGTCTAGGGCTAATTGGGCACAACCATGAAGGCAATAGTCTTCTGAGGACTCTACTTATGCCCTATCGTTATGAAGTCTTTCCACTTGGGCTGGTGGGAAGATGAACTATTCTCATCCCTGTACAAGTCCAGGGGATTGTTCTGCCTCTTCCATTCTTTCTTCGGCCTTGGTAGTTTCCTCACACTCATGCACTGATCAGTACTTAGCTAAAGACTGGAGGAGAACCCTCTGCAGATCTCTGAAGCTCTTTACCTCTGTGCAGCTCTCTCTTCTCTGGTGTTCTAGATTGTGAATTATAGCTGTCTTGGATGCTCTGATCTCTGTGTCCCAGCTCAGAGACACTGTTGGGCTCTGAGTAGGTCTCCCTTCTCTGGATGTGGCCTGGAAACTGTCTCTAGGGGACATTGGTAGTGCTCACCTCATTTGTTTACCTTCTCTCAGAGCTCCCTATCCTGGGCTGCCTTCTATCCACTGTTTGAAAAACCACAGTTTCATTAGCGTGTGTGTGTGTGTGTGTGTGTGTGTGTGTGTGTGTGTGTGTGTGTAGATTAAGATTGGAGGGTAAATCTTATCCCTGTTACTCAATTTTGGCTGGAAATGGAAGTGCTTTGCATGACTTTGGCGAAGGGAGACAGCTGGGCAAAGTCTCCCTTTGCATTCCCCCATCCTTGTTTCTGTTATCTGGGATTAAGACACGATGGCTGGAGCTCCAGGAGCTTTCTTAGATCAGGAGGTGACTTACAGCATGGAAGCTACCTTCTAAGGATGTAGGAAAAGAGAGATGGATGGAAGCAGCCCAGGACCCAGCCATGCCAGCTCTGCACGGCCAACTTCTCAATTTCTTTTCCTTGAGAAAACAAATCCTTGTGTGTTTAATCCTCATTATTTTGTGCTTTCTGCTTTGCAGCCAACCCTGATTCTAGTGGATACAGCCCCTCATCCCATCCCACCCCAATCTTCCTCTCAAATGTCCAAAGAGTGCCCAAAGGACGTGGCTCCACAGTGAGGAGTGGTGAGGCTGGCATTGCCCCCGACCACCGCTCATTCCATCTGGCTTGGGTCTGGGCAGGTCTGGGCTTCCCTCCCACCCTCTGTAGCTGGCCCAAGGGTGGCCTTTGCTCTGGGCTCTACTTCCTGACTCTGCTCGTGCTCCTTGGATCCCACCCCCAGCCATGGTCCCGCACTCCTGGGCCCCACTCACCTTACAAGGTGCAGTGGTGGGACTTCCCTGGTGGTGCAGTGGTTAAGAATCCGCCTGCCAATGCAGGGGACATGGGTTCGATCCCTGGTCCGGGAAGATCCCACATGCCACGGAGCAACTAAGCTCGTGCGCCACAACTACTGAAGCCTGCGCGCCTAGAGCCCGTGTTCCATAACAAGAGAAGCCACCGCAATGAGAAGCCCGCGCGCTGCAATGAAGAGTAGCTCCCATCCGCTGCGACTAGAGAAAGCCCGCGTGCGGCAACGAAGACGCAACGCAGCCAAAAATAAATAAATAAATGAATGAGTAAATGAATTTTTTTTTAAAAAGGTGCAGTGGTGCAGATGGTGTGGCTGTGTGGCAGTGGGGAGGGCGGTCCAATGGGCAGAGCGGTGCAGGGGCAGAGCCGTGCAGGGGCCAAGGGTTTGGTGGTTAGGTAGCGCAGGCAGGCAGCAGAGGTGGTGCAGGTGATGTGGGTGGTGCAGCGCAAGGGTGTGGCTTTGGTGCGGATGGTCTGACTTCGCTTCTACTTCTGCCTCCTGCTGACTGAGGTCCACTGGCAAGGGTGGCTGACACTGACTGGGAATTGTCCACCCACACCCTTCTACTCACTCCCTTGCCCGCCCTTCCTCCTCGCCAAGGGAACATCTATTTGCTCTGGTCACCTGGCTTCCTGCACGCAGCCAGCAAGCCAGTCACAGCAGTGCCATTGCCCTCACCAGCAGTGGTCTGGGAAGGCCACTGGGACAGGTTGAGGAGACCAGAGGAAAGTATGCAGGGCTCTGTGGGGACCCATCAAAGAGCCTCACAGCAAAGACAGCACCTCTTTCCCCTGAAGATGTGTTGTGGATGCAGGTGACATCGGGAACCCGGGGCTACCCTAGGGCAGGTGGAAGCCAGGTCGACACGCCACGGCTAGGAGAACAGACAAACAGAAGGGTCTGAGTCCCGGTGATGCCGTCAAGGTGTGTCCCCTTCCTTGGGTGACACGCCTTCCTATGGCTTGAGGCAGTCACATCCTGCAGGTCAGTGTCCCTGGTTGTGAGGCAGGGACAAGAGTCACCATTTGCCACGTGGTCATGAGGAGCAAAGGGCCCGAGCCGGGGACCCCCAACCAGCTTGGGCACACTGTGCACCCCCGAAGTGCTTGCTTTCCTCCCTTGAACGGGAGGCGGTGTCCGTGGCAAGAAACCCTTGGGTCCTGGATGCCCACCTGGGGGCACACAGAGGACTTCAGTATTATCTGTAATGTTTCTATATTCTGCATTGAAAGAGAGAAAGAGTTGAAACAATTGGAACAAAATGCCAGTGATTGTCATGTCTGCGCGGCGCGTGCACAGCTGTGCGCTCTTTGTTCCGTGTACTTTTCCAAAAAGAAATCAGAGGCGGTGCGGAGCTGTCCTTCCTCTCTCCCCCGTGCGGGTCTGCAGGCCCACTGGCGGGGCAGGAGTGGCCCCTGCTCTGCTCGCATCGGGGTTGGTGGGGAGCACTGCCAGCCCAGCGGCCCTTGCTGGCGTCCTAGCTGCCGGCTCACGCGCCTCTCTGCAGCCCACCGTGCTCGGGGCACAGGAGCAGATGGCGCTCCAGGGGCCTCCCTGACGCCCTCCAGCTTGTCCCTGATCCCTGCCATTGTGCCGGGGCCACGCTGCCTTCCAGCAGCTCCTGGGCAAGGCTGTGCGAGGCCTGCCATGGGCTGAGAGCCGGGAGGTCCCTGCGGGGGGCCGGGGAGGGTCGGGGGAGATGGGGGCCAGGGGCGAGGGAGGGTTGGCGCTCTCCGCTGCTCCTGAACCAGCAGCTTTCAGACCACAGCTGTGTGTGCGTGTGTCGGGGGCAGGAGACACAGTCAAGAAACCTAGTGTCACTGGGGGTCCTGCTTTACTGCTTGGGGGTCAAAGGATGCCCTCAGTGGGGTCCCAAAGAGCAACTCGTAGATCCCAACACATGCACAGTGACAGGAAGCCCCAGGAGGTCCCCTGGCTCCAATCAGTGTCATGTGTCCTCAGTCCCTCCTGCACGTCTCGCTGCCCCTGCCAGGTGCCCGGGTCCGTGGGGGTTTGGCAGAGGATGACTTGGAGGAGGGGCTGGGTTGATGGCAGCAAGGTAGGGGATGGCGCAAACTGAGCATGACGGGAGTGGGTTTGGGGAGGATTGGACTCTTTGAGGGAGAAAAGTGGGGCTGGTGGGCCCGGGTGGGTCAGAGCAGGGTTCAGTCCCGGTCTGGTTCAGAGTGGCTGAGTGACCTTGGGCCAGTCATACTGCCTCTCAGCCTCGGGTTTACCCCTTCATAAAATGGGTCTAATATTGACAACTCAGGGATCAATAAAATGTATGTGAAACGTCCACCCTGGACTTCTCTGGTGGTGCAGTGGTTAAGACTCCGCCCTTCCACTGCTGGGGGTGCAGGTTTGATCCCTGGTCGGGGAAGTTCCGCATGCTGCGGGGTAGAGCCAAAAAAAAAAAGAAAAAAAAGAAAAGAAAAACCAAAAACGTCCACCCTGGTGCCTGCCTCATTCAATAATTCAATAACTACCACCCCCTTCCCCTCCTCCATGGGCGGGCTGGCCGCCCGGTTCCAAGCACCGAAACTCGCAGAGGCCCTGCCCTCTGCCTATTGAGACCATTTACTTGCTCTCTGTCTGGCCTTCTCTGGGGTCTCATGGCCACCGGGTCACCTACACGCGGAGCAGCGGACACCTTGGGAACTGGGCTGAGACATCCCATGCGCGCTGTCTCGGTCCTGGACAGGCAGCTCCGGCCTGGCCGAGGAGCCGGCTCACGTACGGGTTAAACGCTGAGCCCTTGTGGCTATTTCACTATTATTGTTGCAAAAAGAAAACCCCCACAATTCTCACACCCGTCCTCCTCAGCAGCGTCTCTGGAGGTACAAACGTGTTAACCGTGTAAAGCAAAGCTGGAGATTTCTAAGCGCAACTGAACCGCAGGACTCCTGGCCTCCATCTTCCTCCCACACGCCCCTCCCCTCCCTCCACCCTCTGTTTCCGGGCTGGGAGCGGCGCCTGAGGTCTGCAAGTCTTCGAAAAGTGATAACAGCGATCAACGTGGGCTGTGTCGCTGGAGGTTTTCTCCCCTTCTAAAATTATGGAGAGGGAAGGAAAGAGCTCCTGTCTGTCCTCCGTGGGTTGTGTTTGCCGAGTGGCGTGCTGGCTGCGTGGGACTGTGAATGTGGGCGGTGCTCACCTTCCTCGTTGCCGTAGCTTCGTCCCTGGGACAGTAGTTACACCCGGAGGCTCCTGGCCGGCCACCAAGCCAGTCATTCATAGTGCCTCTCAGATTCATAGTAGCTGAACTGAGTGATTTTGCTGCAGTGACGAGCAGAAGCCCAGCTGAGCTTTCCAGCCTCCTCTCCTGCCCACTGGCCCAGCCTGAGAAGGCCTTGCTTTTTGTGTCTATTCAGTGAACCCTGTATTTTATGGCCCTGCCCTTGGGCCTCAGGCAACCAGGAGGGATGCTCTATCTCTTATAGGACTCTTTAGGTTGCAAAGGACAAAAAAACAACTCCTCGTGGCTTCAACATAAAGGGAATTTATTGGCTCATATAACTGAAAAGTTTAGAAGCTTCAGGTCAGGCTTGATCCAGCAGCTCAAAAGACTATCACCATAACCCAACTGTATTCTGTCTCTCCACTTGTTTTCCTCTTTGGGCTCCAAATGGTACCCCTAGCAGCACCAGCTGCTCTCCTCTTGGTAGCAAAATGTCTGCCCCACATGCTTAAATCTCCCCATCACCCTATCCCGGGGCAGAGAGAGAGTCATTTTCAGTAGCACCAAACACATCCTGAATTTTCTTCTCTTATTGGCTAGAATTAGGCTACATGCCCATCCCTGACCAATCACAATAGCCGGGGCGGGGGGAACATGCTGATTGGCTTAAGCCAACCCTGGTCACTTTTTAGAGTGAGGTTGGGGTCAACTGTGGAAAACTGAGGCTCAATTGGCCAGAGACGTGGGCAGCCAAGGGAACACAGTGACAGTGCGCCGTCATTGATCGAGCATCTGTGATGCACAGGGTCTGTCTGCCGCGCTCACACGTTATCATCTCATTTAGTTCTCATGACAACCCTGGGGGTGTGTGTGTATTACAACAAGGAAGCTAAGGCTCAGAGAGGAAAGCCATGCAGCCACGGCCACACACCCAAAAGCATGGAACTGGACGGAGGGGAGCCTAGGTCTGGCCCTTTGTGCACCGCAGGGCCCTGTGCGGGAGCCAGAGCTGGCGTCAGTTAGGCCCTCAGTGCAGCACTGGCCATGCCCTCCGCCCACCCCGGGGGATCCTGAGCTTGTGAGCAGTGTCTGGATAAGCTGTCCCCATCCCACCTCAAGTACCTGCATTATCCTGCAGAGGGTTCCCTGGCCTCGGAGCGCTGGGCAGCTGTGAGGTGCCTCTCCAGAGCTGGGGGTGGGAGTGGCGGATAAGCACCCAGTTTCTTCTTCTGGCTGTGGGTTGTGCCTGAGGGTGTTCCCCACCTTCTCTCTGAGGGTCCCCTGCAAGGTGAGCCACAGTGGTAACGGATCATTGACACAGCCCGTATGAACCTGCTGCCCACCCCACTCCTTTCCCTGTGTGCTTCCTGGAATCTCCTCCCGGACAAACAACTTGCACCCAAATCCTTGTCTCAGGATTGCCTTTGGGGACCCAAACTGAGACAGCAGCAGCTGGGACTGAGTCCCTCCCGGAGCTCGAGGGGTGCATGCTGCCAGGCACACTGGGATCGACTCTCTATCCAACCCCTGGGCTCAGGGCCTGAGGACGGGGTCTGGGCATGGGGCATGCGGCAGGAGAAGATGGGGTCCAGCCCTCCAGGTCCAGCTGAGGTCAGAGGCCTGCACATTGTCCATAATCTGGCAGAAGGGGGCTCAGTGGACACTCTCCTGCGCTCCCTACCTGATGCGTAAATTCTCTGTATGGCTTCCCTGTCCTAGTCATCCACTCTGTTTGCATACCCCTAGGGATGGGGAGCTCACTACCACTCCAGCAACCTCCTCCATCTATCAATGGTGATTTCTTAGCACAAATACTGTGTGTTGGGTAAATAACTAACAAAAACAGTTATTTTAATATCAACTCTCCCAGTGCCTCCGTTTGGAGGCAAAGAGTCAGAAACACGATAATGCAGGGAACGAGGACATTAGGGAGCACTTCTGTAATCTAGTTCAGAGACAGCCAGTGGCTTGAATCCAGCCTATTGTCTGTTTTCATACATCCTGCAAGCTAAGAATGATCTTTATGTTTTTAAATGGTTGGGGAAAAAAATAGAAAGAAGATTTCATGACACGTGAAATTATATGAAATTCAAAATCCAGTGTCCATAAATAGAGTTCTACTGGAGCAAAGCCAAACGAATTCATTTACATCTCGTCTGTGGCTGCTTCCTTGCCACCGCAGCACAAGTGTTTGCGACAGAGACGGTTTGGCCCACAAAGCCTAGAATATTTACTATCTGGCATTTTACAGAAACACCATGCCGGCCCCTTGTCTACATGCCTGTGAGCAATGTCACCCCATTTTCCAGTTGAGGAAACTGAGGCACAACCGGGTCAGGGAACCCCGAATCCACACACGGCAGGACGTGAGGGGCTTGGCAGCTGGGACGGACAAAATGACCCCAAAGCCTCAGGACCTCTGACAGCCGGGTCGTCCCTCCTGTCCTAGTGAGCCCAGTGGCCTGGGCCTGCCCGGCCTGCCCTGCCCAGAGCTCCCCTGCGCTAGGGGCCAGAGCCAGCCGCAATCAGAGGCGCATTGAGGTGACAGCAGTGCACATCAGAAGAATCGATGCTGCCTTGCTGGGCAGCTGGTGACATCTCCGAAAGTGGGTCAGGCCCCAGGAGGGGAATTCCATTTTTAGCTTTTCATTAGGGCCTCATTCATTAATTCCTTCATTTAATATTTACTGAGCAGCTACTCAGTGCCAGCCCCTGTGGTTGAGGGTGGGGGGGGGTGGGGGCCATATCTGGGCCCTAAAGGCACCTGCACTCTGCTGAGGGGACGATCAGAGAAACAAGCGTGAAGTGGGTGTGTGATCCAGGCAGAGAGCACCCCCCCCTCGCTGCCTTTCAGATGAAGGCTGGACGGTCAGATGCCAACGGCCTCCCAGCTTTGAACTGGACTGAAAGGAGGATTTTGCCGGCTGGGGTGACAGGAGGGCCTGCTGGGCAGAAGGAACACTGCATGCAAAGGCGTGGAGGCGAGACAGAGTGGCACGGGCTGATGCCTGTGCAGGGTGGTGAGGCGGCACTGGGAGAGGGTCATGGGAGACACGGAGCTTGCCCTGTGTGCTGCAGGGGAAGGGGGCCCAGTGACAGCTGAGGGTGCGGTCGGGGACTGGGTCAGGCCTGCAGCTGAGAAAGCTCACCCTGGAGCCACAATGTGGAGGGGGCACTGGACACCAGAGTGAGCAGAGTCCGGAAGCAGGCAGCGGGGACGACAGGACCCACCAGCCCTCAGCCTCCAGACCAGGGCCCCAGTGCCCACCTTCCCGCTGCAGAGCCGTGGCGCCTTGGCTCCCAGCCCTGCTGGCTTTGGGGAGGCCCCCTCCTGCCTGACTTTTCTGACCTCCAATGTGCATGCCTCCCAGGACCCCACCCCTGGGGCCTGGCAGGCTCATGGCCACCGCGCTTGATTCCAGACGAAGCACAGACACATCCCGCTTCGGCCGGGAGATGGCGGGGGTGCCACCATCAGCGCCTTCCCTTCCTGAGGGCCGATGGAGGGACCCGGGGCCAGACCCGCCTTGGGGGAGGGATGACTCGGGGTTACTCAGAAGGCAGCCGCCACGCCTCTGCCTGGGAGGCCACGCTCACAGTGTTTCCTCTGATCCTGCCGAGAGCCTGGGTCGATGTGTGTCCTCCACCCAGCCCCCACCTGGGGAGAGAGCACACTGCCGCTCTCACACTTTCGTCACCTAATCATAACTCTCGCGTGACTTATGTGCCCCCGGGAGGCTGGGTCCTTGGGCCACAGTTCCCACCCTCAGCGCTGTCACCCAGGGCCCAGAAGCTGGGAGCGGGGTCACCAGACAGCCAGGGCCACGTGGCCTGGGTGGCGGGCATCTCAGGGATAATCAATGGGGTGGAAATGGGCTTCCTGGAGCTCGGCCAGAGCCTGCATCCGCACTGTTGGTTTCCAGCCTGGGGCAGGGCCCAGGGAACACGTGCCTGGATGGAGGGAGGGTAGAGAAATGTGGGAGGCCGCCAGTGACTGAGGAGAAGGGGAGGCCCCAGGCAAGGCTCCAGAGGCCCCTCTTCACGATCCTTGGTCCCAGGTGGACTTCCTGAGCACCCCGGGCTGCTCGCGAGCCCCTCAGTGGCCGTGAGCCCCGGCTCCTGACACTGTAGGTGAGGGGTCCCATCAGGCCCGGGGGTGGACCCCCTGCCTACCCACCATCCCCTCCTTGAGTTGAACTACCTGTTCCACCTTCTGGGTGTGGCCCAGGTATTTTTCCGGTGGGGAATCGCCACGGCTCCAGCAGCAGAAAAATAGGGTTGAGTTTGAGTCACCTCAGAGGCTCTGGCGGCGTGAACGGGAGAGCATGTCCCCAGAGGTTCTGAGTCTGCGGGTGAAGCGCCCCCCAAGCAGGAGTCAGCCGGAGCTCCGGGAAGAGACCCTCTCCTCTGTGCTGACGGTCGGGCGGCCTGGCATGGGAGGGGGCCGTGCGGAGCTGAGGGCCATGCCCCGGGCCGTGCCCGCCCCTGTCCACCACTGTCACCATCATCACAGCGGCCGGCTGTGTCATGGAGAGCAGGGCAGGCGCTGACGCCTCTGGGCACGTGCCCGGGAAGCCCCCACCTCAGTTGCCTTCAAGTCACGACGGTGGTTGTCTCAAGGAGAAGAAGTTTCTAGAAGGATCTCTCGGGGAAAGGCTTCGATGAGCTCCTTCATCTCTTCTGGGATCTCAGCACCCAGACTGAACTTTCTTTTGGGTCCCGTCCCTCCCCCTGGTTTTCCATGGTGAGTCTGAGGTGGACTGAGGTCACCAGGTCAGTAACCCTGTACTTTACGTTCAAACTGGGACACTTGTTACTAATAGGTCGGAGAGACAGGGGAAACCGAGGCAGACTGTGTCCATCCCCACCCCAGCCCTTCATCCTGTCTTGGGAAGGGATGCCCCTACCCAGGCTCAGTTCTGTTCCCCCCACCACATGATTCCCTGCCATCATTCGTGGGGCCTGTGCATCACGCCCCCATTCATTCATTCAGTAGCTGTTCTCTGTACACCTACTGTGTGCCAGGCTCTGATGTGGCACCTGGGGACATCGCCTTGAAGAAGCACCCCCGCCCTCACGTGTTAGTAGGGAAGACAGGCATAAGTCAACCAGCAAATCAATCGTGAGCGGGTGTAGGGGGAGCGGTCACTCCTGGCCCTCTATTTGGACCTGGAGACTGCAGTCAGGGGAAGCGTCTCTGCAATACAAAATTTCCCATCTTAACTGTCTTCAGGTGTTCAGTTCAGTGGGATTAACTAAATTCACAGGGTTGGGCAACCATCGCCACCATCATGCCCCAAAAGTGAGGGCCGAGTGGGGAGAGCGCTCCGGTAGCAGGAAGGTCGTGTGGCGGTTTTGGAAAGAAGAATCTGCCGCTCTTGGCAGTAGGGGAGGAGAAAGGAAGCGAGCCCCGGCCGCCCAGGGTGGCCCCAGGCCAGCTCGGTCCCTGGTTCCTGGCCATGCAGAAGCCTTGGTCCTGATACGGGCTGAGGCGGGGTAGGTTTGGGGCAGGACAGCGTCTCTCATTGGCGTGGGGGGCGGGGGGGCGGGTAGAGGATGAGAACCCACCTACCAGCATCCACGCAGAGCATCCATCGGGACCGGGACCTACGACCACCACGTCCACAGGAGGGGCTGCTCTAGGACGCTCTTGCCCGGGAAGATAAGACAAGCCGGTGGATAACTTCCTCATGTGCTTTCCACACTCCCTTTGCTGCTGTCTTCTGTTTATAAGCAAGTCAGGGTCCCGCCCACACTTGGAGGCGTGAACACCAGGAGGTGTGATCTCAGGATCAGCGGCAAGTCTGTCAACCACAGGATGACGTGTGAGCATCAAGTTATCCACACAGTGGGTCGCTCAACCCACCCCCTTCACAGGACAGCGGGTGCCCATATGGACCCACGTTTCCTTGTCGGGTCAGCGGATCCCTCAAAGTGGGGAGGGCTGCTCACTTATGGATCCACTGTTTACTCGTCAAGACCCACTTTCAGACCCTCCCCTCACTGTGTCCACCCATCCTAAGCTGTTATAGCAAAACCTTGACCAAGATTCCTCCAAAAATTAAACATAGCATTACCAAATCCAGCAATTCCATTTCTGTGTGTATACGCAAAAGAATTGAAAGCAGGGAATCAAATAGATATTTGTACATGCTTGTTCACAGCGGCGTTATTCACAATAGCCAAGAGGTGGGAGCAGCCCACGTGTCCATCGATGGCTATGTATAAACAAGATGTGGTCCATTCATATGACGGAATATTATTCAGCCTCTCAAAAGGAAGGGAAAATTGACACAGGCTACAACATGCATGAACCTTGAAGACACTATTCTAAGTGAAATAAGGCAGTGCGAAAGGACAAATATTGTATGATTCCACTTAGATGAGGTCCTCAGAGGAGTCAGATTCATAGAGACAGAGAGCAGAATGGTGGTTGCCAGGGGCTTGGGGGAGGGGGCTGGGGGTTCGTTTTTAATGAGGTTTCAGTTGGGGAGTTTCAGTTTCAGTTTCAGTTGGGGAGGATGAAAAGAGTTCTGGGGACTTCCCTGGTGGTCCAGTGGTTAAGACTCCGCACTCCCAACGCAGGAGGCTGGGGATCGATCACTGGTCAGGGAACTAGATCCCGCGTGCCGCGACTAAGATCCCACGCGTGGCAACAAAGATCCCGCGTGCCGCAACTAAGACCCAGCACAGCCAGATAAATAAATAAGTAAAATAAATATTTAAAAAAAGAAATGAGTTCTGGGGACAGATGGCTGCCCAAGCATGTGAATGTACTTAATGTCACATAAAAATGGTTAAGATGGTAAATTTCATGTTATGTGTAGTTTAAAAAAATCCTGAGGGAAAACAAAACAAAACAACCTTTGCCAACCCCTGCATTGAAAGGGTTGTCTTAAAATCACCCAAGCCCAGACCCCCAACCCCTATAGGTATTAGTCCCTCAACTCCCCCTTCCGAGACGCAACAAAGACTGTCCAGGTAGCAGGTAGCAAGAGGTAGGAAACCTGGCTTTGCTTCAGAACAAGTTATTCCGGGGCTCTTTTCTTTTGGGCAATCGGCAGTGCCTATATTATATTATATATAGGAGTATATATAGGTAATACATATAATATATTCCCAGAATGTCAGAGTGCGAGAATGGGGGTGCATACGTTGGGGGGTGCATCGCTGTGCTGGTACAACTTGGAGGAAGCCCCGCCTTTGTTCTCTCTCCTGGGATGACTTCAGAGAGGCCGCCTGAAAACACTTGTCTGGAACATATGTCTGGGGGATGGAAGGGAGAAAACACTGTCCACAGGTTCCCGTCGCCCATTGGCCAAAGCAACTGGGAAGATCTCTAAGCTCTAGGCAAACTGGAGAAGGGAAGTCTGATTGCCCTGGGTGTGTGAGGGACGGAGCCAGGGAGGGTGGGAAGCTGCAGTTTTGCAGGGAAACTGGCAGGCTGGTCCGGGCAGGGCTTTCCAAGAGCAGTGGGAGGGGTGCTGGCGCTCCCTAAAGGAACACCCCTTTTTTAAAAAAAATTATTTATTTTTGGCCGCATTGGGTCTGCGTTGTTGCGCGCGGGCTTTCTCTAGTTGCAGCGAGCGGGGGCTACTCTTCGTTGCGGTGCGCGGGCTTCTCATTACGGTGGCTTCTCTTGTTGCGGAGCATGGGCTCTAGGCGCGCGGGCTTCAGTAGTTGTGGCTCGCGGGCTCAGTAGTTGTGGCTCGCGGGCTCTAGAGCACAGGCTCAGTAGTTGTGGTGCACGGGCTTAGTTGCTCCGCGGCATGTGGGATCTTCCTGGACCAGGGCTCGAACCCGTGTCCCCTGCATTGGCAGGCGGATTTTAACCACTGCGCCACCAGGGAAGCCCAGGAACACTCCTTTTTAAATGAGGGTGGAGCCTTAACGATTTGGGTCCCTGAGGTGGAACCAGAATTAGCAGCGTTTGAGCTAAAAACGAAGGCCCCTTAGGGAGGGCGGGCTTTTAGAAAAAGCCTAATTTGTTTGGGAAACTTTCCTAAAATAACACTGTTCAGAAGAAAGATGAGAGCCCAGTTGTGCAAACAGAGAGGAGTTTAGCATGTGTGCCCGCTTGTGCCCCGCCAGCTCAGCACGTGCTGGACTCGGAGGCCAGGCTCCCGGGGGGGGGGGGGGGGCGGGTGGTGACATGAATGAGGCCTTCATTCAGAAGCCAGAGCCGCCCCCCCCTCGCTTTTCTGAAGGATGTACAGACACAGAAACGGGCTCCGGGGCCATGAATGGGGCACTGATCAGCCATGTGGATCCTGTCTATAATCCTTTCTAATGGACTGTTCCTTTTTTAACGACTCTCGGGTTTCACTTGGTGTTTCTGTATTTCTAAAGCAGGAGACCGCCTCCTGCCCCCCTCACACACCCCGGGGTCTGGGGGGAAGCAGGAGCTGCCACTGGGAGAGGTCTCCATTACTACAGAGCACGGCTGCCTGCCTGGGGCTTTTGGGGCACTGCAGGCTCGAAGCTGGGGATCCACGAGGCTGTCTCCACCCTGGGGCGAGGAAAAACAAATGGGGAAGTTGTGTCCCTTCTGCCCTTCCTGGAAGGAGACTGCTGTGATGTTTGGCTTATGTCACCTCTGTGAAAAGGACTCTGAGTCCAGAAAGGCAAGGTGACTTCCAAGGCTGATTGAACTCTGGGTACCAATAAAGCCTCCCCAAATTCTGCTACCCTGTGTCCCCCTTAAGCCATCTCCATCCGCGGGATGGCGGCAAGGTCAAGTTTACCGGCAGCTGCAAATGCCAACGTGTTTGTAATTGCTTCCAGAGGACCGGTGGCCATTGCAGGAGTCGCTCTGGAGCCAGGCCTACTGCCAAGCTCTCAATCATCGTCTGTAAGCCCCCCGGCAGCTCTCCCCACACTCCCGAACCCACCAAGCTTGAAAACTGAAACTGTATTCCTAAGCTTGGCTGCAGAGCCTGGCCCCAACTGACCAGAGGCCCCGTGGTCTTTATCGAGGACGAGGGGGGAATATGCACTCATTTCAGTGTGGAGATACTGACGTTTGATTCCGGGGTGCTCCCCCAGGTCCTGCTGGGGTGTCAGACAATAGTTGGTATGTGTACTTGATGACTCTCTGAATCTAAGAATTCTAAATCCTACAGGGCATCTGGCCTTGAGGGTCTAGATGAGGGATTTGGGCCCTTCTTGTTTCACAGAGGGGCCTGTGAGATATTGGAGTCAGAAAGGGAAGCTGGGATTTGCTCCCAGGCCTGTGAGACCCCAAAGCCGGGCACTTTGTAAGGCTCCTGTGAACCCAAATCCCGTCTGGCCCCCAGGTCCAGACTCAGCGCCAAGGAAAGGGTTTGTCTGGCTTTCTCTGGCCGTGTGGGCTTTGGGAGGTCACAGGGCTGTGTTCAGCTCGTTCAATGCCATCAAACATTATTAGTAAGTGACCACTGTCACCACGGTCACAGTTACTCATGGCCCAGAGGACAGTGGCACCATTTTACAGTGAGACCCAGGACTCCTGTCACAGTGCTCACAGGAGGCCCAGCCTGGAGGAGAAGCGAGTCTCTGGGCTTCGTCCCAGTTGGGCAGAAGTTTCCGCTACGTCCAGGAGGCAGGGGAAACTCATTAAACAAGACTATTTTAGATGCCTCTGGGACCAGGAATGGGTCTGACCTGGCCGCTTCCCCCAGGGAGCCCCGAGTCTACTTCAAGGGCGAGCTGCAGCCGGCAGAGGGGCAGAGCCAGCGTAAGGCGGGGCACCTCCAGGGCCCGACCAAGGGCTCTATGAGCCCAGGTGTCTGTGGCCTCACGCTGTACCCTCCCCGCTGCCTGGAGCCAGGGGGGAAGGCCAGCCAGGGAAGGGGTGAAGAGGAAGCAACCTCTGCTGGTTAACCCGTGCCAGGAGCCGTCAGCGCCTCTGGCCTTCCAGGCCCCCCTGTAATTCAGGAGAGCGGCTTTTTGCAAGTGCTAACTTTTAGCTCTTGCGTTCATGTGGAACCTGGAAATTAATTAGCTCAGACATGAGCTCCGCAGCATAAAAAGGATCCTCGTTAGTAAAATGTTGCCCTTTGGCTGGCGGTGGTTGGCTGCTGGAAGTCAGAATGTAGAGCTGCAGCTGGGCCGACAGTGATGGTGGGAAGGCCACAGCAGGTCCCCAAACCCTCCAGCTCAAGCCCACCTCCCTGCCAGAAAAGGTGTTCCAAAGCCAGTCAGCACCTGGGGGTGTTCCTGAGCATGAACCTAATGGGGATTTGGGGAATATCACAGCAGGCTTCCAGGGGCCCCAGGCTATGCACTAAGAAACCCTACAGTGGGAACCTCCTTCGGATGGGGGCCAGGGAGGGCCTATATATGGTGACTTAGATAGTGACGGTTCAGCAGGAACCCAAAGTAGGAGTCAGTTAGCCAGGCAAAGGGCAGAGGGAACAGCATTCCAGGCAGGGGAACAGCCCTTGCAAACACCCTGAGTCAGAAATAAGCTTGGCAGAAAGCCAGGGTGGCTAGAGCACAGGAGTGAGGAGCGCATGGCAGAGCCTCAGGGGGGCGAGGACCAGCCTAGGTGGGGCCTCGGAGGGCTGCTGGGGTGTTTGCTCTTCTCTCTGACTTCATTCTAAGAGCACTGGGATTCTGCAGGGGTCGGGCAAGGGAATAAAGGCCCAGGCATCTTCCCCAATGACCCCCCCCTCCTCCAGCACCCTCTCCAGAGGAGGAGAATTAGCTCATCCCCCCTCCCAGCCCCCTCCCCCACGGTGCCGCATCTGGCTCCATCACCATCATCATTGTGGGTAATTGCTAGGTGGGCTGGGCATACGCTTTCTCTTCTGCTGAGCCAGCGAGCAAGCGATAATCACAGCTTTTCACACTCCTCCCCCCCCACCCAGCACCCTGGCCCCAGCTCCTCTCAGATCCTTTATTTGGCAAAGCGCAGAGGAGACTGAGCAAAGTGGCTCAGGGATTAAGAGCTAGGAGGGTCCTGGGAGACCACTGAAGATGGGTCAGGTGCCACGCCAGTCTTCCCAGTGATAATGGTGACGATACGAAGAGGCAGCCAGTATTTACTGAGCTGTCACTATACTCAGGCCCAATTATGTGCATTTCCTCATTCATTCTGTACTTCAAACCTGACGAGATGGGGCCATCATCAGCCCATTTTACAAAGAAAAGAGAGATGCGAAACGGTGGAGCACCTTTCCCAGGCCACGCTGCCTGGCAGCCCTCCCCACTTCCTCAACCACTGCCCTGCTCTGCGGGTCTGCGTTAGCACCGACCACCATTTGCGCCCACTCAACAAGGGGCTCCTACACACCCCACTCGCACCAGTTGGGGCTGAGGCCTTATTATGTGGGCCTTGCCCCAGCCTCCACGGGGGGCGGCCCCAGGAAGGCCACGTGCCCCACCCATGGCCCCAGCTGATTGGCCTAGGACAGACGCTCGCCTGGAAGGCAGCCAATCCGCATGGCAGGGCGGGGCATGCAAAGACGGGCAGGACCAATCAGATTCCAGTTCTCAGGCCTGGAGGGGAGAAGCAGAGAGGGGCTTTGGCCCAGACCTTGCCCAGAGGGCAGGTGTGCAGAGAGGGTCCGAGGTGCGGGGGAAGCCAGACTCCAAGGCCGAAGGGAGGAGAGGAGGAGGCTGGCCCACTCCCGTCCTGGCCTGCGTGTTTGGCTGTCCTGGGTCCTCCAGGAATGAGGAGGTGACCGCAGGGACAGAGGCCACACCCTGCCATCCAGCAAGGAGCCTGGGGCCGCCAGACGTCCTGCTGCTGCCCCACCAGTCCCCACCTCCCAGCCTGCAGACCCCGCTGGATGTGACGGGCAGCCAGCCCCCCATGAGCCCCGGTGGGGGTCACTATTGCCTCTGCTCCATGGTGGCAGCTGAATGCAGTTCCGCGTCCCTTCAGCGGCCAGAGGCTCTGACCCCACACTTCAAAGAGCCGCGCCAGGACCCTTGTAACAGCGACGTGAGGAAGGAGCTGTTGTCCTCACTTTAAGGCCCACGTGCATTATTAGGGATCATGGGGACTCCCTCACCCGGGAGGAGTGAAGCTGGAACGGGGGATGGCAGAGCGGGCAGGCAGGGGCTACGGAACAGCCGATTCTTAAGAACCGCAACTACGGCTGCGAACCCATCCTGAGGCTGCCCTTCCTCTGAAGCCTCCCCGGCTTGCTGCCCCCTCCCCTTCCCTGCCCCGCCTGCCTCCAGCCTGCACTGCAATGGAGGGCAGGGCCGGGGTTTCTGTTTGAAGGATTCTCATGCATTTTAAAGTTTGCCTTCACGCTGATCAAGAAAAACCAAACCAGAAAGGCTGATGTGCAGCTGACGGAATAAATGACTGCCTGCCTTCCAGAGCTGGCGAGGAGGGACCGGGGAACTGATTAGCTGCTGCGGGGGGCGGGGTCCTCAGAGATGCTGCGGTGTGTGTTTGTACGGACGGCAGGTTGGCATGAGTACCTTGAGGCTGCCGCCCAGGTGGGGAAACGTTCGATTTCGGGTTGGTTTGTATTGCTTTTGGCCAAACCTTTTCAAGAACGCAGGAGCAGAGACCTTCTGGGAGGGCCAGAGATCAGGGCGGTTTCTTTCAGGAATGACTTAAATGAGAGGAAGCCTCAGGCGATGCGTCTTGGGGTCGGTTTAACCTGTGGCGTCGACATGGATGGCAACCCTGATTAGCAAGAAGGCTGACTGGGGACCCGGGGCCTGGCCCTTGCTCATGGGGCCTGTTGGCAGCCCCTGCCTTCCCTGATCTGGCCCAACCCAGCTCTCACTAAGGCTGCACCTGTAGGTCACCTCTTCCCCTGACCCTCCACGTCAGGTGCGTCAGACAACATTGGGGGCCAGCTGCAGCTCGCTCCACCCCTCCCAGGAAAAGGGAGACCTCAGATGGAAACCCTAAACTCTTCTGAATTATAGACAATTAAGGCACTTGGTTTTCTTTCACGCCCTCTGCCCCATGCCCTGGCTGCTCTCTGAGCACAGGCTTCCTGGGCGTTTGGTGCCTGCGTTGCTCGTACAGCCTCCCCGACTAGACCTTGAAACCCTGCGGCCTGATGCAGCACCGCATCCCAGTGCCTCCTTTCCAGATGCCCCTGTCTCCAAACTACGCATGTTCAAATCAGCTGAAGCAACCAAACTCGAACACCCGTACCTCCCAGGAAACCCTTTCCTTTCCGGTCTCCTTGGCTTTGCTCCAGCTGTAGCTGCCACCCAGGACACTGTTCCTGAGGCTTGGCCGCTTCTGATCTAACCCATCTTTCAAGGCCTACTCAGGCCATCTCCTCCTGAAGGCTGACCTCCATCTACTTGTAGGGGCATGGCTCCACCCTGGCACTCTGGCAGCTCCGTACAGCTCCACAGAAGCCGTGTATACAAGGCCGGACCACAGCTGATCTAAAGCCTGGCGGGACGTCCTGTTGTCCTCCTGGAACAGGAGGCTTGGGGGCTTGTGAGGAGCTGCCACGAGGCTGTTTCCCATTCCCCGCCCCACCTATCAGGGCGGCCGGCGTGAGACGTGAAACTCTTATCCCCTCCCAGGTTCTGACGGGGTCTAAAAGCTTTTACCCCTCCCCCAAAGGGTACAGCTGCAGGCCATAAAAAGGCTCGTCCTTAGCAGGGTGTCCACTATCCGTGTTGCGGTCATTGCCCCATTTGTTTTGCTGTTCCCCTGTATGACGGTCGAGCGGAGCTGACGCCATTGGCTGCTCTCACTTTTGCTGTCTGTGGAAGGAATAAGTCGTTTCTTTGCCAGCTGAATCTCTTAGCTTTCACCTCTTGACACAACCTGAGGTGTCAGGATCTGGGATCCCAGAGCAAAGAGCTTGTCCCTGACCCTAAGCTTATGATACTTCACACCCAGGGGCCCCAGTGACACAATCATGATGAACCATAGACGCTTCAAGGCTGGGATGGTAGTGGTGGTGACAGGCCTACTGCCTGCCGTTTATAAGGTAATGGGCGAGGTGCCTGCTAAGGCCCTGACGTGCAGCCCTAGCAGGCTGGGTGCCATTATTATTTCCATTTTTCTAATGTGGTAACTGAGGCACAGAGGGGTTGATAATTTGCCCAGGGTCACACAGCAGTGAGTGAGTGATGGAGAAGAGAGTTAAGTCCCGGAGGTCTGGCTTCTGAACCTGCACCTTTGACCTACATGTGGGTCATCGTCTGCCCCCACCTGGGCTGATTCTGTATTCCTTTTTCTCGGACCCTGAATGCTTGGCCCTTGTTTTCGTCTGCTTGAGCTGCTATAACAATGACCATAGTCCGGGTGGCTGAAACAACAGCTCTGCCGGGAGCGGGTGGTACCCCCCACAGCTCCTGACAGCCCTGCACCCATGGCTTTTGTTGGAGGCCACCTGGCCTGTTGAAACCTAGGTGGTGGCCTTGATGGTCTCTGAATCACCTTGGGGACCATTCTCCTCTTTTCTTTTATCCTCCCAGTTTTATTTATTGAGAAATAATTGATATACATCACTGTATATGTTTAAGGTGTACAGCGTGATGGTTTGATTAATGTATATTTTGAAATGATTACCACACTAGATTGAGTTAACGTCCGTCATCTGATACAGATACAATAAAGACAAAAAAAGTGTTCTTCCTCGCAATGAGAACTCTTAGGACCAACTCTCTTAACAACGTCCCTGTACGTCACACAGCAGTGCTAAGTATAGGCGTCACGTACTACATCACATCCCTGGTACTTATTTATCTTGCGGCAGGAAGTCGGTGCCTTTTGACTACCTTCTTCCAATTCCCCTTCCTCTTTTCTTGAAGAATAGTGCACATTCGCAGCTGAACAGCTTTACCGTCCTGTCCTACAGAATCTAAGTAGTCCACAGCTTTCCTTCATTCTGTCCCATCTCCATCCCCTTCGGTTCCAACTGGGCTGGCTGGTTCACACCTGCAGTAAGGGCTAGTCAGCCACGCCCACAGGACTCTTCCCTACACGCTTTCTCGTTTTGTACAATATGGAACAGGCGGAGACTTTTCTAGATATTTAAGTTCTGGCTCCTTTTTGCTTAATAATTCCTTCTTCAATTCACTTCTGTCTCCTCTCATTTTACAGTCAGCAGTCGGGAGGAACCACTCTGCTTAGGCATCTCCTCAGGTCAATGGCCAGTTTCATCCCCTGCAGGTTCTGCCTTCCACGAAACACTAGAACACGGACATAATACAGCCAAATTCTTTGCCACTGTGTTGCAGGATCAACTTTTCTCCCTTGTTCAGTAACACGTTCCCCATTTCCATCCTCAAGTCCCCCTTCACCTTCACAGTTCTACCAACGTTCTGTTCGTGATTATCTGGGTGCTTTCCAGGAGATGGAGGCTTGCTCTACAGCTCTCCTCTTTTCTTTCTGAGGTCTTAACAGAATCACCTTTCACTGTCTGCTCGCAATATCAGCTTTTTCTAGCATGTTCTAGCAGAACTCTTCCAGCCTCTTCCCATTACCTGGTTCCAAAGCTGCTTCTGCATGTTTCAGTGTCTATTACAGCAGCACCTGACTTCTCAGTACTAATTTCCGTCCTAGTCAGCTCGGGCTGCTGTAATAAAATAGCACGGGTGGCGTGGCTTACACAACAGATATTTATTTCTCACGGTGATGGAGGCTGAGAAGTCCAGGATCCAGGTGCCGGTTGATCTGGTCCCTTGTGGAGGCTCTCTTGCAGATGTCTGCCTTCTTTCTGTACCTCCCATGGTGCTGGGGATGGGGAGAGGGAATGAATTCTCTGGTGTCTTCTTAGAAAGGCACCAATCCCATCCTGGGTCCTCTATCCTCACGACCTCGACCTTATGTAAACCTAATCACCTCCCCAAGATTCCCTGCCTCCAAATACCATCATGTGGGGGACGAGGGCTTCAACAAACGAATTTTGGGAACACACAAACATTCAGTCCATAGCAGCCCTATAGCCAATGCTTAGGAGCCCCATCTTGCTTTGAATTTTAGCTGAATTGGCCTCCGGGTCACTGTGCAATAGGTATTGTCATCCCCTTTGTAGGAATGAGGACTGGAGGCTCAGAGAGGCCGGCCAACCCGCCCAGGGTCACACAGCAGCTGCGCAGAGAGAAAAGAAGCAAAGTCCGAGGCTTGCTCCCCGTTGTCTCCTGGGATGCTGTCGGGGTTCTCCACTGTGGCCCACTCACTGTGCTCCTGATTTGGGGGAGGAGTTGTGGAGAAGAGGTGGCGTGACCAGCGGTCAGTACCTGCCGGCCGTACAAGATGTGCTTGAAATATCCCCAGACCCTTCAGAATCAAGGCTCTACTGAGCCATGAAGGGAATGCCCACACCCTCCTACCTGGAAGAAGGAGAAAGGTAAAGGTTATCACCAAACAGGGAACGTAGCGACAGCCAGCCAAGGAGGACCCAGCCCCTGGATGGAGGCACAATGCAGAAAAGTCCCTGGACCCACCCCCCGCTTCCCGTCCTCTGCCTCTCATTGGCCCCACTGATCTAAAGGGCCACCTCAAATATGGACCCCAGTCATCAGAGGCCCAAGCCCCCAGCACCCTCCACTCTCTGGTCCTTATATCCATTCTGAGTCCCCCCAAGAATGTTTAGACTCAGAATCTGGTGATGAGCACATGCGTCTGTTTTGCTCTTGACAATCCAGTATGTTATTATATATGCTTTTTGGTGTCTTTTCTGATGTGCCTTTGGTGCGAGGGTCTTTCCTTATTGTGTGATTGAACCCTCCTGAGGACCCTGGTGGGCGTCGTGATCCCTGTTTCGCAGATGAGGAAACAGGACTCAGAGAGGGTAACTGGCTCACTCAGCGCTTCCCAGCTAGGAAGCAGTAGAGCCTAGATCCCAACCCAGGACGTGCTGACTCCAGTGCCTGTGTTCCTGGCCTCTGTGTCCATTTGCCTCCCCTCCCACAGGTCCGACAGGCTGCAGATAGCTTACTTCTCAGGCAGCGAGGGCGTAAGATGTGTGGAATTTCGACTAGACAGCTTAGCAGGGGAGTGGTACTCTCCATCCCGTTTCCCTTGGGGACAGCGCTCTGGTCCCGCCCACCTGCCCAGGACGGCTCCTCATGAGACAGCCCCTGCAGCTGGACTCAGCCGTGTCAAAGTCTTGCTGGAAGAGCTCACCCAGGCAGGCTGGCTCTTGCCCAGGGCTGGCGTCTCAGTGGCCGGGCTGCTGCTCTGAGCCTGGCAAAGGCATTGGGAAGCCAGCGCTGGGGGCCGAGGATCACAGCGGACCAGTGAGCTGGCCACAGGACAGACAGCCCAGGAGCCCACCACGAGATGCAGAGAGAACACACAGGTGTTCCCTCTGGATGTCTGCAGGGGTTGGGACTGTCCCACTCCCGGCCCCAAACCAAACCCTCAGACAAAGCAGTTGGGATGGGCAGGGCGGTCTGTTAGAGACACGCTTTCATGTCATTTGCAGCGAGAGCAGCCAGCTCTTCCCCGCAGACTGGACGCTAACGCAACGAATGCTCCAGCATCAGCCTGGTGTGGGCCCGCCCCTCCTCCCCTCACCCCCATTCACGCTGCCATTAGCTGCCCTTTTGTAGAGCAGAAGGCTCTGGGGTTATGGGCCCTGCCCAAGCGCACAAAAACCTTGGCCCCAGCACAGGGGTGTCTGCGGTAGAGAGTCCTCTTCTACTGGCCCCTTTGTCGGTAGCTCATCAGGAAACAGAGCGAGCCGGGTTATGTGGGGAAGAGTCAGGAGGCACCGGCGAGTCACTTGTTTCAGAGTGGGTTCCTCGTTCTGCCGGCGCCTGAGTGACGGAGCCTATACTTTGCACATCACGATTATGAAGGGCCGCAATTGGCCTCTTGGCTTCTGAAGGTGCGGAGGATTCAGCTGGGGCTGTGAGCATCCTCGCGCTGAATCACCCCCTCATCATCTCTGTCCCCGCCTCCTCGCCCAAAGACCCCCTCCCTCACTGCAGCCCCCGAGCTGGGGCTCTGTCCCTGGCAGGACTGGAATGTGACAAGCCCATCATTCCACAGTGGGGAAACCGAGGCCGGGAGAGGGGAGGTGACTTGCCCGAACCTGGACCAGAGGGGACCCAGCGGCAGCTCCCCGGCCCAGCCCGTGTTCTCTGGGCTGGGGAGTCGTGAACTCAAGGATGGCCTGCTGCCTTCAAAGAGGCTTATGGGAGTAGGGTAGGGAACTGGTGGCTTCACCCCCCGAATATTTGCAGGGGGACTTCTAGGACCCTGAGGCTGGAGAGAAGGGAAAAGGGTTCTACTGAGGGCATCCCTGTCCGAACATGTGTAGGGATGAGTGAATGATGGTCATAATCAGGTGACAATAGCAAGCTCGCTGTGTGTGCTGGGCGCTGTGCAACCCTGGGGCCATTCTTGACTCCTCTGTTCCCTCACACCCTGTATCCAGGAGGCAGGTTGCTCTCTTGGCGCTCTGTATCCTAGGGCAGCACTGCCTAGTAGAACTTTCGACGAGGAAGGACACTGTCTGTGCTCAACTGCATGGCTACTGACCACTTGATGTGTGGCCAGTGTGACCAAGGAACTGATTTCGTTTTCCTTTAATTTTAATTAACTTAAATAGCCACCTAGGGCTAGTGGCTACCATATCGGACAGCATTGTTCTAGATAATATCCAGAATCTGACCGCCTTTCCCGCCTCCTAGACGCCCACCGTGTCCCAGCCATCATCTCCCCTTCGAGTCTCCTTTGCCCTCCTGCCTTTGCCCCTGCAGTCTCTTATCCAATACGTCTGCTCAAAACCCTGCAGTGGGGCCACCTCCCCAGGCCCTCACGTGTTCTGCAGGCCCCTGTTATCCTGCTGTTCCTCTGATCTGCACACCTCGCCCTCTCCCCTGCTCTGTCCCACTGCCCTTACCTCCTTGCTCTTCCTATACACATAGTCGTGCTCCTGCCTCAGGACCTTTGCACTGGCTGTTCCCTCTGTCTTGAGACTCTTTCCTTAGTAGCTACATGGCTCGTGGCCTCTCCTCCTTCAAGCCCCTCATCAAACCCCACTTTCTCAAAGAGACCTTTCCTGACGACGGGTAAGGGACATAGATTGGCAATGTTCCCCCTTCTCCTTCTAGACGTTGTATTTTTCTTCAAAGCATTTACCACCACCTGGCATTGTAAGGTTTTCTGATTTGTTTATTTTCTACCTCCCCCGACTAGAATGTAAATTCCATGAGGGCAAGTTTATCCCCTCTGTTTTGTTCATCGACGTATCCCATGCTTCAGGAACTGCACCTGGCATACAGTAGATGCTCAATAAATGCCAACCGAATGGAGGAAAGATGATCTCAGTGCTCACTGTCGCCCAAGAGGAAGGTGTCCTTACTCCCAGGTTACAGGTGAGAAAATTGAGGCTGGGGGGGTCAACTTTAAACCGAGGTCCATGCAAATGGGAAACCCACCTGCACAGCCGCCATGTTCAGCAGTGAGACAGAGCGACTCATTCCACCTTGGGGCCTCAGTTTCCTTGCCTGGGAGTCCATGTGTCACATGAGGGGTCTCCACAGGCTCTGGGCCGAAAGGGGACTGACCGCGGCCCCATGTTAGGGGGAAGTCTTGCCAGACAGTGCAGGAAAAGCATGTCCTCTGCCTGGCAAGCTGCCCCCTGGGCAGACGAGAAGAGGGGTGTGTGGGGTGTGGCCAGTGGCAGGAGCCGGGGTCTGGACCAGGGTGTTGGCTTCCACAGGGTTCTTATAAAGCACCTTAAGCTTCCTGTCCCTGACTTCCACACCCAGCCATTTCCATTTTCTCCTGCTGCCATGGGGTGTGGAGAGCAGCATCTGGGAACCGAGGCTGGGGCCGATTCCTCGGCAATGTCGCCCTGGGGGGTGGCTGGACAGGGAATGGCCAGGAGGAGTGGTGGACCGAGGCTACGAGAGTCAGGCCTCGAATGCCGAGCTCAGATTCTGGGACACGTGTGAGAGGTACGAGGAGAAAGGAACAGGGAGGGGCCGACATCAATTACGCACCTGCTGTGTGCAATGTGGGGCTGGCCATGGGCTCTCTCACTTAGTTCTTATGACTCACCACAAGCCAGTATTCCCACTGCTTTCATTCGTTCACTCATTCATTCATTCATTCACCATGTGCCAGGTCTGCTGACAGCTGATCCAGTGCTCTTATCCAAGGGTGAGACAGAGGCAGGGAGCTGTGAGGACAGGTGGCCACAGGGTGGCCCTGTCCAGGGGGTCCATCGAGAGAAGGACACTGAGACTCAGAGAGCTGAGGGGACACGCCCAGGTCTTGGGGCTCACAGCCTGTGCCCCACCCCCCGGTGCCTCGGGCTGGGCAGGTGCAGCCTGGGTAGGGATGCCCAGAGTCCCCTGAGCCCAATTTCCCTGGGCTCCAACAGCCAAGGCTGCAGCTCTCACTTTCCCCATCTCGGCAGAGCAGAAAGACGGGCTGGTTGCTTTCCTTCCCGGGTTTCGGGGCTGTCCTCTTTGCTCTGTCTCTGACTCAAATGCTAATCTCTCTGGAAACAACCAGAAAGAATGTTTTGCCAGCTCTCTGGGCATCCCTTAGCTCAGTCAAGTTGACACGTATAAAGCGGTCACATTTTCCTCCAAAGTCCATAGTTTACATTGGTGTTCACTCTTGCCGTTGTTCATTTTATGGATTTGCACAAATGTGTAATGACATGTATCTATCATTATGTTATTATATAGAGTATTTCCACTGCCCTAAAAGTCCACTGTTCCCTGCCTATTCATCCCTCCCTCCCTTCTAACCCCTGGCAACCAGTGAACTTTTTACTGTCTCCACAGTATTACCTTTTCCAGAGTGTCGTATAGTTGGAATCATGCGGTCTACAGCCTTTTCAGGCTGGCTTCTTTCACTCAGTAATATCCATTGAAGGTTCCTCCATGCTTTTTTATGGCTTGATAGCTCACTTCTTTCTGTGCTGAGTAATATTCCATTGTCTGGACGGATCACAGTTTATTAACCCATTCACCTACTGAAGGACAGCTTGGTTGCTTCCAAGTTTTGCCAATTATGAATAAAACTTCCATAAACACCAAACTGCAGGGTTTTTGTTGTTGTTGTTTTTTGCTGTACGTGGGCCTCTCACTGTTGTGGCCTCTCCCATTGCGGAGCACAGGCTCCGGACGCGCAGGCTCAGCGGCCATGGCTCAGGGGCCCAGCCGCTCCGCGCCATGTGGGATCTTCCCGGACCGGGGCACGAACCCGTGTCCCCTGCATCGGCAGGCGGACTCTCAACCACTGCGCCACCAGGGAAGCCCTATTTTTATTTTTTAATATATTTATTTATGGCTGTGTTGGGTCTTCGTTGCTGCGCGTGGGCTTTCTCTAGTTGTGGCGAGCGGGGGGTTACTCTTTGTTGCAGTGCGCGGGCTTCTCATTGCAGTGGCTTCTCTTGTTGCGGAGCACGGGCTCTGGGCACGTGGGCTTCAGTAGTTGTGATGTGCCGGCTCAGTAGTTGTGGCTCGCGGGCTCTAGAGCGTAGGCTCAGTAGTTGTGGCGCACGGGCTTAGTTGCTCCATGGCATGTGGGATCTTCCCGGACTAGGGCTTGAACCCATGTCCCCTGCATTGGCAGGCGGATTCTTAACCACTGTGCCACCAGGGAAGTCCCTCTCACTGTTGTAATTAGAATTTCCTTGATGACATACGATGTGGAGCATCTTTTGATATGTTTACTTGACATGTGTATATCTTCTTTGGTGAGGTGTCTATTAAGGTCTTAGGCCCATTTTTTAAAATTAATTTATTTATTTATATTTATTTTTTGCTACGTTGGGTCTTCGTTGCTGCACGCGGGCTTTCTCTAGTTGTGGTGAGTGGGGGCCACTCTTCGTTGCGGTGCGCGGGTTTCGCGTTGTGGTGGCTTTTCTTGTTGCAGAGCACGGGTTCTAGGCACGCAGGCCTCAGTAGTTGTGGCACACGGGCTCAGTAGTTGTGGCTCACGGGCTCCAGAGTGCAGGCTCCGTAGTTGTGGCACACAGGCTTAGTTGCTCTGTGGCACGTAGGATCTTCCCGGACTAGGGCTCAAACCCGTGTGCCCTGCATTGGCAGGAGGATTCTTAACCACTGCGCCACCAGGGAAACCCCTAGGCCCATTTTTTAATTGGACTGTTTGCTTTCTTATTATTGAATTTTAAGAGTTCTTTTTATATTTTGGATAACAGTCCTTTATCAGGTATGTCTTTTGTAAATGTTTTCTCCCGGTCTGTGGCTTGTCTTTTCATTCTCTTGGCAGTGTCCTTCATGGAGCAGAACTTTTGAATTTTAATGGAGCCCAGTTTATCCGTTTTTTCTTTCATGGATCATGGCTTTGATGTCTAAAAAGTTATCACCAAACCCAAGGCATCTAGATGCTCTCCTATTTATCATCTAGAAGTCTTAACAGCTTTACATTTTACATTTAGGTCTGTGATCCATTAGGAATTAATTTTTGTGAAGGGTGTAAAGTCTGTGTCTAGATTCATTGTTTTGCTTGTGGATGTCCAGTTGTTCCAGCACCATTTGTTGAAGAGACTATCTTTTCCTTATTGTATTGCTCTTCCTCCTTTGTCAACGGTTAATTGACTATATTTATATAAAGGGTCTATTTCTGGGCTCTCTAATCTGTTTCATTGGTCTGTTTGCCTATTCTTTCACTGATAACACACTGTCTTGATTATTGTAGATTTTTAGTATGTATTTTTTGAATTTGAGTAATGCAAGTCCTCTGACTTTGTTCTTCTTCTGTGTTGTGTTGGCTATTCTGAGTCTTTTCCCTCTTATGTAAACTTTATGTATGTATGTATTTATTTGTTGGCTGTGCCACACGGCTTACAGGATTTTAGTTCCCCGACCAGGGACTGAACCCAGGTCCATGGCAGTGAAAACTCCAAGTCCTAACCACTGGACCACCAGGCAGCTCCCATAAACTTTACAATCACTTTGCTGATGTCCACAAAATGACTTGCTGGGATTTTGACTTTTTGGAATTGCATTGAGTCTATAGATCAAGTTGGGAAGAACTGACATCTTGACAATGTTTGAGTTTTTCTACCCATGAACATGAAATATCCTTTTATTTAAGATTTTTTTTAAAAAATGTCTTTCATCAGAGTTTCCTTATGTAAGACTTGTGCATATTTTGTTAGGTTTATATTTCATTTTGGGGAGTGTTAATATAAATGGTTTTGTGCTTTTTGTTTCAAATTCCACTTGTTCATCGCTGGAATATAAGAAATCAAGTGATTTTTGTACACAGGCACACCTCATTTTATTGTTCTTCACTTTATAGTGCTTCACAGACATTGCATTTTTTTCAAATTGAAAGTCTGTGGCAACCCTGCATCGATCAAATCTGTTGACACCATTTTCCCAACAGCATTTGCTCACTGAGTGTCTCTGTGTCACACTTTGGTAATTCTCAAAATAGTTCAAACTTTTTCATTATTATTAGATTTGTTATGATGATCTGTGATCAGTGATTTTTGATGTTACTACTACTACTCACAGAAGGCTCAGATGTTGGTTAGCATTTTTTAGCAATAAAATATTTCTAAAGTAAGGTAGGTACATTGTTTTTTAGACATAATGCTATTGCACACTTAATAGACTACAGAAGAGTGTAAACATAACTTTTATATTAATTGAGAAACCAAAAAAATTGCGTGACCTGCTTTATTAAGATATTTACTTTATTTTGGTGGTCTGCAACAAAACTCACTATATCTCCAAAGAATGCCTATATTAATCTCGTACTGTATCTTGCAACCTTGATATACATAATCACTTGTTCTAGGAGGTTTTTGTTGTTGTTGTTGTTTGTTTGTTTTTGGTCAATTCTTCTGGATTTTTCGCATGGACAATCATGTTGACAAAGGCGGTTTTATTTCTTCCTTCCCAATCAGTGTACCTTTTATTTCATTTTCTTGTCTTATTACATTAGCTAGAACTTCCAATACAATGTTGAAAAAGTTTCAACATTCAACAGTAAACTATTCCTAGTTTGTTAATTTTTTTTTATGATAAATGGGTTTGGGATTGTATTGAGTGATTTTTCTGCATCTGTTAATTGACCATGTGATTTTTCTTTAGCCTGTTGATGTGATTGATTACATTAATTGATTTTCAAATGTTGAAACAGCGGTGCTTACCAGGGATAAATTCGACTTGGTGTGGTCTGTAATTCTTTTTATGCACTGTTGGATTTGGTTTGCTAATATTTTGTCGAGGATTTTTGCATATATGTTTATGAGAGATATTGGTCTGTAGTTTTCTTTTCTTGTAATCTCTCTGCCTGGCTTTGGTATTAGGATAATGTCAGCCTCACAGAATGAGTTAGGAAGTATTTCCTCTGCAAGAGATTGTAGAGAATTTGTATAATTTCTTCCTTAAATGTTTTGTGGAATTCACCAGTGAACCCATCTTGGTCTGGTGCTTTCTGTTTTGGAAGGTTATTAATTATTGACTCAGTAATATTTAATAGATGTAGTCCTTTTAAGATTGTCTATTTCTTTTTGTGTGAATTTTGGCAGATTGTGTCTTTCAAGGAATTGGTCCATTTCATGTAGGATATCATATTTGTGGGCATAGAATTCCTTGATTCATAGTCCATAGTATTCATTTTAATGTCCATGGGATCTGTAGTGGTGTTCCCCCTTTCATTTTTAATATTAGTAATTTGAGTCTTCTTTCCTAGCTAGCCTGTCTAGAGGTTTATTGATTTTATTGATCTTTTCAAAGAACAGGTTTGGGTTTTGTTGATTTTCTCTACTGAGTTCTTGTTTTCAATTTTATGGATTTCTGCTCTAATTCTTATCATTTCTTTTCTTCTGCTTACGGTCATTTTAATTTGATCTTTTTCCAGTTTCTTGAGGTAGATTAGATGATTGATTTTAGATCTTCCTTCTTTTCTAATACAGGCACTCAGTGCTATAAATATCCCTTTAAGTACTGCTTTTGCTGCATCCTACACATTTTGATAAGTTATGTTTTCATTCTCTTTAGTTCAAGGTAGAGTTGACCCTTGAACAATACAGGGCTAGGGGTACTGATACCCTCACAGGTGGAGATCTGCATGTAACTTTACAGTTGATCCTCCATATCGCTGTTCCACATCCACAGATTCAACCAACCAAAGATTGTGTAGTACTGTAGTATGTATTTATTGAAAAAAAAATCCACATTTAAGTGGACTTGTGCATTTCAAACACATGTTGTTCAATGGTCAACTGTATTTTAAAATTTCTCTTTTGACCCATGTGTGATTTAGGAGTATGTTGTTTAATCTGTAAGTGTTTTGGGATTCTCCAGTATTCTTTTTGTTATTGATTTCTAGTTTAATTCCACTGTGGTCTGAGAGCAGACATTGTATGATTTCTGTTCTTTAGAATTTGTTAAGGTATGTTTTATGCCCAGAAGTGGTCTATCATGGTGCATGTTGTGTGTGAGCTTGGGAAGAGTGTACAATCTTCTCTTGTTGGATGAAGTAGTCTATAGATGTCAATTTTATCCAGTTGATTGATGGTGTTGCTGAGTTCAACTATGTCCTTACTGATTTTCCACCTGTTGGACCTGTCCATTTCTGATAGAGGGGTGTTGAAGTCTCCAATCATGATAGTGGATTCAGCTATTTCTCTTTGAAATTCTATTCATTTTTGCCTCATATATTGTGATGCTCTGTTGTTAGATGCACACACATTAAGGGTTATGTCCTTTTGGAAATTTGGACATTCATCACTTTTTAACACCCTTCTTTATCCCTGATAAAACTCTTTGCTTTGAAGTCTGCTCTGAAATTAATTAGCTATTCCTGCTTTCTTTTGATTAGTGTTAGCATGGTTTATTTTTTCCATCCATTTACTTTTAATCTATATGTGTATTTATATTTAAAGTGAGTTTTTTTTCGACAACATATAGTTGACTCTTGTTTTTTGATCCACTCTACCAATCTGTCTTTTTTTTTTTTTTTTTTTTTGCGGTACGTGGGCCTCTCACTGCTGTGGCCTCTCCCGTTGCGGAGCACAGGCTCCAGACGTGCAGGCTCAGCGGCCATGGCTCACGGGCCCAGCCTCTCCGTGGCATGTGGGATCTTCCCGGACCGGGGCATGAACCCGCGTCCCCTGCATCGGCAGGCAGACCCTCAACCACTGCGCCACCAGGGAAGCCCCAATCTGTCTTTTAATTGGTGCACTTAGACTATTGACATTCAAAGCGACTAGTGATATAGTTGGCTTAATATCTACCACATTTGTTACTGTTTTGTGTTTGTTACAATGGTTCTTTGTTACTACTTTTTTCTTTCACTTTTTCTGCCTTTTTGTGGGGTTGTTTTTTTTTTTTTTTGAGTAAGAAATAAATATTTATCAAGTCCTTGATATTTGGAGATTTTTGTGTTGGAGTAACTCTTCTCTTTTCCCCCAGTTTTATTGAGGTATAATTGACAGAAATAAATTGTATAAATTTAATGTGTAAAACATGATGATTTGATATACATATATATTGTGAAATGATCACCACAATAAAGGTAGTTAACACATCTGTCACCTCACATAGTTACCTTTGTGTGTGTGTGTGTGTGTGTGTGTGTGTTGAGAACTTTCAATATATAATACAGTATTGTTAATGATGGTCACCATGCTGTACATTAGACCCCTGAGCTTATGCACCTTATACCTGAAAGCTTGTATCCTTTGACCAGCACTTCCACACCCCAGCCCCTGGCAACCACCATTTTACTCTCTGTGTCTATGATTTCAACTATTTTAGATTCCACATGTAAGTGAGATCATACAGTATTTGTCTTTGTCTGACTTATTTCACTTAGCATGTTTTCTCAAGGTTCATCCATGTTGTTGCAAATCTGCCTTTTGTGGTTTTACCTGAGCATTTTATATAATTCCCTTTTCTCTCCTTTCTTACCCTATCAGTGATATTGCTTGTTTTTAGTGGTTGCCCTAGAGTTTGCAATATACATTTACAGCTACTCCGATCCACTTTCAAATAACACTATATCACTTCATGGGTTGTACAAATCCCTTATAATAACAAAATAATCCTAATTCCTCCCTCCTATACTTTGTATCATTGCTGTCATTCATTTCACTTATACATAAACATTCATAAGCATATATATTATGTATATAGTCAAATACATTGTTGGTATGATTATTTTGAACACATCATTATCTGTTAGTTCAAGGTTAAGAATAAAAAAAATAAAGGTTTTATTTTACCTTCACTTTATTTCTTCCCCTATGCTCTTCCTTTGTTTATGTTAATCCATGTTTCTGACCCATATTATTTTCTTTCTCTCTAAAGAACTGCTTTGAACATTTCTTGAATGGCAGGTCTACTAGCCACAAATTCCCTCAATTTTTGTTTGTCTGAGGAAGTCTTTATTTCCCCTTCACTTTTGAAGGGTAATTTCACAGGGTACAGAATTCTAAATTTGGGGGGCTTTTCTCTCAGCACTTTAAATATTTCACTCCACTCTCAAGGAGCTGGAAGTAATTCTTACCTTTGCTCTTCTATAGATAATGTGCTTTCTTCCCCTCTGGCTGCTTTCAGGATTTTTTTTCTCTTTCTCTTTGCCTTTCTGAAGTTTGAAAATGAAATGCTTAGGTATAGTTTATTTGGGGCATTTATCTTGTTTGGTGTTCTCTGAGCTTCCTGGATCTCTGATTTGGTGTCTGACATTAATTGGGGAAATTCTCCGCCATTATTGTTTCAAATATTTCTTCTGTTCCTTTCTCTCTTCTGCTGGAATTCCCAATTACACATATGTTACACCTTTGTAGCTGTCCTGCAGCCCTCATATATTCTGTTCTATTTTTTTTAAGTCTTTGTTCTCTTGGCTTTTCAATTTTGGAGGTTTCTGTTGAGATATTCTCAAGCTCAGAGATTCGTTCCTCAGCCGTTCCTCTACTAATAAGTCCCTCAAAGGCATTCTGCATTTCCTTTCCAGTGTGTTTGATCTGTAGCATTTCTTTTGGGTTCTTTCTCAGGATTTCCATCTCTCTGCTTACACGTCACACCTGTTCTTACATGCAGTTGACTTTACCCATTAGAGCTCTAGCATATTAATCATGGCTGTCTTAAATTCCTGGTCTGATATTTCTAACCTCCCTGCCATATCAAAATCTGGTTCTGGGGCTTCCCTGGTGGCACAGTGGTTGAGAGTCCGCCTGCCGATGCAGGGGACACGGGTTTGTGCCCCGGTCCGGGAAGATCCCACATGCCGCGGAGCGGCTGGGCCCGTGAGCCATGGCCGCTGAGCCTGCGCGTCCAGAGCCTGTGCTCCGCAACGGGAGAGGCCACAACAGTGAGAGACCCGCATATCGCAAAAAAAAAATCTGGTTCTGATGCTTGCTCTGTCTCTTCAAACTATGTTTTTTGCCTTTTAGTATGCCTTGTAACTTTTTCTTGAAAGCCGGACATGATGTACTGGGTAAAAGAAACTTCTGGAAATAGGCTTTTAGTAATGCAGTGGTGAGGTGGGGGGAGGGGAAGAGTTCTAGGTCTCAGTTCTGTAGTGAACCTGTGCTTACAGAACTGTGAACTTCATGAATGTTTCTCATCCCTTCCCACCCCCATAAGTGGGGAGGGATGGCTAGAGTGGCTTGGAGTTGGGTGTTTCCCCTTTCTCACCTCTGTTAGGCTCTGATCAGACCCAGGGAGATTAGGCTCTGATTAGGTTAAACTAATAGATTAAATCTGATAGATTAGGAGGGCTGGCCTTGTTAAGAACGGATATTCTGGTGTATTTCACAGTGGTTCCTTTTCTCCTCCCCTGCTGGAAGCACACGGGGATTTTCCCTCCAATATTCACTTGTGAGAGCAGATTGGGGACCTGGAGGTAAAGTTCACAAACAGGTGAGGACCCCTCTCGCACTGGGCCCCCTCTGGAGTTTCAACTTTCAGCCTCATCCACACTGGGCCTCCAGCAGCTCGTCAGTTTCCGTTCCGTTTCCCTTCCCTAGTCCTGGTTCCTGGGCAGCTTTCTGCTCCCGGAGCCGTGGGTCTCTGCGCTTGCCTGTCGGTGCCTCTGATGCGGTTTGCCCTGTGGCCTCGCTTCTTTCACGAATCTAACAAGAGTTGTTGATTTTTCAGCTTGTTCAGTTTTTTACTTGTTGTTAGGACTGAGGGGCAGCTTCCAAGCTTCCTCTGTGCTAGGCCAGAAACCGGAAGTCTGGGATTGGGTTTGGAACAGCTCCCCTGGCTTCGGGGTGGGGGATGGGTGGGCAGAGTGGAAGGGGATACTGCAGGGTCTGGGGGAGGGTGAGATGCAGGGTTACCTGAGACATTTCCCTCTGCCGTTTGTAGACTCGCCCAGTGGCTCCTTGGGCATCTTCCAGGGCTCTGGCCACATTCCTGGAATTCCCTGGGGGGTTCAGGAGACCCTCACTGCTCCCCCCACCCCACTGGCTTCCAGCTTCCACTTCCAGTCAGGTGGGAAGTTCTGTGTCAGAGGCTCCATCTGCCAGTCCCAGGGACGCCCTGTTCTCAGTGGTCCCCACTTCCCTCCTAAAGCAAGAATCCTCATGGCCGAGCTGTGTGGCAGGAGGGGCGGGTAAGAGAGGAAGGGAGAAGGAAGTGCATCAGGAGATGGTCCAGAAATGCCTGCCTTTCCCTTATGACAAAGCCTCTGTGTGTCCCGGGGCCTTGGGCAGAGCCCAGGGGCAGAGTCCTAGAGCAAACACGCCCAGGAAGGGCACTGTCAGGGCCTCACTGATACTGGAGTGAAAACGGAAAGGCTCCTTCCCGTCTTATGCTACTCCCTCACCCAGCATCTCCTCCTCTCCTTGGTCGCCCTCTTTCTAGGGGTTTCCGCCCCCAAGAAGCCTTCTGGGGCCTCCCAGGTGAAACCGAGGAGGACCCCATGGGGCTGCTGGGCATGGAAGCCTTTTGGCCCCCCGTTTCTTGTAGGCAAGACTCCGGCCTCCATGACCTCCCCTGAGTGCCAAAGGGAAGGTTCGAACAGCTGCTAATCAAGGGAGGAGCGGCCAAGGCTAGGAGGCGAGATCACAGGGACCCGAGAAGCTCAGCAAGGCCTCGCGCCTGAGACCCCGCGGCCCCTCATCTTGTCAGCAACCCCGCCCTTGGGAGGTATTGTTATAAAACTCCTTATCAACTCCTCCCGGGCTGGTACACATAGTTTTCGAGGGCAGGAGCCCACTGTGTTCCTCCTTTGCCTGGCAAAGCAATAAAGCTATTCTTTTCTACTTCACCCAAAACCCTGTCTCTGAGGTTCGGCTTGGCACCGGTGCGCAGACGCTAAGCTCTCGGCATCCCCGGCGAGCGCCCTGGGGGGGCTTCCCCTGCTCCTTGTGCCTCACGGCAGTGTCATTAACTAGCGAATCGTGTGATGATTTGTTCGGTTCTGTCTCGCCCGCTAGACCTGGTCTGTCTCGTCCACGTCTGTGTTGTCAGCATCTGGAGGGATGCTTGCCCCATACAGGCACTCAGTGAACTTTGTTAAATAAAGGAATGAATGTTGAACAAATAGGTAAAATGGATAATGGCTCGTGACAGACTGTAGCTAAAATCACCCGATGGAGACCCCAAGGTGGAAGACCGTTCCCCGCCCTGTGGGGTCCTGTTCACTACACTGATGATCTGGGGTGAAGGGGATGCCGGTCTGCGGGCGGCCGGGCTCTGCTTTCATACCCCATCGCTTGCTCCAGGGGCAGGTGGCGGCTTCAGCAGCCCCAAGAGACTCCCTGCTCTCTGCTCTTAGGGTCCCGGCTGCGGGGAAGTGGGAATTATGGAGATGCCCATCCCTCAGGCATGGTGCTCCGGCTGTCCTGATAAACACGCTCTTCCAGTGTGGGCCCCAGATAATGTACTGTTCTTGCAATATGGTTTCTCCAGAAGGTGAGTCCCAATTAAGGAGAAAACAAGCCACGATCCTGCTGCGGAAGCTTCCCGCGTTGGGAGGCAGTGGGAGGCTTGGGGTCCTGTCCAGCCCTGGCAGGCCAGGTGTGAAGAGCTTGGGTTCTGGAGTTGGTGATTTGGTGGACGTGCCAGCCCTGCCACTGCCTGGTGGGTGTGTGGGCTGCCCTGTACCTCTCCTTCTAGTCTGGTTGGTGGGGACTGACATTTCTGTCATTCATTGGAGCTGCTGCACGAACCCCAGGCAGCTCCCTTCCCTCTGCCGGTCAGTTTCCTCACCTGTAAAGAGGGGATAGTGATGTGGTCATCCTCCCAGGTTGCTGTGGGAGGACCCCTGGAGGTAATTATTAATAACAGAGATAATAATGGAAGTTGGTGACACTTGTCAAGGACTCACCGAGCACCAAGTGTTTCTCAGACCACCTGGATGTCCCCATTCTACAGATGAGGAAAGGGAGGCACGAGGCATTATGTGACCTGCCCAGGGTCCCACGGCTGGAAGTTTGGGCCACTGAGCTTCACGGCCAGCGCCCTGTCCCTCCCCATCCAGGATGGTGGGAGACAGGGCGGCTGCCTCGAAAGCCCCATGAGCCATGGGGGTGCTGAACGCCTGCCTCCCTCCAAGTCCCCACCCTCAGGTCCGGCTTAGCCCCCCTCAAGGCCACTGCCACTTGCAGGAACTTGGCTCTCCTCCCCCTGCCCCCCACCTCCAGTGCCCCCTGCGTCTCAGCCTCCAGGCAGTGTGGGTCGGTCTGGCTGGGCCCCGCAGTCCAGGCCGACGGCCACAGTAAATGCAGCAGGAACAGGGCCTGGGACTCGGTCCTCTAGGGGTCTGCAAAAATGTTCATTTTCATTTCTCGTAGAATCAAGAGGAAAAAGATAAAATAATATGAATCCAGCCTGGATTATATTTATCTTTATACCAGTGCAGTTGTAAAATGTAATTTAAAAAATTTTTAGGGCTTCCCTGGTGGCGCAGTGGTTGGGAATCCGCCTGCCAATGCAGGGGATACGGGTTCGAGCCCTGGTCCTGGAAGATCTCACATGCCGCGGAGCAACTAAGCGCATGCTCCACAACTCCTGAGCCCGTGCGCCACAGCTACTGAGCCCACGTGTCACAACTACCGGAGCCCGCACGCCTAGAGCCCGTGCTCCGCAGCAAGAGAAGCCACCGCAGTGAGAAGCCCGCGCACCGCAACGAAGAGTAGCCCTGCTCGCTGCAACTAGATAAAGCCCGCGCGCGCGCAGCAATGAAGACCCAACGCAGCCAAAATAAATAAATACATTTATTTAAAAAAATTTTTTTTTAATATTGGAAGGGGCCCACAAAGGCAAAAGCACCTCAGGTCCCCGAAAGCCACCACGTGGCCCAGACTGCAGCGTCTCCCATCGGCGCCAGGTGAGGGCAGACCCGCCCTCCGCAGCCTCCCTCCTTGGCCCTAATGCTCCAGACACAGCCGACCATTGGCAGTCATCCTGTCTCCAGCCATCACTCCCGGGTCCCCTGGACACTCCCCTCGTGCCTGGCTCAGCCCAGCCTTCATGGGTCACCCCCCTGGAGACATTCTCTGACTGTCTCTCACGGGTCTCAGAGCGGCTCCAGACTCACGCTGTGTCCTGGTCGCCGGGTCACCCTGCCCAGGCCAGGCCTGGGGGGGCTCCAGGGGTGCTGGGGAAGGGGTGATGGTGTGGCAGACACTGTTGTTTAGAAGGCAGGAGGCACAGAGGCAGAAGCGGGCCATGCTCCCGGGCTTAGGGCAAGATGGAGGCCTGGGGTGCGAGGACTGCGGGGAGACAGGCAGGTTGTAGGTGGGGGGACGTGGGACAATGTGAGGAGGGCCCAGGGGCTGGGAGGTGACGCTGACCCTGATAACTGAGCTCACTTCTGAAGCCCATACCCCGAGGAGCTGATCCCTGAGGGGACAGGCAAATAAGCGGACTGCTCCAATCCAGAGGCCCGAGGACAGGGGTGGGGCAAGGCCTTGGGTCTGGGGGAGCCCAGCAGAGCATCTCCATCCCCGGCCAAGGGTCTGGTGGGAGCCGGAGGACAGGCATGTTTCCAGGCCCGGGAATCGGCATGTGTGAAGGCTCAGAGGTGGTGCTGCTGTAGGTCTGAGTGGGAGGAGGGCCTGGGATGTCCCCTGCTGCACGGACCTTGAAAAAGCATGAGAGCCGCTTGCAATCATTTGTGGGAGAACTTCACTGTGGTCAGACCGTGTGCCCATACCTTCTTTCACTAAGAATAGGGAGGTGGCCATCCTCGATGTCAAATACCCACAGATGCCGACTACAGACCTGGTCTTGTGAGGGTGCTGGGGACACAGATGTGGCTCAGTCCCAGGTCTCCAGCCGGTGGATGAGACGCATGGGTGGAGGCCATCGGCTGTTGTCTGCAAAGAGCTTGGGAGGTAGAAGGGGAGCTGCATCTGGCTGGAGGGTGTGGGGACACTTCCTGCAGGAGGGGGGCCGGGGCTGGCCTCGAGCGAGGCAGAGGGGTCCCCAGGGGAGCCTGCAGAGTGCGGGTGCTCCTGAGCTAAAGCATAGAGGGAAGAGAGTGGGGGAGACCGGGGGCCAGACTGAACTGGAGCCGATGCGGCATGACGCTGGCATCGCCCTGGGCGGACGCAGGGTGGGCGGCCGAGGGGAGGAGGAAGCGGGGGTAGGGCGTGGGGCGGCCTGGTTGGGGGCTGCTGGTGAGCTTCATCTCAGACTCTGATTTTCTAAACGAATGAAGCCACGTCCTGGTGAGGCAGGAGATGTGGTCAGAGCAGGAAGAGAGAAGCTTGGAGGTGGAGGGTCTCCCGAGATGAGGCCTGGGCCCAGCTGGTACGATGTTAGACCCCGTGTCTCGGTGCAGGTTTCCCTGAGAGG
The DNA here is from genome assembly GCF_003676395.1 of Aethalodelphis obliquidens. Classification (NCBI taxonomy): domain Eukaryota; kingdom Metazoa; phylum Chordata; class Mammalia; order Artiodactyla; family Delphinidae; genus Aethalodelphis; species Aethalodelphis obliquidens. Next base: position 24,218,524 of record NW_020837965.1, read on the forward strand.
ATGAATGGGAGCTTATTTGGGAGGTGATGAGCGAGGCACTGTGATGGGAAGGCAAGGGAGCTGCAAAGCCACTCCAGGAAGTGGAGCCCATGCCCGCAGGGGTCTTCAGGGTACAGCGTGGAACGTGCAGCAGAGCTGACCCATCCAGGGGTGAGGGTGCTAGGGCCACTGGCTGAGGGCTGATCTGGTGGGAGGAGCGTGATCCTGGCCCTTGGGCTGCCCCACGCTGCAGCTGAGTGGGCTCTGATGGCTGGAGGAGCTGCAGGTGAAGGGCCCAGGAGTGTGGAATTGGAATCTGCTGGTTCAGTGTGCTGGGGACAGTGATGGCCGAAGGGACATGGGAAGGGCGTCGACTGCATTGGCTGCACCCTGACTTGAGAACTCAGGGCGCCACTCCCTGCCAGAGCCTGGGGGACTGATGGGACCCTGTTCCTCTGAGCAATGGGGGTGAGGTGAGGGGCACCTGGACAGAGGGGCTTGGACAGCCCCTCTGAGCTTCCCCACTCCCAGGGGGGCTGCAGAAACAGCGGGAGAAGTGGGGATGTGGACCAGAGAGGAAGGAGAAACCTGGAGAAACTCTGGGGTCAGGACACCGGTGTGACTTGAATGGACCGAAAGTCAGGATCCAGGTGAGCCGTGGCCATGAGTGCCAGCATGGACCCTATAATGGGTTGAATAGTGTCCTCCAAGTTATGTCCATCTGGAACCTCAGAAGGTGCCCTCATTTGGAAATAGGGCTGCTGCAGTTAAGATGAGGTCATCCTGGAGGAGAATGGGCCCCGAATCCCACGTCTGGGGTCCTATGAGATGCGGAGAGACCCATGGCAGAAGATGGAGGGAGAGATGGGAACGCTGTGTGCGCAAAGCCGAGGGCTGCGGCTGCCACCGGAAGCTGAAGAGGGTGTTTTCCCGGAGCCTCAGAGGGCGTGCAACCCTGCCGACACCTCGATCTCAGACTTCTCGCCTCCAGAACTTTGAGAGAATACATGTCTGTTGTTTTAAGCCTCCCCGTTTGGGGCAATCTGTTACAGCGGCCACGGGACACTAATACAGACCCCAAGGCACCTCCGAATCCTTAGTCCCAGGAGGGCTCTGGGGCAGAGACAACCCCCAGGGGGATCTCAAACCCACTGAGATTGGGAATGATGTGCAACATTAACATGAATCTCTGTTTTAGGAAAGCAACGCACGGCATTTCTGGCGCACCTGAGATCACGGACGGGGTGGAGGCTGCCGCCGTGTGTGAGGACTCTCTTCTCGGGCTCTGGAGGGAGGGCACGGCTACCTGGGCCCTCCCGGTCGAGTCTCTGGATCCCAGGCTGGCGACATCCCTGACCTCCAGGGCAGCACTGGAGAGCCAGTGTGTGAGCGGCCACCGTATCAGCTGCCCCGCATTAATATTTGATGGTGTTGAATCGCTTTCTTCTGAGACAGAGAAAAAGAGGCCATTACACGTGGGTAATAAGATGCGCTGGGTTATTCAGCGGGCTTCCGGCTGTCCGGGGCCTGAGGAGGTCGACGATTCTGTGAATAATTCATCTGCCTGTAATGATTTTTCTAGTTCTGCATCCCTCTCGGCCAGCGAGAGCTTGGCTGCCCCCTCCCTGGCAGTCCAGCCCAGTCACACCAACGTGAGCGTGAGAGGCACGTGTTCCCCCCTGCTGGGGGATCTGGGTCTGAGGCCTCATCTGCACTAGCAGGGGTGCTGTGTGCTCTGCCTCGGGCCCTCTACCCCCCAACAGGAGGTGCAGAGAGGTGGGGAAGTACGGCACTCAACCTGGAGTCTGAGCCACCCGTGTGATGTGCGACCCTGAGCACGTTGCTTCACTCCTCTGAGCCTTGGTCTTGTTCTGTTAAATGGATTTAGGAGAACTTCCTGCCCTGCCTATCTTACTGCTTTGGTTAAACATCTCTGACTACCTTCCCAGGGCCAGGCACAGGATCAGCTATAGCCCTTTAATCTTCTCAATCAGCAGGTTTCACATTCTAGATCCAATCCAACCATCCTACTCACCTGAGCCTGCATTCGCTCCTCCACGTCATCCTGAGGAAGCCCTGGCATCTCAACTTCATGAGCTGTGGGCCACCATTGAGGCCAAGTTCTTCTGGTCAACCAACCAAATAAGCTGTCAGAGCCACTTCGGGCCGGTGGTGGGCAGACTCTAAGACGGCTCCCAGGGACCCCACCTCTTGGTATTCATGCTTCTGTGTGATTCCCTCCGCTTAAGGATGGGGGAGCCTGTATCAGACTTCAAACCAATGGACTATGACAGTAGGCTGTCACTTCCGGGACTAGCTTACACAAGACTGGGTCTTCCGTCTATGCCTTCTCAGCTTGCAGGCTTGGGGACAGTGACCAGGTTGAAGCGGTTCATGAGGACAGCAGCCAGCTGGTCACTGAGGCCTGCAGGGAACGGAATTCTGTCACCAACCATGTGAGCTTGGAAGCGGATCCTTCCCAAGTCAAGCTTTCGGATGAAAGGGCAAGACACTGCAGTCCCGCCCGACACCTGGGTTATAGCTCTGGGAGAAGCCTTGAAGCAGAGGACCCAGCTAAGCCATGTCCAGATTTCTGACCCATGGAGACTGTGAGATAATAAAAATGTATTGTTTTGAGTCTCTAAGTTTGTGGTAATTGGTTATATAATTAATACATAGTTACATAAGCTAACACATTAAATTCAGAGTCTCTAGTAAGCGCAGCTATGCCCATCTTATGTGGCCTGATCTAATGTTATATTCCTCCCTTTTTGGTCCGATCCCCTTAGAATCCATTCCCACACTGGTTTCCCAGGTTTCTACCAGTATGTACCAGCAAAGCCTCACAATTCTTCTGCTGGTTAAGCTTTCGGTGGTCAAAGTGTATACCTATGCTCCTGGAGTATATTGAAAATGGACCTAGTCATGTATCTAGTGGCAACAGGGCGGGGCTGTGATGGGTCTGGAGAGGGCGAAGCATCCCTTTTCAGGGCCCCAGGTGAGCTTTCACGGAATTTCCAGGCAGAGGGAGGCTAGTCTCTTCAGACACAAAAAGGAAAGCTACTTCGCCTGGCAGGGGTGGCTCAGCGTGATTTGGGGGTTCAAGGCCAACAGTTTCATTTGGATCCAATCCGATGTCCCCCTTCCAAGGTTCAGGATCCTATCCTCTGCTAACCAATGCCCTAACTGTGTCATGAGACATTTTTTGAGACTATGAATTCAATGGTTGTATTTCAGCAAACCTGCACAATTAAATTTTGTATTTGCTTTCCAGTAATATCAGGCTTGCGGCTAAAAGAAACCTGAGCTGCTTTAGAGCTGTCAGGGAAGCTGGCTGGTTCCCAGACTGCGACTCGAGCTGAGAGCTAACGGGGCTCAGCCTGTCCTTTTCTCTTTGAAAGTTCTCAAGTGCCCTCGAGAGGACCCGGAGCTCACCCGAACCCTCATAGTCACCGTGACTGCTGTAAGCGGCAAGTTCAACATCTCCTCGGGCTCCTGAACCCTTTCATTGACATCAACAACAGGTGATGGTTTGGTTAACGGTGTTGCTGCTGTATATATGGATTACTGACACACCACTTCCTGCAGTAGGAAGCTCAGCGCCGTGTGCAAGCCCAGAGGCATAACCAATCCCATCCCCACATCTCATCTACCACCTGGGACCACTCCTGCTACCAGTTTTGTATCAGTCAGGGTCCAGGAGACAGAAACTACACATTAATTTGTTATTGTATTTTAAATTAATTAATTAATTTTATTGGTCTGCGCCGGGTCTTAGTTGCGGCTCGCGGGATCTTTCATTGCGGTGCCCGGGCTTCTCTCTAGTTGTGGCGTGTGGGCTCCAGAGCGGGCGGGCTCAGTAGTTGCGGCACTCGGGCTTAGTTGCCCCTTGCAAGTGGGATCTTAGTTCCTAGACCAGGAATTGAACCCGTGTCGCCTGCATTGGAAGGCAGATTCTTAACGACTGGACCACCAGGGAAGTCCCTACACATTCATTTGAACAAGGAAAGTCTGTCCTCCGGGATTATTACCTATAACAGGATTGTAATAATGAGAGACTGGCTGGTTAGAAGTAAAGAGAACTCTGAAGAATAGCAGATATAAGGAGCAGCCCCTGCTCTTAGGGCTGAGACAGCACCCAAAGAAGATGCCACCCACCCCTGGACTGAGCTCTAGATATTATTGTGGGAGGAGTGGTTATGTTTTACTGAATGGCGAAGGGGTCACTGTGGTACCAGGCTGGCAGAAGCTGGAAGTCCATCGCAGGGAACTTGCTGGAAATCTGCCCTCTGGGGTGTGGGGAAAGCTGTCCATGGAGAAGTGGTCCATGGCCAAACCGCCGGGTAGGGGCCGATGCGGGGAAGCCGGGCGCGCTGCAGGACCTGCTCCGCCACCGAGCAGACCAGGAATGAGCTCTCTTCCTCCTGCATGGACTCCAGAGCCTTCTGGGACAAAGCTCAGTACTGTGCCAGCAGCCTGGAAAGTCTCAGGGGCTCCTCGTCCTTCACTAGGAGAGACATCAAGGTGGCTTTGGAGCTGAAAGGCAGTACGGTGATAACCGGCGCACAGAGAACCCAGCAAGGGCCCCTCGGAAAACTGAGACATCGCTCATTTCTCCCTTTGCCCCAGTTCCTGAGTTTTGTTCACTAGATTGTGATTTTTCGTTTTTCCTATTGGTTTTCTTCTCTTCCTCTAAATAATGTTCCAATAGCTGGTGTATCAGACCACTGAACTCAGTGGGATACAGACAGGAAGCGGCTGTGCTCTCTGCCCGCGGACTTTGCAGGCCTGGTCGAAGGGTGGGGAGAGCGGCTCTGTCTCCCCGACCCGACCCCCCCGTCCTAGTCCCACTGGGCTGTTTCGGGGGGACTTCTTTAGAAAATGGGGGCCCTCAGGCTAATTGCCTGCACTTTGGGGGTTAAGGTCTTACTCTGAGAGGAAAGTCCCCATTCACCATCCTTGTCCATCCTCGAACCCCTGGGTCCCGTACCTCAGACGGTCTCTTAACTCCTGTTTGGGTTGAAGTGTGTTCCCGCACAAATTCGTATGTTGGCGTCCTAACCCCCGGTGCCTCTGACTGTGATCTTATTTGGAGACAGAGTCTTTACAGAGGTACTACGTTAAAGAGAAGGCATCAGGGTGACCCCTAATCTAATAGGACTGGTGTCCTTAAAAGTAGAAATTTGGACACAGAGACACATGTAGAGGGAGATGGCCATGTGAACACAAAGATGGCCGTCTACAAGCCGAGGGGACAGGCCCAGGACAGTCCTCCCTCGGCCTCAGAAGGAACCAACCCTGCCGACACCTTGATCTTGGACTTCCAGCCGCCAGAACTGAGACAGTACATTCTGTTGTTGGCGCCAGTCAGTTGGTGGTATTTTGTTATGACAGCAGCAGGAAACTGATGCAACTCCCAAATGCAGACGGAATCAGGATAGCATGGTAGCCAATTGTTTGGCCTCTGTGGTTGGATTTGCTGTTTCTGATCCCATCTCCCACTCCCTAGCTGTGTGACCTTGAGCAAGTTGCTCAGCCTGTCTGTGCCTCAGTTTTCTCACCTGTAAAGTGGGACAATAACAGTACCCACACACTGGGCTTACATACCTGCTTACTTACATAAGTGATATACATGGACCACACAGAACAGTGTTTAGCACCTTCTTCCAGGGGGTTGGGGAGAGGCCAGCAGAGGAAGAAGAGCAGAGTGTCCTCAGGGGCCCCAGAGCCAGAGAGTGTACAGTTGGGTCATGGCCATGAAGTAGTGGCTGATACTCAGGATGGACAGTCATGTCTGGCCTCGGACCCGCCACCTTCACTGACCCTCACCCGCCTACCTCTCACATACTTCCGTCATCTGGTCCCCACACAGCCCTTGGGGTGGCTGGGGAGAGGATGGGGAAACTGAGGCTCAGTGATCTCCAGATCACACGGGGAGGACACCTCTGAGTCGGAACTTGAACCCAGGTCTCTGGGCTCCAAACTTGGTGCCCCTGCTCTGTGGGACACTGTCTCCTGGTGGCTGCCTCTGTCAGGAGCGGCTCTGGATAGCGGCAGGGGCGGGGGTGGAGATTCTTCCTGGAGTGCGCACGCCCCACGCAGTACACCCCGCCCCCAGAGGTCTGTGCTCATCCTGGCTCCCCCTTCCCAAGGAGCAACTTGGGGTTCCTATGGATTGAGACCCCACTGTGTGCTTTCATTTCACCCTCACCACAACCCTGCAAGATGGGTGCAATCACCCCCATTCTAAGCGGGGGAGGAAGTGAGGCTCAGAGAGGCAAAGACACTGGCCCAAGGCCACACAGTCGGGAGGTACTGGCGCTGGGGCTTGAATCGACACAGGAGGAAAGATATACCTGCCATCCCCACCCCTGGCCTCGGGGATCCCCAACCATTCTCCTCCTGGCAGCAGAGCTGGGTGCAGGAGGGGTACAGAGGAAAAGCCCCTCAAAGGGATGCCAGTCTGGGCCCAGCAAACAACAGGTGCTCGAAGCAGGTGAGGGTGGAAGATGGCCAGAAGTGGGGTGCCACCCCCAGGCTATGTTTTGGGTGGACTCCCTGTGGGGTTCTCTGTGGGCAGCGGGCTCCCCTTCAAAGGGCTGGGGAGCACTTTGAAGAGAACTTTGCCAGCCTCTGCTCGCTAACGATCAGAGTGGAAGTTAACTGGCCGGAAGGCTCTGAGCCCTGCCAACCTGGGGGCGTCAAGGCCGAGCATCCCGGAGCCAGGGCTCCGGAAGAGTCAGGGGCCGCCTCGCACCCGCTCTGCCCAGGACTAAACTTTCAGCCACTGCTTTTCAAGGTTCCAAAAAGAAAGAAGGGGGGCAGAGAGGGAAGGCGTTGTTTTCATGCCTCTTGCCTCATTTGCATAAGGTGAAAAATGTTTCCATAGAAACAAGCAGAGTCTGTAATTTTTGAATAACGATTTCTGCACAAAGCACAACCTGTCTTTTTGCGAAAGGGAATTAAGAAATTCTCAGCAGCGTTTCACACCACGACAAGAAGCAGAGTCGCCCAATGCTGGGAGCGCTGCTTGGCTGGGGAGGGTCTTCGCTCAAACCCCTGCCTCTCTGGGCCTCAGTTTCCCCACTTGTGAAATGGGGTGACTGAGCATTGGATCAGAATCGGTGGTAATTAAACTTGGTGCGCATCAGAAGTGGGAGCGGGGCCTGGTGTGAAATTCCATCCCTGGGCCCTCAGCCAGGATTCGGACGCAGGGGATCTGGCTGAGTTTTAAAGAGCTTTCCAGAAGAGGCTGGGGCAGAGGCCCGAGGGCCATCCAGGCTGCAGGGGAGAGGTCGGCCCCTGCCCAGCGCCTGGTCCCCTCTTCAGACCAGGACGGACAGACGCGTCCCGGTGGTGCCCGACCCAGCTCGCTGGAGCAGAGGCAGGTGCTGTGCCTGGGTGCCTCTGCCCCCTTGTGGCCCAAGGGCACTGCAGCATTTACTGGCCTGGGGCTGCCCTTCCACCACGGGGCTTGGGGTCAGGTCAGGCGGAGAGAGGGACCCTAGGATCATCCTGAAACTGGCCCTCCTCCCCAGGTCTCTAGGCAGCCGGCCCCCTACAAACGGTCCCATGGAGAGGGTACCTGGGGGCCCGGGGGAATGCAGATCCCCAGGTGTGCCTCTGCAAGTCTGACTCTGAGTCAGGATGTGGAGGCTCAAGCCGGCAGGGCTGAGCCCAGAGGGACTTGTCTGCTCCCCCATACTACAGATGGAAAAACTGAGGCCCTGAGAGAGGTCGGGCATTTCAACGGCCTCCCCACTGAGGAGGCCCTGCAGCCTCTGTCCATCTCGAGGCCACTGTCACAGTGTCCAAGGCAACAGGGTGCTCCTGGGGTCCTCAGAGCACGGTGACGGGGGCAGGGGGGACTGTCATCCTCGCAGGAGTCCGGGGCGTCTTTATTTATCCACGTCATTTAACTGTGGGCTGAAACATTGTTCTGCGACTGGAGCTGAGCAGGCAGAAATGCTCCGCACTGCGAGCTTAATTATAGCCGGAGGAGACGGGAGAAATGAGCCGTGAGCTGCCGGTGGCTCCAGGCAGGAAACAAGCCTTCGGACGTTCTTCCTTTTATTTTTACGAAATACACATAGGATGCCTCCCTGGCTGAAAAATATTGAATCCACTGGATGGTGACCTTTTGGGGAACAGGTGTATCTGCCCCCACCCAGCGCTTCTGGAAACTTCCCATCGTCCCGCTGCTCACCTGGGTGCCGGGTTGCTGGGCATGGGTCGGGATGGTGGGGGATGGGATGCAGCCTCAGAAGAACCCGTGTGGAGCCTGGCCTTGGGCAAGGACCACAACTGAGGGTGCAGATGAGGCAGAGAGCCATGGTGGAACCCTGTGCCAACGGGTCATGCCCTCTGGGAGTCCAGAGGGTGGCCCCTCACCCTGCCCGGAGAGTTTCCTGCCTCACAGGTGCAGAACCCCTATCTACTAGAAGGTCCTCCGCCCATCTGGTGGCAGGGGGCAGAGGAAGGAAGGACAGAAGCAGAATCTAGGTCACCCACCCCAGCCTTATGCGTCCAGCAGCAATACAGCCTTTAGTGGGAGACCGAGCAGAGGCCAAAGGGCAGGGGGAGGGTGACCACAGGCCATACAGATGGCGGCACGTGCCGTGTCACTGAGAAGGGGCTTTGCTGCTAGACAGACCAGACCTTATCTGCTGTGTGACGTTGGGAAAGTTACTTCACCTCTCAGAGCCTCAGTTTCCTCATCTATGAAATGGGGCTTTTGTAAGGGCTGCTGGGAGGATGAAAGGTGAGTGTATCTGTGAGCAGCCAGCTCAGGGATGAATTCCCCTCAGTTTCGGGGCAGCGAAAGAAGACGGGGCCTTTTTCCTTCCCCAGATGGAGTCTTGGAGGAGAGCAGCTGCCTCGTAGGAACAGAAATGTAGGTCCACTGGCTACTTTGAAACAGCAGGGGCTGGTTGTCCTGAGCCTCGGGGCTCCAGCTGCAGACTGAGCTCTCATCCCAGTTAAGCTGTCGATGCCCCTGATGGTTGGTTGGTGAAATGGGAGACCGCCGACCTCAGCGTGTTCTTGCGGGAATTCAAATCCATGTTGCTGAACTCATTTAGAAACAGTAACAGTTCATTGGAGCACGAAGTATGGTTTCTGTGATGTAACTCAGACCTCAGGATGCTCTGGGGGAGGGACAGGTGAGAAACTGAGGCATGTGACCCAAGGCCACACAGCGGGGACACATCACAGCTCAGATCTAGGCGGGTCCAGTCTTGGTGGCATCTCAACTTATACAATTTGGGGGTCCCTCAAAGTCAGGTCAAGGGTGAATATTCAGAAGGAGAAGAGAAATCCCAAAAAAGTCAGACAAATGTCACAGATGTCAACACCGCCAGGTCCTCCTGCCGGGACAAAGCAGCCCTGGCAGTGACTCAAACCCACATCTCAGACTCCTTCTCCAGAGCTCTTCCTGCCAGAGCAGCTACCTGTAAGGCACCCAGTTTTCTGTGAATGAGCTTCTTTACCTCTGGAATGAACCAAATATTCAGATAAGGCTTTCGAAATAAATGGTTTTGCCCTGCTTGCCTCCACAGTGCCTTCCCAGCACAGGGAGCAGAGTGAGGTAGAGATGCTCTATCTCGGAGGTGGGGTGGGTGGATTTGTGGGGGGACGAGACAGCCTCTGAGTTCTGTGCCCATTTACACATTTACTCTGTTCACTGTCAAGAAACTCCCTCCCTTCCCAGGTTCCTGAAGGCACGGCTCCCCGAGGCAGATAAAAGCTTAATGGAGTTTTACGACATGAAAGTCAGTCGGAGGGAATAGACTTGAACAACCTGCGTCGAGGAGAAAGGCAAACAGGATGTGGGAAAGATGAAAGCATCCTAAATTATTTTATGACAAAGGCAGCCCTCGTGGCCACAGAGGTGAGGAGAGAGGACCCCAGGAAAGAGGGATAATGTATTTCATGGAAAAGTGGACACCACTCTGAAGAGTTTGGGCAATGTCCTGTGAAGTGGTGACACCTGCCGAGGGGAACACAGGGGCTCCTTACCGGGAGGCAAGGAAGAGCATCTCACCTCCAGAGGTTGGGGAAGGCGACCGTGGGGAGGCTGGGGGACGCGGAGCCCATTGCCGGAGAAGGCCACGCTCTCAGGAGCGTAGGTGGGTCCAGCTCAGGTGGCCCTGGGCCAGCCCAGGGCAGGGAAGCTGGGGCAGCTTGGCCCTGGGGAGGAGCTGTGGGCTGGGCAGGTGCCAGGAGCCAAGGGTCTGATGAGCCCCTTGTTGACTTTGGGGTTCCACTTTGTCCGGAGTGAGGCTGCCTTCAAGGTGGACACTTGGTGGGGGCAGTGGGAGGGGAGGTGTGCCGGAGGACAGCGCTGGTGGCATCTGGGGCAGAATGGCCCTTGAAGGGCGTTAATATTTCTGCTCTGGGTGTGAAAGGGCAAGCTACCCCCTTTCTAGGTCACTTATTTATTCAACAAACATGTACCGTATCCTATGCTGGGCCCAGAGAAGCTCCGGAAGAGTCGCTGGGGCTGTCACTGCCCCAGGAAGCCCCTGTCTGGGGTGCAGGCTGACTTGTGACAGTCCAGCCCAGTACAGGGTAGGACCTGGACAAGGCAGAGTGGGGCTGCCGTGGACAAGCCAGGGGGGTGGACAGGAGCCCAAGATGGCCACTGAGGGGTCATAGGGGATGGGCAGTAAGTGGGAAAACCTTCCAGCAGGAGAAGACAGCAGGAGCTCCCCAGCACCTGGGGCTCTGCTGGGTCCCCGCAGACAGTCGCAGACAGTCAGGGTTCCGGCGTGGCCAGGGTGGGGGAGGGTTGGCAAGGAGCCGGAGGGAGGGCCGATGAGGTCTCGCCATGCTGGGTCCCGGTCCCTGGTGGGAGGAGTTGGGACTAGCCCGTTGGACCATGGGGAGCTGCCGGAGGGTCTGGCTGGGGGTGACAGAGATTCCATTTGTGATGTGGCTCAGGTAAAGAGGGAGCGGGAAGCCCACGGCCAAAGAGGAGGTCGCTGTCATGGGGGAGAGAAGAGTTCAGAGGCACCACGCTGCTTCTGCACTGGCCAGCCTCTGCTCAGACACCGCTGCTGCTTCCGGGGCTTTCCTCCCAGCCCCTTTCTTCCTCCCCTCCCTGCTCCTTCCTTCTCCCTCCCTCTCAGCAGCTTCAGCAGAAGGCCTTCGACAGCAGCTCAGGAGCAGGGGTCTGCCTCAGCCTCCCTCCCCTCCAGCCCAGATGACTTCCTCCGGAGCCCCTGCACCCCAACCAGCCTGTGTGCCCCTTCCCAGGCCTGGGGACCCAGCGGAAGCAGGGCAGGGGCCCCTGAGCTGAGCCCAGACGTCATGGATTTCCTCCGTTTTTTCTGTCTCGGCTGCAGACCTATCCCAGCACCGGCCAACCGGGCAGCCGTGCGGGGCCCGCAGACACGGGTGTGACGGAGCCCACCCTCCTCCGTCCAAGCTTAGTGGCTTAGGACTGGGTGGGGGCAGCGCCCCTGGGCCTGGGCAGGGGGCGGTGCCTGCAGATTCACCCAGACACCACCCTGGGGGCCCTGCTTGAAGCGAAGCCCAAAGCCCTGCGGGATGGAGCTGGACGGATGGGGCTGGTTCTGAAGGGAGTTCCCAGGAGCATTAGCCGTCTCCGGAGCACACCTGCTGGCCGGGGGGTCAGTTCGCTCAGTCTTATCCTCAGTCCCCCCACCTGTCAGGGGGCTGCTCTGGGGGTGTGTGGGGCGTTGGGGGATACACTGAGGCCAAGGTAGGGGAAGTCGTTTGGAGCCACCAAAGGCCCCTAGAGAGCTCGGGGCTGCTGCGGCATGGACACTGGGACATGGGACCCACACAGCGTCAGGACAGCACGAGAGACCCACACACAGAGCTGCTGGCCCATCCGAGGGCCAAGGCAGGAAGAGCTGACCCACCTTCAGAAGAAGACAGGGGGCTCGGGAAGGGGGGAGTGTGGCTAAGACAGGTGTTCCAGGGCCTGGGGCCCCAGCACCGGGCCCTGGGCTCCATCTAAGGAGACACACTGCCCCTCTGCTCCCCTCCCACAGGGAGCGGAAGTGAGCTCATCCTGCCCTGTGGATTGGAAAAGTCTCCGATCGCCTTCCCACAGGGCGGAGCTGGGCCTGGCCTCCACTGCGGGGCAGGCCTGGGCTGCAGCTGGGGGCCACGCTGCCCGCTCCCCCCCACCCACCGTCCCCGGCCCTGCCAAGCCTCGTCCGGCCGGGCCTCCCCCGACCAGGCTCTGCTGTACAGGAGGGGAGGTTCCAGAGGCCAGGAGTACCCAGGCAGCCTGCAGTAACACCGGCCAAACGGCAGGGTGGATTTTCCATGGGGGGAGCCAAACCAAAGCTCTGGGCTCCGTTTTCCTGAAGAAGTAAAACAGAAAATCTGGAACCCATCAGCTGTCATGGGGATGGAGTGTTAAGACCGCCTCGGCCGAGGAACCCGTGATGGCCCAGGTGTGGGTCTGGGAGTGTGCATCCTGCCTCGGCACTCCCGTCCCAGAAATCCAGGCTTGGTGACCTGGGAGAGCCAGAGGGGACCGCAGGATGAGGCGGGAGAGCCTCCGCCCCAAAGGGCGTGCAGCAGGCAGCCACCCACCGCCGTCCTGCACCTGCGTCTGCTATTTGAGCAGAGGCCCAGCAGCCTGCATGGGGAGGGGCAGCGTGGCTTTGTAGGAAATGGCTGGCTTCAGGATGTCCCTTAGCCTCTGTCACTCAGCTCAGTGGCCTCCTTGCAGACCTATATGCCCTGGGACCTACCTGAGATTCAAAGACTGTCAGAAATCAGAGTGGAGTGGCCGTCACCATCAGGGCCATCTCCTGAGAGATGGAGAAGGACAGGACAGGGTAGAGAGCCCAGCAAATGACTCACCCTCCCCCATATCTCAGTTTTCTCATCTGGAAAATGGGTATAATACGAGTACCTCCTTACAGACTTGCAGGATTAAGTGAGATAATGCGCCTAAAGCTCTCAGTGTGGGTGGCCGGTCACATAGTAAGTGCTCAATTAAAGGTGGTGGGGTGCCAGCTATTATTCATAGCATTATTAATGTCCCCAGAGCTCCACGAGGTGTCCTTCAGCTTCTACAAGAACACACACTCAGTCGACCTCACTCCAGAGATATACTTGGGCTCGTCTTTTTTGAGGAAATTGAGAACTGGAGGCCCGGGGGGAGGTGCCTGGCCCAGCGTGCTGGTGATGGAGTTGAAGCAGTTTCTCGGGTCGCCAGCCTCCTAGTCCAGGCTGTTTCCCTTCCCTGGGGTCACCTCGGCAAACCTTTCAAAACAAACAAGGTTGTACCCCCTCGTGGGTCGGTGAGGGAACCAAAGGCAGCTTTGATATGTGGACTTGGGGAACAAGCTGGTCACAGCGGATAATGGGTGCTACTTTCTGCCTGAGGAAATGACTCTAAGTGATGCTCTTCGGGTTCTCCTCCTAATGTGCTCGGTGTTTATGATTTTTTTTTTAAGGCCCTCATCAAAGAAGATGCAATAATGATGTTTCTAACTTAACAGCAGTGCTTTAGAAGGGATGAATTATTCACATCAGAGATGAAACAGGGATTCTGCAAACTGGGCCAGCTGAAGCAGTCCCTTTCCTTGGGACTATTTTTATCTTCTTTTGCAGTCTTTCATCTTGGGAGACTTACAGTTCAGAAAGTACGGGGAGCCCATCGCACGGAGCCCAAGTTGGCAGGATGTCAAGCCTGAAGTACTAGGCATCTTGGAGCTTCTCCCTAGAGTACAAAACCGAGGAAACTTCAGAAAGTGTGAACAATGGGGCAGCAGCAGTGCTAACCAGGATGACGGAGGAATTCTGAGGACTCCGTGTTTTTTAATCTTGGAGGACCCCAGCGGGCCTGGTCCCCCATCGTGGGCCAAAGTACTGTGGAGCCATCTGGCCTTTTCCTTCGCTGGCATCCGACGTATCTGGAATGATGCGTGGAGCTCTTGGGAAAGCATATGTGTGTTCTGTGCGGGGCACCTGGAACAGCCTGCCCCGAGGGAGGAAGGGATTTTGTGATTGCAAGGCTGCTCAGGGTCAAGTACGGCCCAGCAGGGCCCCGAGCTCTCCAGGCCGTGCCAGTCCAATGTCAAACTTGTCCACGCCCATTTGCTTAAAAAAACCCCTCTAGACCCTCGTGGTCCAATACAGTAGCCACAGACCTCACGGGGCTATTGAGCGCTTGAAATGTGGTTGATGCAAACTGAGATGTGCTGTGAATGTAAACAACACCCTGGATTTCAAAGATTCAGCGCTTTTAAAGAATGGGAACCATCTCATTCATCATTTTTTATATTGATTATGTGTTGCGATGATAATATTTTGGATACGTTGGGTTAAATAAAATATATTGTTAAAATTAATTTCACCCGGTTCTCCTTTTTTAAACGTGGCCACTAGAAAATTTTAAATTACCCATGTGGCTTGCATTGGTGGCTTCATTTATATCTCTGTTGGAGAGCTGCTGTAGAAGGGAACCTAGGAAGCTAGGAACCAGCCGCTGTCTCTTTCTGGTGGAATTACAGAAGACTCTTTTTTCTCTTTTATACTTTGTGTATTTTCTAAGTTTTGCAGAAACTTCAAAACTAGCCACCCTTGCTTTATACCTGAAAAGCCACAGCTACTACGGGTTTTTCCTTTTTTTAATTGAAGTATAGTTGATTTACAATTTTGTATTAGTTTCAGATATACAGCAAAGTGATTCGGTTATACATATATATTTTTTTTCCCGGTTCTTTTCCATTATAGGTTATTACAAGTTATTGAATACAGGTCCCTGCGCTATACAGTAAATCCTTGTTGTTTATCTATTTTATATATATTGGTGTGTATCTGTTAATCCCAAACTCCTAATTTATCCCTCCCTCCCCGCATTTTCCCCTTTGGTAACTATAAGTTTGTTTTTTACGTCTGTGAGTCTGTTTTTATTTTGTAAATAAGTTCATTTGTATTATATTTTAGATTCCACATGTAAGTGATATCATATAATCATTTGCCTTTAAATATCATATAATATTAAATATCATATATTTAAATATCATATAATATTTGCCTTTAAATATCATATAATATTAAATATCATATAATATTTGCCTTTCTCTGTCTGACTTATTTCACTCAGTATGATACTTTCTAGGTCTGTCTGTGTTGCTGCAAATGGCAATATTTCATTCTTTTTCACCGCTGAGTAATATTCCATTGTCTATGTATACCACACCTTTTTTTTCATATTCTTTTCCATTATGTTTTATTACAAGATACTGAATATAGTTCCCTGTGCTATACAGTAGGATCTTGCTGTTTATTTTATTTTTTTTAATTTTTTTAAAATTTATTTATTTTATTTGTATTTATTTTTGGTTGCGTTGGGTCTTCATTGCCGCGTGTGGGCTTTCTCTAGTTGCAGCAAGTGGGAGCTACTCTTTGCTGCAGTACACGGGCTTCTCATTGTGGTGTCTTCTCTTTGTTGCAGAGCACGGGCTCTAGTCTCACGGGCTTCAGCAGTTGTGGCATGCGGGCTCAGTAATTGTAGCTTGCGGGCTCTAGAGCACAGGCTCAATTGTTGTGGCACACAGGCTTGTTTGCTCCGCGGCATGTGGGATCTTCCCGGAACAGCGTTCGAACCCTGCATTGGCAGGCGGATTCTTAACCATTGTGCCACCAGGGAAACCCTATTTATTTTATATATAGTAGTTTGTATCTGCTAATCCCAAACAACTAATTTATTCCTCCCCCACCTTCCCCTTTGGTAACCATAAGTTTGTTTTCTATGTCTGTTGAGTCTGTCTCTGTGTTGTAAATAAGTTCATTTGTATCATTTTTAGATTCTACGTATAATAATTGTCTTTCTCTGTGTGACTGACTTAGTATGATAATCTCTAGGTCCATCCATGTTGCTGCAAATGGCAATATTTCATTCTTTTTTATGGTCAAGTAATATTCAGTTATATGTGTGTGCGTGTGTGTGTGTGTGTGTGTGTGTGTGTGTGTATCACATCTTCTTTATCCATTCTCTGTTGATGGACACCTAGGTTGCTTCCATGTCTTGGCTATTGTAAATAGTGCTGCTATGAATAGTAGGGTGCATGTACCTTTCAAATTAGAGTTTTCATCTTTTCTGGATACGTGCCGAGGAGTGGGATTGTTGGATTATATAGCAACTCTATTTTTAGTTTTTTAAGGAATCTCCATACTGTTCTCCATAGTGGCTGTATCCATTTACATTCCCACCAACAGTGTAGGAGGGTTCCCTTTTCTCCACACCCTCTCCAGCATTTACTATTTGTAGACTTTTTGATCACGGCCATTCTGACCGGTGTGAGGTGATACCTCACTGTAGTTCTGATTTACATTCCTCTAATAATTCAGCTACTATTGCTTTTAACAAATTCCAGGGCTCTGTGGGAATTGGAACTGAGCTAAGCAGCTGCCCTGGAAGCGACAGTATCACCATCTGTGTAGTGAGATGGGGGTGGGAAACAGCCAAAGAAACGGGGGGTGCTGCTTTGAGGCCATCAAAGATTAGAACTGGGGCTCAGGGTCTGCGAGCTCAGGGCTCTGGCGGCCAGGGACCCAGATGGGAGGAGGGTCACAGGGAGCTCTGTCGGTGTGACACAGGAAGCCACGATGGGGGAGCCTTTGGGGAGGGGCACACTATAGGAAGTTGTTCTCTTCCTGCTGGGGGCCGACTGGGCTTGCCTATCTCTTCCATCACTCCTGCAAAGAGTGGAGGCCACTCTGGCGTTGGGCCAAAGTCAGGAGGCCCAGGAGAGAAAAGGGCCTGGGCTCCACTTCCCAGTCAACAAGTTGTTAAAAACAGAGCCAATCCTCGCTTAGCACTTACTACCACGTGCGGCTCTCTTCTACATACTTTACATGCATTAATTTTCTATTCCTCAATCGCAATTTTATGAGATAATAACTGTTATTATCCCCATTTCACAGATGAGGAAACTGAGGTGCAGTGCCGTTCAATATTAACTTGCCCCGGGTCACAGCTAGTAAGACAGGTCCTCGATGGGCTGAACTTCCCCTTCCCAGCCACCAGGGGCGCTCTTCACAGCAGCCTAAGCCCTGGACCAGCGCTGTCCAACAGAATAACGAGCCACACAAGACGGGAATAAAGACACAGACCTACTAGAGAATGGACTTGAGGACATGGGGAGGGGGAAGGGTAAGCTGTGACAAAGTGAGAGAGTAGCATGGACATATACACACTACCAAATGTAAAATAGATAGCTAGTGGGAAGCAGCCACATAGCACAGGGAGATCAGCTCGGTGCTTTGTGACCACCTAGAGGGGTGGGATAGGGAGGGTGGGAGGGAGGGAGATGCAAAAGGGAGGAGATATGGGAACATATGCATAACTGATTCACTTTGTTATAAAGCAGAAACTCACACACCACTGTAAAGCAATTATACTCCAATAAAGATGTTAAAAAAAAGAATAATGAGCCACATTTTTAAAAAGGTAAATGAAAGGTGAAATTAATTTTACTAATATACTTCCTTTAACTCAGCGTATCCAAAATATTATCATCCTGACGCGTAGTCAACATAAAAGTTGTTAATGAGCTATTTTACACTTTTCTGGCTGTGCTGCATCTTTGAAATCAGGCATCTCCTTCGTACCTAGAACGCATCTCCTTTAAGTACTCTACGCCGTTTAGGCACTCGGTAGTGTGGCTAGTGGCTACCATACTGGACAGTGCAGGCCCAGAATCCGGGAACTTAAAATTGAAGAGCTAGCCTGGGACGGCAAAGCCCAGCCCGTACCATCAGCCAGCCCTGATTGCTGGTGCCGGCTACTGGGAGGCCCGGTGTGAGGAGCGTGCTGAGGCAGTGTCAGAATTCTGTGTGGAAGGATGCTGTGATAGAGGAGCAATGCCTGCCATGAACACGGAAGGGGACGATAGAGGGGGTCTGTGCCCCTCCGTCGTGTAGTGAGTCCAGCCTGCCTCTGCGGTCCTGTAGGCAGGCCCGTGGAACACACATGGAGGGTCATCTGGTAAGCACCCCCTTCTCTGCTTTCCTGAAGTTTTTACTGTCCACATTGGGCCAGGCTCCATGTACACAGCTTGGGTTCTGGGCCCAGATCCCTGTACTTCCACTTTCTGCCCGTGTGACTCCAGAGAAGCTAATTTGCTTCGTGGAGCCTCCGTGTCCACATCTGAAATATGGGCATAACAACCCCTACTCAGCAGGACTGTGGTGAGGCTTAAAGGACATGGAGCATGTGAAGGGCTGGTGCACAGCAGGTGTGGAGTAGGAAGTAGCTCCCTGCTCTCCCTTCTTTTCATTCTGTGTCCCCCCCCCCGCAGCCCCATCCTGCTCTCCATTCCACTCAGAACACAGGCAAAGTCTGCCCCCACTCGAAACCCCCTTGGGAGGCACACAGCTCCTTACTGCGCCTACCCAGAGATTTCTCTGCCCCATCCAAGACTGAGGGAGGCCTCTTGCATACTCGCTCCTAGCCATGACCCTCTGACAACCCCTCCTTCAAAGCCAAGGACGGCCTCAGCTCTCAGCAGCCTAGCCCAAGAGCCCTGGCATCTTGGGCTCCACTGGCAGACATGCCGTTACAAGCTCTGGGTGGGGCCTCCACACCTATCAGACAGTTGATGGGGCTGAGACACTCTGCCAGCCCCATGTTTCTTAATTACTCCCTCCCGGCCACTGTAGACAAGGACGTCCGCTTCCCAGCCTCCCTGTAGGATGCCGGCTCTCCTCCAACCGAGCGCACAGCGGTCTCCTGTGGCTCGCGCCAGTTAACACCTCTCCCAAGACTCTCCGGGTTCTCTTCGGGGGAGGAATTTACATCCAGCAACATCTGGCAGAGAACGCGCGGTAAATGGCGAACACGCCGGCGAGGCAGTGACTCCAATTAGGAAACAACCAGCTTTCTCTGAGTATGATGGGGAAAGTAATTCTCTGGCCAACAGAGTTTAATCAAAATGTTTTATGCAAGACGTATCCCTGACCCTGACAAATCTTCCCCCTCTTGCTGGAAATTAAACAAATATATTGTCAGTGAGGATTCCAATGAGCGCATAAACAGATGCGGGGCCGGTGGAGTCATGAGGTTATGGGTTTCAACAAACTGAGATTAGCAAAGATCAGGCCTGAGGCTTTTGTATTGTCCTTTGGGCTTTCAGCAGCCCCTGCTTCCCGCCTCAGCCTTTGTGTCTTTCTTGTGGCATCTCCCATTGCCCCCCCCGCCCCCCGCACACACACACCACTGGAGCCGTGCCCTCTGCCTCCTCGCGGCCTTGTCGTCTGAATCATATCCTGAATTCGCTTCTGTTCTGACTTGTGCCGCCCTGTCCTGCGAACATTTGCTTCAGCATCTGTCTTCCTGGCAGCCTGTGTCCGATTTGTCTTCGCACCCCTGGCACCGAGAACAATGCCTGGCACACAGAGGACCTTGAACAACTGTTCGTGGGAGGAAAAGAGGGGAGCAGGGAGGGCGGGTGAGGTCCAGGGACCTTCCTTCAAGGGCCTAACACGGTCTAGACATGCCCAGCATCAGAGTCTGGGGAGCAGAGTTGCAACTCTGCCAGGTCTCACCTCTGTAAGTCTCAGTTTACTGACCAGGAAAGTGGGCATAATGACCCACGGCATCTGCTCTGGTTGCGGTGCGAATGAAGTGAGCTAGCAGATGCATCTGGTGCAGACGGGGCGCGAGGTGGTGGTGATGGGAACAGAGGGAGGGCGGGAGAAAGACAGAATGGTTCCATTGCAGAGAGGGTGCTGCTCGGTCTGGCTCTCAAAGGTGGAGGGACCAAGGTCCAGAGAGGTGGCTCACCTAGTCTCCCAGGGAGGACGTGTGTGTGGCTTGTCCAGGACCCTCTGATTCTAATGCCTGTATGTTCCCTGTTATACGTCCCCAGGTATTTCTGGTGGAGTGTAGACATGGATCCTAATGTGGGTCTTCCCAGTGGCTGTAAGAGAATCACGCTTGGAAAACTTTAAAAAAGTCCAGTTCCCCTGCTCCAGCCCCAGACATTCTGACTCAGGAGAGGCAGGAGGGGCCCCGCCTCCATCTTTGGAACACACTGCCCAGGTGATTCTGATGCCCGGGGAGACTGGGGGCAGTGGGTGTGGACCATCAATTTTATAAATGACTGTAAATACAAGTGCTTTAGTGACACGGGTGCTCAGCCGTGTCAAGATGGGCAGAGCTGGTGGAGGCAGGATGAATGTGATAAAACCAGCCTGGCTGAGGCGCCCGCTTTCCGCTCTCCCAGCCCCTCCCCCTCCCTTCTCCTGGGGACCAGGGATTCCCATGGTGCAAGGGGTACCCAAGGCTCCGGAGCAATGCGCGGTGCCCAAGGAGCCTGTGGATCCCCGCCCAGGGACCTGAATGCTGCCCACAATGTTCTGCCACGGAGAGGCCTATGTCTTCCTCCCTCTTCAAGATGGTCCTGTTGTCTCAGAGGTTTTCAGAGCGAAGGTCAGCAGCCAGCCAGGCGGGCATTGCCGAGTGATGGATTCTGAGGTCAGACAGGCTGGCTTCCTCCTAACGTTATTGATGGAGAAAAAGAACCCAAGGTCAGAGTGGTCCCCATCAGCATTCTGGCCGTGGGTATATGAGACTGAACTCCTCCTTGGGTTGAATCTCCTCAGGATTGAACAACCCTGAGGTTGTTCTCCTCAGGGAAGAACTCGGGGAGTAAGCCAACGTGCCAACCACTAACGGTCTGGCCTGGGTCTCAAGGGGTCTGAGGGGACACCTCCCAGGCCCACTCCTTCACCCCCAACCCGGCCCCACCTCTTCCTGGCTCACGGTCCCCTCTCTCCCTGCAGCCCACACAGACAGGATCCACCATTGTGGGTCTGAAAGGCACAGCTCTGGTGGGTAGTGTTTGAGGCTCTCCATTTGACAATGACGAATGTGCGCCCAGGGAGGCCAAGGACACAGTCAAGCCTGAGTTTCACCAGAGAAGGGGATGCGTGTGTGACCCAGGATATCACCTCTAGCAGGAGGAAGATGTCACCCCATTTCTCAGGCAAGGGAACTGAGGGCTCAGAGAGACTCGGCCGCACACCCAAGGACCGTGGCAGGAACCTTGGTGCCCGGCACCCACCCAGGGCTCTGCATCGCCCCCCCTCCCCTGCGTGGCCCCAGCCTACCTGGGCCACTTGGATCTGTTTTGTGCATTTGGGGCATGTGTGTGAGAGCGTGTTTGAAGAATTATGTTCTAAAGTGAAAAAGTTTGAAGTCAACAGACTTAGCCTTTCACTGCAGGGAGCCTCACCGGGTTGTAGAGAGGGTGGGGTTGGCCCTCTGGGTCTGGGCCGGACACGGATGTCCGCACAGTTGTTAAGAAGGGATGGCCGGGCACCCTGCCTGAAATGTCCCCAGTCACCCACTCACGTTCCAGGAGGCGACCAGGCCCAGGACCACATTCTCCAGGCCTTCCGCGACGCACATCCATTCGCCACGGGCACAGATGGAGCGTCGGGAAGCGGGAAGCATACCCATGCTCCTTGCCAACAGATCAAATGTTCCCTGGCTGGGCGGATGTGGAAATCAGTGCTCTCTTGTCCCCTGAACTCCGATGCCTGGTCTCATCTTGGAAAAACTCTCCCCGTAGCAATGCCAGGCAGCTGGGCTCTCACAGAGGGGGCCTCTTGGCCCAGGGGACCCAGGGCAGCAGTGGCCGGATCTTCCCATGGCCCATTTGGCCTGCCCTGACCACCTGGCCAGTTGTGTCCACACCTGGGCCCATCCTCAGTGGTCTGGGCCAGGAGTCTCACCCAGGGCCCGGGTCAGGGGACTGGGGGGAGTGGTGACCCCTGGCCTCTCAGATGGACGCTCTGGCGAGGTGTGTAGAAAGCACTGCTCAGCGTAGTGGGGGGATTGACGGGAAAGGGAGGGTATCACGGACCAAGACGGAGCAGGACAGGGGCAATGGGTGGGCATGAAGGAAACTGCTAGAATCAGGCTTGGGAGGGGGAGGCCCAGGCCATGCCCTGGGAGCAATGGGCCTGCATGTTAGCGCCATGGACAGTACGGTCCCCGCCTCCACTCGTGCGTCAGGGAATGCAATGGCCGGGGGAGGAGGGGGCCTTGCTGGGGGGTCTGGCTGTGCCCCAGCACTTTTCTTGGGCCTGAGGTGAGGAGGGGAAGATGAGCTGGATATCGAACACGGGACCACTGGTTTCAGCCAGCTTGTCATTCCACACGGGCGTCCTGTCTGTGCCTGGTTCCTGGAATCTCAGTCTGTCTCGTAAACTGGCCATACGTCATGGGCTGCACTGGCCTGGCTGAGGCCTCCATGGCTGCGTCTGTTTTAATGGCTTTTACTTTTAGGAGGTCCAAGCCTGTTGCAAAGTCCCAAGTGAAAGAGCATCTTTTCCAGCAAAGAGCATCTTTGCAGTCCTTGCTGCAAAGCAAAGGGCCTGGGGGGAATGTGTCTTCCTGGAGTCTTCTTTCATGCATATACCCCATCCCTAGCAATAATTATTTAAGACTACCAGGTGCTAGGCGCTGTGTGGCGTTGAAGCAATTGCACTGATAAGACCACGTGCTTGCCTCGCACAAGCTACATCCCTGCTACAACCCCCTATTCCTCTTTTTCTACCTGACAAACTCAGGTTCACCCTACAGTCCCAGGGGAGGAAACCATAAAACATCTTACCCAGATGGAGCAGACAGAGGAGGAGCAAGGACTTGGGCCGGGTAATTGATGGAAGTCTTCCTGGAGGAGGTGATGTTGGAGTTGGTGCCTGATGGGGCAAGAGGACTCTGATGGTCAGACAAGGTGGAAGAGAGCTTTCAGACACAGGAGACTGCATGTTAGGGTAAGGAGGAAGCCAGATCTACAGCCCTGGAGCTTTGGGAACGCAGCCTCTTTCTGGGAGGGCTACTGAAGGCTTCAGGAGGGCTGGCTAGAAGCACTGCCCATGTGTCCACTGCTGCATCCCCCTACCTGGCACAGTGCCTGGCACAGAGTGGGGCTTAATAAATATCAGTTGAATACATGACTGTGCAACCCCCCTCCGCCCCCCGGACATACACCACATACTCTTGCAAAAGTAGCATGCTGAATGCTGGCTGATACACAGTGAAATAGGAACAACTGGGGGAAAACACTTCTTCCAGCCTCAGGATCTTTGCATATGCTGTCCCCTCTGCCTGTAACCCTGTTCCACACCCCACTTTCACCGCCATTTTTCATAGTGTACTGTGTCTCGCTCCCATTGTGTCCGCCTTGCCAAGCATAGGGCTGTCCGTTGGTAAATATTCATTGCCTGATTTCATGTGCCCAATACACAGAAGTAAATGTTCAATATCTTGTATGAAATAAAGATTTAGAAACGCGTAGGTGTGTGAATACCCACACAGAGATCCTGGCTGATGTCAGGAGATTGACTGATATCCAGCAAGGGAAGAGACAAACTAGGGGGAAAATGCAGTGTTTCTGTTTAGCAACCTGTTTCCAAGGCTAAGAAACCTAGAGAAATGGTTCCTGGCTGCTGGTGGAAGCCACTGCCTCTTCCTGCAGAGCTCGGAGCGTTCTCTGTTTCTCGGCACTTACTGAGCTACCCTTCAGCTTCAGTTTCCTCACCTGCAGCACGAAGCCAGTGATGACCCTAGAGGGTCATTGTGAAGATTACTCACAGTAACTCGGGCAAAATACTCAGCCCAGTTCCCTGCACAGGGCAGGGGCACTGGAAGCGGTGGCGGTCGTTACTGAGGTGGGAGCAGCCCCCCACTTAGAACCAGGAATGCCACTCTCTTCCAGAGATGGTGGCAAACCTCTACCAGGTCACCTGGCCGTCCTGCAACACTGGTGTTTGGTCCTGAGCCCAAATCTGCCCCCCACCCCGGGGCTCCCCCAGCACCTGGCATCCTGAGCCGCTCTTGGGCTACTTGGTCCCAACCTGATCGCTCTGATCTGACCCCAACGCAGATTTCTCACCCTGCAATTTGGGGCCTATTGAAACGGGCTGACATTTGCCAACAAACAGCCTGCGATTCTATCGCCATCTGTTACAAGCGCATCTTTCACTTTCTGCAAAGAAAAAATCAATCTCCCGGCTTCCTGGCATTCTCCGGCTGGCTCATCGGGGGCGGAGGCGGGCAGGACCCAGAGGTGGGCCTCTCCTCGGGGGTGCTGTCCGCAACCTCCCCCGGGGCCCATCTCTGAGAGGGCGGCTGGAACGAGAGAACCAGACTGGCTCTCCATTGCCCGCTGCACCCGCCGCTTCCAGCCCAGAAGCAATTTGCTTTCATTACGAAGGCCACGCGAGTATGTTTGCAGAAGGACTCAGCTTCCCAGCCGCCTGGACTGTGGGGAAAATTTTCCTTAATTATTTTTTTATAGCCTAACTTTTGTGTGAGACGGTTTGTTATTATCCCTGCCTCACTTGAGAGTCATAAGCCTGCAAGAAGAACCATAAATAAAACTTTACTTAATATTCAAAGTCCCCGTGAAGGGATGATGGATGGGGGGGTGGGGAGGCAGCCCCTCCCCCCTCCCCCCTCCCCCCTCCTCCCCCACGGTGGTGGAGCCGTCCTGGCTTTCTGCCGGAAGGCAATTACTTTGAGCTCCCTATAATCAGAACCACTTACTACCTCTGCATTTTGTTTTTCTAACTTTCTCATTTAAAACACGGATGGGCGAGATTGTATCCCATTTGTATTGTGCGGAGAGAGATTACTCCAGGTGCTGCTGGGCGCAGGGCTGCTGGACTGCAATATTTTACCTGGGAACCCGCCTCTGAAACATTGAAGTGCGACAACTACAAAGACAGGGCCATGATTTGATCCCCAGCTTCCCGAAGCTTTGGGGACAAATGCCTGGCAGTGGAATTAATTTTTCTTGGGGAATAGGAGAGCTGTAACTTTCCCCTCTATTATTTCAAATCCGCCAGACTGACTCTCCCAGGGTCAAAGTAGAAACAGAGGGGGCTATGGTGGAGGAGGCCCGGGTTCTCTTGGCCAGGGTGCGCTATGTGACCTTCTGTGTGGTCATGCCCCTCTCTGGGCTGCAGTCACCTTACCCAGAAAATGGAGGTGCTGGACAAGACAATGATACTAATATCACCCTTTTCTGAGTTGACATTTTGTTGAGCACCTACCATGTGCCAGGCACCATACTAGGCTCTTAATGTGCATTATGGTGAGAAAGCCACAATAGCCTGACAGGCAGGGCCGTCCACAATGCACCCCCAAATATTATTGAGGCCCTACTGTGTGCCCAGCGTGGTTATAGGCACTGAGTGCACAGTGATGAACAAGAGAGGTAAGGATCTGGCTCTCCTAGAGCTTCTGTTCTGGAAGGGGAGAGAGAGCATAAAAACGTAAACAAAAGAGATCCTTCTGGGGAATGAGGGGGTGCAGGCTTTGGGGAAAATAAAACAGGATGATACAGCAGATGGTGACCAGAGAGAGGTAAAATGAGAGAGCGTGATCATCATGACAGCCTCTTTGAGGAGGTGATAACCAAGCAGAGCCCTAAAGACAAGGAGATACCCAGACACATGAAGATTGGGAAAAGCATTCAGGTAGAGTGAACAGCATGTGCAAAGGCCCTGAGGTGGGTGCAGTAGACACCACAGATCTCTTCACCCAGCACCATTCCATCTACCACCTGCCCTTGCCTTCTTGTGCTGCAGAGCCTGGAAAGCTAAAGCAGTGTTTCTCTATAGAAACCTTGGTCCTGAGGTGAAGGTCGTACATGGGACCTGAAGATGCCCCTGCACACGACAGGGAAAGGAAAGGCAGGTGACGGCAGAAAATGACTTTCTAGTGCACCTGGGGGCAAGTGTCACAGGTGCTGTGTGGAGAGAGGTGGCGGCAGAGGGGTCCTGCTATGACAGTGGGGGTCAGGGCTGCCACAGCCCCCCTGCACCTAGGCTTTCCCTGCCCTCTGGCCTGACTCCCCACTGGAATCACCGGCAGTGCTTCCCCTGAGCTTTCCCGTGCACAGGGCAAGTCCAAGTGCCAGAGACTTTCCCTCGCCCCCTGGGAGTAGCCCTCAACCAGTCACCGACCCCGGGGCACCCGTTGGCAGGATGCCGAGATGCGTCCTCTCCAGCGAGGGCCCGCGGTGCTGGCTGTAGTGGGAGCACCCCCTGCCCAACCCCATGCTGGCTCCTGGCCTCCCTGCCGCCTTCCTCGACCCAATGAGTCCTGCCATAGCCTCCCAAATAAATGGCTTGCCCTCGAGTCCTTGTCTCTGGTCTGCTTCTGCGAACCCCAAAGAGCTGTTCTTTCATATCTCTTCGCTGTTTTGTTTCCCGGAGGGTGGAATCAGGCTTCATCGCCTCGAGATTCCACGAGACTTCTAATCTCCCCTCACGAAACCCTCCTGATTAAATTAGCGAGAGTGGATTCTGACGTCGGCCACTGAGAACCTGACAGGCCCTTTAGGTATCATCACTCTCATCACCGCCTTTTTACTGGCAAGGGCGCGGAGGCTCACGCTGTGCTCCAGGCACCGACCTCCGTAATTGCCCGGTGCCGCTCTGCCTCTAACAGAGATGGATTCTCAAGCCTTGGTCCTGGGCTGGCGCATCTGGAGCAGAGATCCCTCATCTCTTGGTAAACGTGCTCTTTGAAAGAGCTGAAAAGGTTAACGGGGCTTCTGCAGGCTACCGGCCAACTGCCAGGTAGCGGCTTGGGCAGCCCATGCTGTAGCTCTTTAGGTAGCAGATAGATGAGGACGCAGCCCTATCTCGCTCCTCGGGCTGAGAAGCCGCCATGGGCCGTCCTGCCAGCCCCTCCGTCGGCTCTGCAGATCCCTCCGTGTTGTTCTGCTGTCGGCTCCGCTCACGGCTCACGTGCACACGCAGTGCACCTGCTCTGTGCCTGCCCGGGGCTGGGCTGGGGGCTCAGAAGCAGCTCAGCCTCTCTCCAGGGGCTCCCAGCAGACAGAGTAGGCCCCAGCTAAGACCCCTAATAACAGGGCACAGGCTCACCTGCCCCTCCCCTCTCCCTCCTGCAGGCTCAGAGGTGGGAACCGAAGTTGTCATCTTGTGACAAAAGACAGTAAGCTAAGAGTGGTGGGGAGGGGACAGAAAGAGCCTGGGGTCCACGAGGGCCTCCCTGAGCTGTGGAACCAACACCAGCACGGCCTGCCTCCAGGCTTCTTGCTAAGTGAGAAAAAAAGCCTCATTTGTTGTAGTCGCTGTTACCCGGGTTTGCTGCGACTTGCCTCCAAGATCATTCCTCATTTATACGCCCAGGTACTGGCCCACAGAGGAAATCTGAACGCACCGTAGAAATTTAAATCACTGAGTCATGTTCTAAACATTGCAGGTCCCCTCCTAGGCGCCCTCAGGAGGCGACCCAGGACTGACCACTGCCCCCTCCACGCCCCCACCCCTGACCTTGGCCGTCCCGTGCTCGGAGCATTTTACGCTGTTGCCATATACACGTGTAACACCCCCATCAGACCGTAAGCTCCTGAACCCTGGGGCCCAGTACGGAACTGACTTGGGGACGTGATCAGATACTGTTCGAAGGACTGTGTGAGGGGCCTGTCTACACGGGATGACACTTTTCCATCCTGGGAGTCCGTAAGTCTTAGTTGAAATGGGGGATAGTGTGGGCAAAATTGGGCATTCAGTTGGTGGTGAGCCGGGAGGCTGGTTCTCTGGGGAATAAAAAGCCCTGGTGTGTCGCATTTGCCAATTTCCCTGGTGTAAATACTCCCACCGTGGCCAGTTGGTCCTTGCGAGCCCGTGCAAGCCAGCTTCAGAACATAGCTCACTTCCAATCCCCTTCCTTCCTTCTTTCCTTCCTTCCCTCCCCCTCCCTCTCTCGCCTCCCAGGACCCGTCTGGGTGCTGGGCCCCTGGTAACCGACTCTGCTCTTCTGGTGGGGCAGATGGTCCCGTCCATAGAAACAACACAGTCATTCAATAGAAGGGAATGATTGTACTCCGATGAAGAAGATGCGGCGGTCAGAGAAGGGGCCCCTGCTCCAGCCTTGGGGGAGGCAGTTAGGACAGCCTGGAGGAAGCATGGGGTGTCTCCGCTGAGACTCCAGAAAAAGTGAGCTTTGCCCAGCAGAGGCTTGGGGGGAGGGGTCACTCCCAACAGGAGGAACTGGGGAGTCTGGGTGTCTGCCCTGGAGACGGGGAGGGGAGGGGGCAGAGGGTGGGCAGTGCCGATGTGGTGAGGGGCTTGGCCTTCGTCCCAAGGGCAAGGTTAAGCTATTTCTTTTTAAGTGGGGAAGGAGCAGATTGGCATTTTAATAAGCTTCCCCCAAGTGCAGAGAGGAGGGGGCAGGCAGGCTGCGGGCCAGTCCTCGTGGAGGGAGAGGGAAGGATGCAGGGAGCATTGATGAGACCGCCATGCTGCAGGCTCAGGACCGAAACAGGCAGTGATGGGGGGTGGGGGGAGGGGCACTGTCAGAGGAGGGTCAAGAGCTTGGCCACCTAGTGGATGCTGGTGCCTCTTTCCAGGATGGGGAAAAAATGGGAGGGGGAGTGAGATCTGGGGGAAAGAAGGAAAACTCTTGCCTCCTCCTGGCTTCTCCCCTGTGGGCGGCTCTGTTCCAGGGCCGGGGGGCCCTTGCGCAAGGCCCAGCCTGCCATCGCTTAGTAGGGGAATGGGTAAGAGGTAGATCAGATAGGCGGTGGCCATATCTATGCGCACAGGGGACTGACGGGTCCTGACGCGATGGGGTGCTGGGAGGGTACCCCATAAACCAGCCACGGGAAAACAGGAACCCCAGCTTGAGACGTGGAACAGCTCAAGGCTGAGAGGACTTTGAACACCAGGGAGAAAAATGGGTCTGAAAGTGAGCAATCAGGGGCCCTTGGGCTGGGACCCCATGGCCAGGCTCTGAGTCATCCCCCCTGCATTTGGCGGGCTGCAGGGGTGGCGGGAAGGCCAGCTCCGGGCTGTTTTCCTGGGCACAGGGACACAGCCATTCCCCAGGCCAGACAGGTACACAGGATTAATAAGGCTGACTGTGCGCTCTCCCGGGGGTGTGCGCTCTCCCGGGGGTGTGCAGCGGGGCCAGCAGCGCGGCCTGGACCATCAATCACTGGCCCCTAATAGCTCTGTAGCTTGCTCCCCCCGCCGAATTTAAAGCGAGGATCCAGGCCGCCGGCAGAAAGATGCCGCAGCCCTTAACCACCGTAATTACGAAGTCTTCGTGGAAAGAGATGCTTATCGTTAATGTTAAGTGAACAGAGCAGGAGACCAGATGCCCTGCCGGTGTGTGTGCAGCCGTGTCCGCAAACGCCTGCCTAGAAATAGGGGGGCCAGGAGAGCTGCCACTTCCATGGTGGGAGCGGGAGGGGACAATCTTCGGCTTTGAACAGTTCAAAACCGCAATTAGTAACATGGACGCATCATTCTTTTATTAAAAAGTGTATCTTTTTTTTTTGTCTGATTATTAAAGGAATCAGCTCACTGTGGAATCAGTGGGAATTGTGTGAGTACGAAGAAGAAAATTAAAATCCCCGTGATCCCACCCAGAGGCAGATCACCGGGGTGAACGCGCTGCAGTGGTTTTGTTCCCACGGCTCTGTGCCTATCTGTTTGCTTTGGGTTGTTTTTACACTATGGAGATGATTCATTGTATTTTTAATACTTTTTTTTTTTTTTCTGTGGTACGCGGGCCTCTGACTGTTGTGGCCTCTCCCGTTGCGGAGCACAGGCTCCGGACGCGCAGGCTCAGCGGCCATGGCTCACGGGCCCAGCCGCTCCGCGGCATGTGGGATCTTCCCGGACCGGGGCACGAACCCGTGTCCCCTGCATCGGCAGGCGGACTCTCAACCACTGCGCCACCAAGGAAGCCCCACTTTCCAGTTTTGTTCACTGCTGTGTCCGTGGAGCCTAGAACAGTGTCTGACCCAGCGTATTGTGAAGTAAGCGACTTGTCTCAGGTGTGGGGCTGAACTGATCGTGAAAATTTTGTCCATTTGACCAGTAAATCCAATTTACGAGGGGAGAAAGGAGAATAGTTTATACACATAAAATCATTATAGACCTGTGCCCCCCGAACCTAGCAAGATCGACCGTCTGTTCCATGCACACCTCAGGAGCCCCTCGGGCATGCAGGGTCAATGACAGGAGCCATGGAGGGGACCCGCCTCACCCCAGCCTCCACATTCCTAAGATGTAGAGACACCATTGGCGGCTTGAGGAAAACCTGAGCGTCCCTGGGGTTTCCGGGGCATCCGGTGGAGCCCCTGGAGGAGGAAGCTCCCCTCCAGCTGTGGTTCTCTGTGGCTTAGAAAGGCGGGGACACACCTAAGGTTTGTGACGGCTCTGTCCTGGAAAGGCTTTCTGGGTCAGGGGTGATAGCTTAAGCAAAAGCGTGGAGGCCAGATGGCCCCTGGTCCAGCTGGTTTGAAATGCAGGTTGCTTTTTTTCTGGTGCTTTCCATCTTGTGTGCCCAACTCCCTCTTTGAAGAAAAAAGACTTCTTGCTTTCCATGATTACTGCCCACTCTTCCTCCAAGATCCAGTGCCACTTCCTTCAGGAAGGCCTCCTTGGTTTCTCGGACTGAGCCAGCTGTCCTGCTCCAGGCCCGCAGCACTTAGCACTACTGAGATGCCAGAGTCACATGATTGATTGGTTCACATGTGTTGCCATCTCCCCCACTCCCACCAGTAAACCATCTGCCCCGTGGTGCTGGGGCTGTTTTGCTCACTGTCGCCAGTGCCAAGCCCAGGGTCCACCCGCGGTGGCGCCCAGTGGTTGAAGAACAGAGCTCACAGTCTTCACGACCTGTCAACCCACTTTAGGAGTAGAGGGTTCAGGGGCCCAGGCACCTGCATCCCCTGCCCCACGGGGCTCCGGCCTCTGTTCTCCGCTTGTCTCTCAGCTACTTTGTTGCAAAGTTCTGGGCACGGAGGGGAAGTTTCTAGGGACTCTGGCTTTTGTTTCTTTCTTTTTTTTTCTGGTGACCTTTCCATGTAATTAAAAGGCAGCTATTCCAGGAGGCGAGGCAGCCGGAAGCAGAGACGCTGCTCTCTGTGTACGTGTGTGGAAATTTATTGTC
Source organism: Aethalodelphis obliquidens (assembly GCF_003676395.1). Lineage (NCBI taxonomy): Eukaryota > Metazoa > Chordata > Mammalia > Artiodactyla > Delphinidae > Aethalodelphis > Aethalodelphis obliquidens. The sequence continues at coordinate 24,249,458 of NW_020837965.1, forward strand.
TGGAGCACAGAATTCTGCTGGAGGCTGCTGTGCTGAAAACATCTGCTGCTTCACTGCGGGTGGGGGGTGGTAAAGACCCGGATCCAGAAAACGTCCCCCCTGCAGGCCTGCAGACCAGCAGGGTGCACGTCTGGGCTCACTGACCCTCGAGCAGCCCCGCTATGGGGGATAGCGCCTCTGCTTTTTTCGAGAGACTAGCTCTCCTGAAGGCCCATCAGTCCAGTGATGTCCATGGGGTCGGCCTCACCCGGGCGGCCACTGGGTTGATGAGCCGTGCCCCGCCCCCGCCCCCGCCCCAGGATTCAGGTTTGCGGCCTTTGTCCCTCAGCACAGAGCCGGCACTGGGGGGCCCTGGGGGGCACAGCACAGCCCTGCCCTTTTCTTGGATGTGAAATCTCATGCTCGGGCCCCTCCTTGGCTTGCCGTTTGAGGGGGACTCCCCTTGCACTAGAACTAGAGGCAATGCCAGGGAGATGAATGTCCAGCTTAGGGAAACGTGTTTCTAGACAGCCCAGGCCAGAGCACGGTGGGTGTAGCCCTCGCCTGGGAGGACCTGGTTCAAATCCCAGCACCCACTTCTTCGTTTGCCACGTGACTCTGGATGAGAACCACCCCCTCCTCTGTCGGGGCCTAGCCTGCTCCGCACAAAGGTTGTGTGCACAGCACTCCCTCACTCCACTCTGGTCTAAGAATGCTGGGAAAGTTAATTTTCTGGACGGAAATCCTTCCTGGGCTGTGCCTTCCCTGAGCTGGGTCTGGGGCCCGTCTCTTCCTTCTGGTTCAGGTCAGCACCTCCCCAGAATGGTACCCCTCCCTCGAGTTGCTGGGCCCCTGGGTGCAAGGTCTAGAGGTCCTGCGGCCCCTGAGCCCCCTGCCCGGCCAGGCCTCCACCCCTTGGCTCTCCGTAGCTGCAGCTGCTGAGGATAATGCAGGCCTGGCCTGGGCCCAGCTCCCCTGTGCCACGGAGAATTGCAATTTAGCAAGTTCGTCAAAATCCCAAGGCAGGAGCCCAGAGCCACATCTGTGACATCAAGGCATCCCAGCGGCATCGGGGGCCTTCCGTCCCCATCCGCCTCCTCGCCCTGGTCCACTTCCCACAGGCCTGGATTAGGCCCCAGCAGCTGGGCGGGGGCGGGGGCCAGGGGAGCTGGGGGTGCAGGGCTGGGCGCCCAGGCCAGTGGGGCCCTGGGTCTCTCTGGCCCAGCCTTGCCACGTGGTCCCTGGTAGGGTGCTGCGCCCTGGACCTCAGGCATCCCACCGGTAAATGGGGGCGGAGTCTGCCTGCCCATCCATGGGGTCCTGGAGGCGGTAGCCACACCCTGGCAAACCCACATGCCAACAAAGAGGGGCTGGTGGAGGGCTCTGAGGGTCTCGGAAGAGCTCAGGTCACTCAGGAAGGGGGTGAGTGGAGATGGCATTGCAAGTGGGGCCTCAGGGCAGGAAGGGGCTGAAGCTGGAACGCGGTGGGTGAGCCTGGTGGCCAGGATCTTGCACTGGGCCTCAGGAGCTGGCAGAGCTGAGGCAGGAAAAAGAGAGAAGCTGGGGCCTCGGCGGACTGTGCGCAGGCCCCTCCTCTGCCTTCTCTGCTTAGAAACTAAGAATCTGGTGTTTGTAGCAACCTATGTGGCCCCTTAAAGCATCTCTGATGCGTACCAGGCACTTGCATGGCCAGGAACAGCACAGGCCTCATGAACCACAAGGCCGAAGGGCCAAATCACTCCCTCCAGACCCCCTGAGGATCAGAGCCTCTGCAGACCAGAGTGCAGGGCACACACAGAATCCCAGAATCCCACACAGAGATTTGCTTGCCTCCAGGGATGGAGAGCTCACTACCTCATTGGGAGCCAATTCCTTCGTGGAGGAGTTCTCATCATTAGGAAAGAGCTTTCTAGAACTGCTCTTGGGTCCCAGTGCATCTGGAGGTGGCAACCTGAACCTCCTGAGCTCTTTCCTCCAGACCAAGCCTCAAAGCTTCTTTTATCTGTTCCTGCATGACGCACTTCAGTGCCTTCCTCTGAACAGGAGTCATTTGTCAACTTCTCCCGGAACTGAGCGTTAGTGCCCCAGCTGTAGTCTGCAGCAGACTCTCACCTCCCTAGCTGTGAAGACCATGCTCCTATTAATTAAACCCTAGGTGTCTTTTCCTGACCCATCACACTGTTGAGTCTTGCACAGAGTGGGGTTGGTCATTCTGATGGCGATAATGGATGAAGCAGGAGGACAACGTGTGCAGCTTGGGGAAACTGAGGCCCAGAGAAGAAGGACCCTGCTCAGAGTTACACAGTGCACCATCAGTAGGGCTGGGGGAAGAACCGGAGCTCCTGCCTGTCCTCTTAGGACACGGTTCCTTCATCTAGACAGAGAGAAGGGCCCCCATGCACCCTTCGCTCCCTCCTCCTCCCTCTGCTCTCCCGCCCTCACTTCCTGAGAACCTCCAAGCTAAGCCAGAGAAGGTGAGGCCCACGGCCTTCAGATGGTCATGATTACGCGTGGAGGGGTGAGCGCAGGGCAGGAGGGGACCCGGGCCCCATGTCCTGCTAACTGTTCCAGGGAATCAGCAGCGCCCAGGGGCTTGGGGGCCAAGGTCCTGCACAGCTGACCTCGTCCAGCTCATTCTGCAAACTCTGGGTGTTTCTGAGATCGCTGGGCCTGCACATTCCTTTCTGCTGAGGGAACTCCCGGCAAGTGTGGAGAGGCACCGGCCAGCTCCAGGAGGGTTTCTGGTGGGAAAAGAAAGGCAACTCGCGTTCGCTGGGTGCTAATGTGCACCAGGTGCCGATGCGAGGGAGGGGGGCGTCTCTCCTGTGCCACTCGGCCGTGTTCTCCTTGCGGAGGGGGGCAGTGACCTGACATGGGTGTGGTCCAGGACTGTCGACAAAAGACTTAGCTCACGGGGGGGGGCCCAGCTCAGAGCTCGGAGCCCGTGGGCGGCCACTGAGTCTCGCTGTTACTGTCACCAGCCCCGTAGCAGATCTGGGATTCGAACCCGTGTCCACGAGCCAGGGCAGCGCCTCCATGGTAGGTGGTAAGGGCCACGCTGTTCCGGAGTGGCTGCCTTCCTGCATCGCCACCAGTCTGGTCCCTGACCTGAGGCTTCCAGTGGTCCTGGGGAAGCAGTGGGTGTGGGACTATGGCCTCGGCCTCTGTCCCAGCAGAGAACATTCCACAGTGGGAAGCTGCAGCCTTGGGCCCCCCTCCGCCCTCCGCCCTCCCCCCTCCGCCCTCCCTGCCCCTGCCCCTGCCCCTGCCCCACCAGAGGCCGTGCGGGTGTCCTACGGGCAGGCTGCCGCCACCGCTGCAGAGGGCTGGCCGGCAGCCCTTGGGTTTCCACCAACTAATAATTTTTACAAACCTCCAGCCTCATAAAAAAGTGCACAGTGGCCTGAACAACCTTGGCCGGGAGCCTTGTGGGAAAGCGGAGGCACTGAGGCTGGGCACCAGTGATCTTGGCCAGAGGCCACCTCCTGCCTGTACTCGGGATCTTTCCCTCAGGCCTCAGACCCGGACCTGTCCACTGTGGCCCTTCGGATAAAGGCTGCCCCACTAAGTGGCTCAAGGAGGTCCTCCGTGCCGGCCACCCAGCCCCGCCACCCCCATGGCCTCCCATCTGGAGCTCTTGGCCCACTGCCCTGAGCCGCCTGTAACCCACCCCTGTGCTCCCCTCCCACTGGGCACAGGCCTTTGCATGTGCTGTTCCTTCTGCACAGAATGCCCTTCCCCTCCCTCCATAGGAATGCAGATAATGACATGTCTTTATCCAAGAGGGCCTCCTGTGCCTGGGGACCTTGGAGGAAGGGACATGTGTCTGCCTTGATGTTCTCCAAACAAGGGATGGGGTGTCCAGGAGAGAAGGAAGGCAGGGCAGGTGCTAGGGGCCCCGAAGCCTGAGCACGGTCCTGGGAGTCACTGGGGAGCTCCTTGTGGGAGGGGGTGGAGCTGGGCACGGGAGACCAGACAGGCGGGAGGACAGGGGAGTGGGTGGGCTGGAGGGAGGCTGCTGAGGCAGAAGTTTGGAGACTAGAGATTACCTGGACCTGAGGGATGAGGGAGCTGGGTTAAGTGGAGGCTGGCAAGCACTTTCTGCTTTGGCCCCCGATCCCAGGGATGGGATCCTGAGTCACAGGTGCCAGGTGTGTGATTCTGGGGTGCTTGGTGGCGGCAGGGTCCATGAGGCAGGTGGGGCCCCGGGGGCGAGCTCAGGCTTGAGCGGCAGACGGGGTCTGGGATTCCCGGGCACACAGGTGGGGTGTAAACGCTGGGGGAGGATAGTCTTGGGGGGGCGTGTCACAGAGAGAGGGCTGGGCATCCAGGATGACCCTTGAGGAAAGTCTGGGAGGGTTTCCAAAGAAGCAGGAGGAGACTCCGGTGGGTCCCAGAGCCAAGAGAAGACAGTGTTTTCACCGGAGCGAATGAGCAGCTGCACGGGCTGGGGGACGGCAATGACTGGAGCCACGAGGGGCATCCGTCAGACTTAGCCCTCTGGGCTCACGGGCATCCTTGGGAGGGTGGAGGCAACAGGGGGTGGGAGCAGCTCTGTGAAGGGGGAGCACCTCACCCTGGGACCCTGGCGCCCGGATGAGCAGCTGGGGGTGGAAGGTTCCCTCGGGCCCCTTTTCCTGTCCCTCCATCCGCTGCCAGGGACTCTCTGGTGAGGGGCTCGAGTCTCCAAAGGACCTGGATCAGCTCCTGGGAGGCAGCTGGGGCCGTGGAGGGGGGACACCGTCCTCCCCCGCAGGATGGGAGAGCAGCCGCATGCTCCCGGGGCGCGGTGAAGAGCCGCCCGTAGGTTTCCCTGCACCTGCGGGAGGTGGTCAGGGCCCCTTGGTAGTCATGCCGTAGCTCCAGGGGGGGATTCAGCGTCCCCGGCGCAGGAGGCCTCTCTGGGAGCCCGATTTACGGGCCCGCCCCTTGGTGCACCCGGATCTGGCCCTTCTCTAAGTGCCTGTTCAATCCAATTAAAAGTGCCGGAGGTCAGAGGAAACGTCAATTACCTGAGTCTCTCGGCAGCTGTCCGCACACTCAATACGCCGGAGAGGCTGGGAGCCACGTTCCTCCTCTCCCACCTACAGAGTGGCCGATGGGGAGGCCGACCCAGTCTCCAGGAGGGTCACTGGCCTCAGTGGCCCCATCTGTAAATGGGGACTCTGGGTATGGGAAAGCAGGACTGGAGGCCCATGTCCCCTGAATCTTGGTGGGAGGGTCTGTAGTGTGTTGCCTACTGCCAGGACTTCTGGGGGGTCTTGTCCCAAGCAAGGGTCTTCCTGCGGCTGACCTTAAAGACAGGCCTACGGGACCCGGGCACAGCCAGCCCACAGGCAGGGGGCCAGGCCCACCTCCTGCCCCCTCTGCATGTCACTGCCCACCGTGCCTCAGTTTCTCCTCTGGAAACCTCTCTCCAGGGTCAGTGTGTGTGAGAGGCTCAACTCTGCTCCCAACTCAGACATATTTTTATAACCTGCTTCGTATTTGTACCCCTGTGTTCACAGCAGCACTACTCACAACAGCCAAAAAGTGAAGCAACTCGATGTCCATCGACGTATGAACAGATAAACGAAACGTGGTCCCTCCGTACGGTGGAATATTTTCAACCTTGGAAAGGAAGGAAATTCCAACGCAGGCTACAACGTGGATGAACCTTGAGGACGTGATGCTCAGTGAAATGAGCCAGACACAGAAGGACCGATGTTGTAGGATTCCGCTTACATGACGTACATAGAGCAGGCAAGCTCCTGGAGACAGGAAATGTAAAGGTGGTTTCCAGGGGCTCGGGGAGGGAGAGGATGGGGAAGTACTGTTTGCTGGGGACAGAATTCCAGGTTGGGTAGATGAAAACATTGTGGGATGCCTGGTGACGATGGCTGCACAGCCACGTGAACGTATGGAAAGCCACCGGAGCGCACACTTAAAAATGGCTAAGATGGCAAGCTTTATGATTTGTATATCGTACCACAACCGAGAAAAAAAATCAAGATTTGTATTTCACGAAGCGTTTATTAAACCAGTGTGCCTCACAGCCCGGAGAGGGGGATTGCTCGCGTCACCAGCCCGCACGTCATTTTTCTTTTCTCCTTTTCCCCCTCCCTTCACGCTTGCCAGTAAAAGCCACCTCCTTAGGGAACCGTCTGAGAATTAAGCCCGGATCTCCTGGCATCTAGCCCAGAGCTCCCGGGAAGGGACCGGATGAGCCCGGCTTGGGAAGAGACTGCAGAAGGTAGGGGTCTCGGCGACACCCTTCTAGCTAGAAAACCGCCCAAAGCTCTCTGCCAGCCGCCCACCTAGCCCGGGTCAGAGAAAGCCAGACAATTATTGGATGGACCAGAGTCGTGCAGCCTTGTCGGCCCCTGCGATATCAGATGCTTCGGAGACCTCCGCTGTCTCCCTGCTCAGCTGACACCAGCCTTTAGAGAACAAGCAAGTCAGAGGATGGAATTAATTTCCTAAAATTGAGTGTTATATCGAAAAGTCACCTCAGCATCTCTCGCCGGGGAGGAAGAAGAAATGGCCATTTGGTCCTTGCTCTCTTGATAGCTCATTGCGGCTTGCACTCAAATCTTTAGTTTTGGGATGAAATGTATAAAATTGTCTTCTCTGTAGGGCAGAGATGATAGAATCTAGGCAATTTTATGTGGTTCTATCTATTCGAAATAACTATGAAAATACTGTACCAGAGAAAAACGGAGAAAAATACCTCTGCTATCTATTTTCTGGGTAAGTGGTATGACTGAGATTCACATCAGATTATTTTGCATCTACTGAATTAGCCGAATGCAGTCAACCCTTGAACAACACGAGAGTTATGGGCGCCAACGCTCCGTCCAAAATCTGCATATGACCTCTAGTGGCCCCTTCGTATCCGTGGTTTCTCCATATCCAAGGTTCTGTGTCTGAGGATTCGACCAACCTCAGATCACGTAGTAAATAGTATTTACTATTGAAAAAAATCTGCATAGAAGTAGACCTGCGCAGTTCAAACCTGTGTTGTTTAAGGGTCAGCTGTATATACCTTTAACTACAATCCCGGAGACAAACTCGTCCCAAGGGCGGGAGGGGGATGTGAAAATGACATGGCCCCTTTAGAGGCGCATGTGAAAATAGGTACAAAGAGTTGTTATATATGTGTTGAGGCCCAGTAGTCCAGCAATCCTACTTCTGGAAATGTGCTCCTAAGAAAACCCCCCTAAGAAACCCTCGTACCCTGTTGGTAGGACTGTAAATTGGCACACCCTCTGTGGAAAACAGTATGGAGGTTCCTTAAAAAATGAAACCTAGAACTACCATATGCTCCAGCAATCCCACTCCTGGGTATATATCTGGAAAAAACAAAAACACTAATTTGAAAAGATATATGTACCCCAATGTTCACAGCAGCACTATTTACAGTAGCCAAGACGTGAAAACAGCCCGAGTGCCCATCAACAGATGATTGGATTAAGAGGATGTGTTTTACACACACACACACACACACACACAATGGAGTATTACCCAGCCACACACACACAAAAAGAAATACTGCCAATTGCAGCAACGTGGATGGACCTAGAGGATATTATGCTTAGTGAAGTAAGTCAAACAGAGAAAGACAAATACTATATATCACTTACGTGTGGAATGTAAAAAACAATAATATGCATGTATATGCAAAACAGACACAGACTCACAGACATAGAAAATAAACTGTGGTTACCGAAGCAGGGAGGGACAAATTAGGGGTGTGGGATTAACAGATACAAACTACTATATATAAAATAGATGAGCAACGAGGATCTACTGTAGAGCACAGGGAATTATAGCCATTGTCTTGTAATAACCTATAATGGAATATAATGTGCAAAAATACTGAATCACTTTGCTGTGCACCTGAAACTAACACAATGTTGTAAATCAATTATATTTCAATTAAAAAAAACAAACCACCCAAGAAAAGCAAAAAGGCATTTGCATGAAGATGTTCACTGCAGTGTGAGTCAGACTCTGAAAAACAGACCTAGACCTTTACTTCCAATGGCAGGGGGATAACCGAGCTGGTAACGAGCCACAGGGAAGCAGAATTTGGAGGCTCTTCCAAATCAGACCCGGGCGGTGCCCGAGCGCCCTGGTGACCCTGCCGCGGGAAGGTTTTCCTCCAGCGTATGTGACTTGGGTTGGTTGCACTAGAGTTCAAATATGTCAGTTTCACTACTCCAGCGTGGAAACTTCAGGGGTTAGACCTGTGTGTGTGTGTGCATGTGCGTGTGTGTGTGCACACTTCTTAAACTAGAAAATGGAGATGGCTAATGAAACATGACAAAGTGAAAAAGCAGAGAGCAACCGTGGTCGTGCCTTTGACTGCGGTGGGCAGAGAGCAGACAAGGCAGCCGAGCGCAGCGGAGCAGAGGGGGCGGGGTCAGGCCGGTGCTGCTTCTTCCTGTCAGCATTGACTTCCGTGCTTAATGTTCATAACTTTTTTTAAGGTGAAAAACCAAGAAAGCTGCCCCCTGTCTGTGCTCAGACTTGTGAGGTTGCCTCATACTTCCCATCCCTGCCAGATCTCCTCTGATCCCTCCTAGGACCTCCCAGAGCCTCAAGGGGACCAAACCCTGCTGCCCCCCTTCTACGTCAGCACACGCTCACCGCTGCCACGGCCCCATCAGGCATGTGGGGAGGGGAGGGTGGGAGCAGGCGGTGGCCAGCTGGAGGGGCCTGGGGCTCACCTCTGGGGTGCGGGGTGCACCCCCAACTGACTACACCTACTATCCGCCCAACCCGTGCTAAAGGCATCTCCTCGCCCGCCCCCAGCTGCCCTCTCCAGGCCTGCGAGCTCCTTGCCGGGAGGGGCGGGTTGACTGTCCCCAGCTGGCAACCACGTCCTCCTGGTCCTGGGGTCCCAGGTGCCCTCCCCTCTCCCAGGACGCCTTGAACCAGTCATCACCCTGGGTCCTGGAGCACGGGTTGGGGGTGAGGGTTCAGGCAGGTGCTCTCTGGGGTCTCCTTCCTCCATCTGACATTCGAGACCTTTTTAATTCTAAGGGAGACCGATTAGCCCCGAGGGAGAAATGGAAGTGACCTGTGTGGGCTGCTCCCCAGAGGCTGCCGAGGATGGGGAGTGAAGGAGTAAGACTCGGGAAGCTCTGTCTGCTGCTCTGCACCCTCCGTGGGGGGCCCAGGGAGGGACCCCCATGCCCCCCCCCTCCACTCGCTGAGCGCATGGGCTCCGGGGAGGTGGCAGAGGCAGCTGTGTGTTTCGGGACTGCAAAGCAGGAGGTGAGACTTGGACACGGAATCGTTCAGGACCTGTCAGCTGCAGACCTGCCTGAGCTCATTGTCAAACGTGAGGAATGAAGGGTCTCTCTCAGGCAGGCGCCGTCAGGTGGAGAGATCTTCCTGTGGCCTCCAGTGACCTTGGCATGGCCAGCTCCCGTCGCTGCCTCAGTGAGTAGCTCCGGGAACTCCCCGGGAAAGACATTTCTGGCTCCACTGGCCCCTCTCCAGGCTGGGAGCCCTGAGGACACCTGGGGATGTCCCGGCCTCCTCTTCTGAATGGCACATGCACCATCAACTCAGCCTCCAGGGTGCCCTTGACCATCTGCCTCTCCCAGCCGCGCAGCCAGGGCCCCAGCTGAGGCCACGTCCCTCCCACCCAGACCACCTTCCAGGTGGCCGCCAAGCTCAAGTCTCACATCTATTCTGAGCCTGGGCCAGCGGCCTAGACCTCCACGCTGACCATGCCGCTGCCCTGCCCACAGCTCCCGGGACCCAGCAGCCTCGGGGTTCAGCCTGAGTCCACGGCCCTCTTGAATCGGCCCCATCCCCCTCTGGCTGCACCAGCGGCTCCTCCTGTGGTCCAAACATTCAGGCCTTCGCATCCCCCACCCCACCCTACCCTCCACTGCCTGGCTACCTGTATCCCTCGGGAAGCACAGCTCACCTGTCCTCTCCTCCAGGAAGCCTTCCCTGACCACCACCCTCATAGAACTCCCCATCCTCTGTCCTTGTGACCCCCACCTCCACCCCAGTCTAAATGGGTTTAGTTCCAAGCAGCAGGAATGCGAGTGAAGGACGGATGAGTAGATGAACGTGAATGAGTGAGTGAATGAATGAATGACTATATGGATGTGTGAGCTTAGAGATGCCTCTGCAAGGCTTGGGGGTGGGCGAGGGTGCAGCCCACCAGGCCATTCTCCCCACGGCCCCTCGTGACAACGTGGGCCTCTGTCTGACTCACTTCCTGATGCCCACCTCCCGTTCCCAGCAGAAAGCAGAACAGAGGTCTCTGGGGCTTGTGGCAGGGCCGTGGCTCCGGCCCCCTCCATTTCCTCCTGTCAGTGTGGGCGTCCTCCTGTCTCCCCGGCTCGGGGTTGGGGGGGGATTAATCACCCTGGAAGGCGAGGCCCAGTGGCTGGAGAGGAACGGCGGGGAGAGCGACCTGGTGTTGCTTCCCCGGGGCCCTGAGGACACGCGGGGATGGGGGCTGCGTCCCTGGTGGGGTGCTAATCGCTGCAGGTGCCCCCTCCCCTGCTTCTGCAAGGTCCCCGTGAGCCTGTGCAGGGCCCCACCCACAGGGCGGCCCGCATTAGTATTCCCTGCACGGGCGCCTGCAAAGAAATGACTCACACTCTGATTGACTAATTTGAAAGTAAGCTGTTTTTGCTGCAAGTGGGAAGGTTCAGTGAATCTTAAGAACTAAGCGATGGAGATTTTATTCCCGTTCTAGACCTTTCCTTCTGTTGGGAAGGCGGCTCTGCCACGGCCGCTGTTTATGACAATAGAAGCGTCTTTTGTCGGCTCACCTTCAGTGGGCGCGAGTGAGACGCCGAGTCTCAGCTTAGCTCCCACCTGCTCTGTGGCCTCCGCGAGTTACTTAACCTCCCCAGGATGCCAGGAACAGTGTATAATGAGGATAACTCCGGAGGAAGCACCGCCGCACACAATGTGCGTTTTGTGGGGCAGGGACGAGGCCCAGGCCTGCAGAACCAGGGTGAGGCTCTGGCACGTCCCCCCCTCCCGTGGGCTGGTGGGCTGCAAAGAGGGTGTGCATTTCCCCACGTGTGCGGGGCTTAGGGTAGCCTCCCATTTTACTGATGGGTTATTATCCTCCCATTTTACTCACGGGGGGCCAAGAGGCACCAAGAGGTTAGGTAATTCACCTGAGGTCACACCGCTTCTATGTGCGGAAGGTGGGATGACAACCTAGGCTGTCGGCTGCAGTCTGTCTTCCCAGTTTAGGTCACCCCATTGAGCTAGAGAGGGGGACAGGGGCTGGACCTTTGGAGCTGAGGGATGACTTTTATCTTTGTCCTGTGGCAGGTGGGGTGTGAGAAATCAGACCTGAACACACTGCAGGAAGCAGGAAGGCCCTGGAGGAGGTGACTGAGGAGTGGAGGTTGAAAGCAGAAGTCGGCTGGGCCTGGGTGGTGGCAGAGGAGGCAATGACATGGTGAAATTCAAGACACGCCTCCAAGGTGGACCCGGTGGAACCCTGGCATTCGTTAGGGAGAAGATGAGAGAAAAAGTGGTCAAAGGACTCTTGAGAGTCTGGTTGAACACCTCATCTTTAGGACCGCGACCCCCTACCCTGAACTGCCCACACCCAGTGGGCCACCTGCCTCCCCTCCCTGGCTACCTTCATCAGACACACTGTCTAGGTGTACCGTCCGTCTGTAGCACAGAGGGGGCAGCCCTGGCGAGAGCGACAGCTGCCATCTCCTCCCACGCCCTTCCATCTGACCTCAGAATGGGGAGGCACAGAGACCGAAGAGGTCAGAGTAGGAATTCTCTGGATCCTGGGCTCTCAGGCCACCGAGCGCGACGCCCTCTGTTCGCTCCATGACTTTGGGAAAGTTTGTCAAACATTCCCTCCTCCAGGTCCCCACCTGCACATGGGAATCCTACTGACCGCTGATTATCATGTGATTCTTACTCTTTGCACCTTCTTAGCCCTTTCAGGGTTCACAGTCACACACTTCCTCCAGGGCTGAGTGAAGGGATGGGTGGGCTGAGCACTTGGGACAGGCACAGAGGAGGCATTTGATAAAGGTTTGCGGTGATGTTTGTTTTTCCTTACTCGCTGTGTGTCTTTGGACAAGCGGCTCTGCCTCTCTGAAATGAAGCTGTTTTGTCTGCAAAGCAGTGATGACATGGTCCCTGTTTCCCAGGAAGGAATTCGGGACGTCTTGACTAGGTGGCTCATGGAACACTCTTGGCGTGGTTCTGGCCCCTTTCACGGGCTCCCTCAAGGCTCGCTGTGATGATGATGAAGTGGCAGAGCTGGGACTGGCTTTGCAGCGCCAGCCTCCTCTGCAGCCACCTCACCTTCCCCGGGCAGCACCTTTTACTCTGGCAGCACGAGGATGAGCAGAAAATTGAAAAACTTAATCAAACTAGCATATTACTTTCCTAGAGCCTCCCGCCACCTCTCCCCTCCACCAAAACACAAGCCAGAGATAACACCTTCCCAAATAGGTTTACTGAGGTTAGCCCATTACAAGTGCGGACATGCCCGGAGATAAGAGAAGACTGTGAGTTCTTAATATCCTGCCCGGCATGCAGAAGGAATAAATGAGGGACGGAGGCGAGACAGCCCCGACTGCAGACACTCTGTCGTGTCCTTTGGACATCCATCAGCCCGTGTGTCAGGCAGTGTCTCTGGCCGTGGGCTTGGGAGATATGGTCACCATACGATCGAGTCAGATGCGTCCTTTCAAAGACAGATCTGCTTAAAATTCATTAACGTAGACAACTCCACCACAAGAAGCGATCAATTCCTTGAACTCTATAATCATGCTCCTCATAGGAATCTTTTTGCCTTAATGTTGGTTAAGCTAATAAAGGCTGTTTGGGTCCACTGGAAAGAGAGGCACGAGAGGGCACAAGGCAAGGAGTCTGGCCTTGATGTTCTGCAGCCAGCTCGGACCCAATTAGTTCCTGGTGCCTTTGTCTCTGGAGTGAGTCATTCATCACATCAGCCAGGGCTGGGGGCCTGCTCGACCCCTGCTGGGCGCCGGGCTGGGGCCAAGGGTGCCGAGCAACCCAGAAATGGTCTCACTCACAGGAGCTGCGGTTAACCAAGGAGGAGATCTGGGGACAAGCGTCTGGGATCGCTCTTGGTGATCTCATTCTGCACGTGGCCATAAATCCCATTCCCTCGCCGATGAGTCCTGAATTTGTATCTGCAGCTGGGACCTCCCCACTGAACCCCAGACCCTGCTATCCCAAGGCCCACCCTGTATCTCCACCAGGATGTCTAATGAGCATCGTAAACCAGCAACGTCCGAGTGCAGCCAGACCCATCTCGAGTTCTTCCAGCGGCTCAGGCTGCAGATGGAGGGTCCCTCTGGGACTCTTCTCTGACTCTTACATCCCACTTCCAGCTCGTTGGGAAGCCCTCCGGGTCCTGCCTTTTGAGACCAGCCAGATTCCAGCCGTGTCTCCGGGCCCAAGCTGCCTGCCCACAGCACCTGGATGACCGTGGGAGATCCTACCTGGTCTCCCTGCTTCTGCCCGTGCCCCTCCCCCGATCTCAGCCCGACAGCTGGAGGAATCCTTTGCACATGTAAACCACAGGAGCCTTTCCTCTGCCCAAAGCTCACCAAAGGCTCCTGGGTTACCCACGTCTCTCTGAAGCCCTCCAAACTGCCTGTGCCTCCCTGGCCTGACCTGTTACTCTCCACCCGCCGCACTCCACTGCAGCCACCACAAACACCCGGCCACACTCCTACCCCAGTGCCTTTGCACTTCCGGCCCCCTATCTAGATGCTCTTCCTGGGTCTGTACCCAGAAGTGAGGCTTCCCTCGTCACCTTGTCTGAAATTGTACCTCTCCCTGAGCTCTTTCCGCTAACCCCAGACGCCACCAGCAGAGTGTAAGAGCCACAGAGCGGAAGGGAGTGGCGGGGGCTTCCGTGTGGTCCCTGCCCTGGAACACTGTGGGCGCTCAGGAAGTATGCAGGGAATGAATGAATGAATGAGTGAATGAATGAAACTTGTCTCTCTCTCCAGAGGGCTGCTCCCTGCCCCCTCATCAGGGAATCAAGCTCTCGGCTCCATTTGGAGACTTCTGGTCGTGGCTCTTTCACTGTGGTGACATCCTTTCCCGCCTGACGAGTCGGACGCTGGCCCCCATCTGACCTGTCCCATCTGCTGCGTCCAGCCCTCGTCATGCCTGGTGTGGACTCTGGCTCAGTCAGCCACCCACTCTCCGTGCCCTGGCTACATCAGCCCCCGCCCCACAATTCCCTTCTGGAACCTTCTATTCAACTATTCCCCTTCCGGTCCCTCTGGATACTCCCTCCTCCCGGCTCTCCCTGGGAAACCTCAACTCATGATCAAAATCTCTTTCTCTCACAGTATGGACGTTCCTTAAAAAACTAAAAATAGGACTACCATATGACCCAGCAATCCCACTACAGGGCATATACCCTGAGAAAACCATAATTCAGAAAGAGTCATGTACCACAATGTTCATTGCAGCTCTATTTACAATAGCCAGGACATGGAAGCAACCTAAGTGTCTATCAACAGATGAATAGATAAAGAAGATGCGGTACATACATACAATGGAATATGACTCAGCCATAAAAAGAAACAAAATTGAGTTGTTTGTAGTGAGGTCAATGGACCTAGAGTCTGTCATACAGAGTGAAGTAAGTCAGAGAGAGAAAAACAAATATCATATGCTAACACGTATATATGGAATCTAAAAAAATAAAAAGGGTTCTGGAGAACCTAGGGGCAGGACAGGAATAAAGACGCAGACGTAGAGAATGGACTTGAGGACACGGGGAGGGGGAAGGGTAAGCTGGGACGAAGTGAGAGAGTGGCATGGACATATATACACTACCAAATGTAAAACAGATAGCTAGTGGGAAGCAGCCGCATAGCACAGGGAGATCAGCTCGGTGCTTTGTGACCACCTAGAGGAGTTGGTTAGGGAGTGTGGGAGGGAGACGCAAGAGGGAGGGGATATGGGGATATACGTATATGTATAGCTGATTCACTCTGTTATAAAGCAGAAACTAACACACCATTGTAAAGCAATGATAACTCCAATAAAGATGTTAAAAAATAAATAAATAAATAAAATAAAATCTCCTTCTCTCCCAACCTGCTCCGATAGCATCAGCCCCCACCCCATGGTCCAGATGGAAACCTGGGGACCCTGGGTGCCTCCCCACCCACGGCCCTGCTCCCCCTTTCCTCTGCCCCCTCCTCTGGACTCCCAGGCCACCGCTGCTTCTTAGCCACTGTCCATCCAGCCTGTGAACCTGCCCCTTCCCTCGTACCAGGCGGGCGAGGGCAGGGCTGCAGCTTGTGGGTTGGAGCGGGCATCCGTGTGGCCCAGTGCCGGTGCTGCTGGGGTAATGAGGTACCACTTATGCATTCGACAAACCCCATTAAGACGAGCAGGAGTACAGCGTGGCCTCGGGGCATGTGCAGCGAGCCTGGAAGCTTCCAGGCGGTGCGCCTCGCGTTCTCTGTTGATACAATTCAGTTCGATCCGCTTAACAAACATTTACTCAGCGCCTGCAGCCGCATGCAGAGCACCGGGCCAGGCCCTGCGGGAGGCTCCCCTCCGCCGCCGCCCCGCCTCTCCTGCTCCGCCTGCGGCTTTGTTTCTGCTCCCCCGCTTCCTCCGCCTGACCCTGTCCTCCCACCCCCGCCTTCCCTCCTGTCTCCTCTGCCCCTTGGAGGCGCAGCCTCTCAGTTCTCACACTCAGCCTCACACGGGGGCCTCTGATGGAGGGGGCGGCAGGAGGAACAGGCTTCCTCAGCGTCCACGGGACTGGTGGCCATGCTGTGATGTCCCAGGAAAGGGGCATCCAGGCCGAGAAACCACCTGGTCCAGGCACACAGAGGGGAGCTGGGGGGTGGCCAGGCGACTGGAACATGTAGGACCCAGAGAGCAGCAGTAACCACAATGATCGCGTCACCAGCCGCTGCCCCCAGCCCTACACTGTCCCAGTGCTTTGACAGTGCATGTCTGGGGCACATATGGGAAACTAGGCCGGGAACACATGTGGCTGAAGGTTGTGGGCCTGGAATGCGGGGCTAAGGATTGGAGGGAACTCCCGTTCATCTCTGCCTCCCACCATGGGCCTGGCTCAAAGTCAGAATAATAAAAATGCAAATCAACCCAGACCTCAGGCTTACCACGCTCCAGGCACCCGTCCAGGCACCTTTGCATGGATACAAACTCCAGAATGCTGCCAAGGAAGGTGCCACTTTTACCCGCATTTTACAGATGGAGAGATGGAGGCACAGAGAGGTTTAGTAACCTGGCCAAGGTCACACAGCTAGTGAGTGACAGGGCAGGGGTTCAAACCCTGGGAGATGACCCAAAGCTGTTTGTGATGTGAGTGAACAGGCTGAAATGGTCCCCACACACCTCTGACAAGGGGGATGGTGATGAGTGGTGCTGGGGCAGGGACAGAATCTCTTCACAGCTTGCCCTTTGGCCCGATGATGGGGAGAAGCGAATTCTCTCAGCCACCTGTGTTCATTCATTTGTTCATCCACCCATTCATTCATTCACTCATTAAACATAAAGTGAACCCCGAGCCCTGGGGACTCAGGGAGAACTTAGACGCCGCCCTGCCCTCACTCCTGTTGCCACCCAGACACAGGGCTCCAGGAAGCAGGTGGCGTGATGAGAGAGTGACCCTGGAGGCCTGTGGGCCGCGAGGAGGAGGGGGTGAGCCGAGATGCAGGCAGGAAAATGAAGCCTCTCCTTTGTTCCGTCTCGGGGGGAGGCTCAGAGCTAAACCGCCCTGGCGGGGGTGGGGCGGGGTGCAGGGTGGAGGCTGGCGCAGACACCCTATGGCCCACACTCACCCGCCTCTGACTTTGTTTTCCGTTGCCTCATCTTCCTCGCCCACTTCTAATTTATCCGGCTGCTCTGGTGTCACTTCCTAAGCCCTCCTAAAGCTTCTGCAAAATGAAGCGGGGATAAATAACATAGCTGCCGCCAGCCTCGGCCCGGTGGGACCGCCGGACCTGCCCTCAATCCCAGGCACATCTGCCCAGAAGGTGACCAGAAAAACTTCGAACGTAATTGTTCCGAGACTCGGTTTTTCTATTACGGCCAGGAGACTGAAATTGTTTCCCTGGCCACGGCTCACCTCTTCTGTCACCCAAAGTTCTCCAAACCGAATACCAAAAGAAAAAGTGTGTCCTGGAGGAAGTTAAATTGTCGAACAAGAGTATTCAGCCTTGAAAAACTGGCCTCCATGTCCACTGGCTTTGCCAGTCACTCTTTATCATTAAGATGAACGGTGAATTCGTTCATCTTCTCCATATTTTTGTCCTTCGTTTTATAGCACTTTTCCCTTCACTCTCTAAATAAAAATAGCCGCTTGACCCTGAGTTAGAGAGTGAGGGGGCCCCGCGACCCCCCAGCTCACATCTGGAACACAGAGCAACTTTCAACGCTGTGGACAGTTTCTCTCCAGATTCTTCTAAAAGATGAGAGTTCTAAACTCTGACAGTTGGTAAAACTGGTCACCCGCCCGCCCACCCTTCCCAACAGTGTGGCTGTTGATAGATTCAGGGCAGCAAGGCCAAGGTGAGGGTTAGTCCAATGCCACCTGTACTCCCTTAAAAAGCTCTCGCTCTTGACAGTTCTGTCCCTAGTTATTTTACCATCAAGCGTCTCTCACGTCAACACGTCTTCGTAAACACAGCTGCAAACCTAACATCCAGGGGTCAGAAAGAAGGGCCCCAATCACCGGCGCCACTTTTACCTCACGTCAAGAACCAGAGCGATGTCACGCCCAGACTGGTTAGTGGAGGGTTAGGTGGCATTAACCGGGGCGCCCTTTGCAGCCTCGGCCACCCCTCACAGACACATCAGCGGTGTCTGAGGTTCAGGGCTTCTCAGCAAGTTCCCCTGTTGCACTGTCTCCCCCCACTTCCCCAGGCCAGGAGATTGTGGAAATGACCTTGAAGGCAGCGGGAGGTCTTTGATCTGCCGAGTGATTGTGCTGGGACCGTGCTTTCCGGCTGGGCTGAGCAGAGTCAGGTGCTGTTTAGTAGCAAAACCCTCTGGTGTTACTCCTTTCCAATGTGCATGACCGGCTTGTAAATATCACTGCCAGGGGCTGGTTTCTTGCAGTTTCTTATTAAAGAAACTACCCAGGTTTTACCAAGTACTGGGTTCATTTCCTGGATGCTTCTAAACCCGCGTCCGAGAACACCCTCTGCTTTCAGGCGGCTGCCCCTGACTGTGGACTTGGCTGTGTTTGGAGGGGCGGCTCTGGGAAGAGCTAGCGCTTAGCCGGCGCCAACTGTGTGCAGGCTGCTTCCCAGCGCCATGGAGGGAGGAATTCATCTAGTTCTCCCCAGCATCCCATCAGCTGGGGACCATTTTTTTTTTATTGAGGTGAAATTCACATAACATAAACTGAACCCTTTGAAAATGAATAATTCAATGGCATTTCCTACATTCACAATGTTGTGCACCATTGCCTCTACCCAGCTCCAGAAGGTTTTTATCACCCCAAAGGGGACCGCATACCCATTAATCCATCAGTCCCTGTTTCCCCTGCTCCCAGCCCCTGACAGCCACCCGTCTACTCTCTGTCTCTGTGGATTTGCCTATGCTGGACATTTCATACAATTAAAATCATACAATGTGTGGTCTTTTGTGCCTGGCTTCTTTCACTTAACACGTTTTCAAGTCCCATCCATGTTGTAGACTGTACCAGAACGTCATTCCTTCTTACGGCTGAGGAATAGTCCGTTGAACAGATGGGCCACATTTTGTTAACCCATTCATCTCTCAATGGAAATGTGGGTTGTTTCCACCATTTGGCTACTGTGAAGAGTGCTGCTACGAGCACGCTTGCGTGTGTATTAGTTTGGGGGCTATTCCTCATCATCCCCATTCTGCAGATGAGAAAACTGAGGTCCTGAGACGTTCAGTGACTCGCCCTACCTGCATGGGACTGGAGAGGGATGGCTTCGGGGTCGCCGTGGAGAGGGGGTCATGGCCACGTAAGTTTGAATATTTTCATCATTCGCATCGTATTTTCCCTGCTTTCAACCTTTCCCTTCACGTTCCATTTTTAATCCGTGATCCTTGTTCCCAGTTGAAACACCATTTAAGACTTTATAATTCAAAAAGATGCATGTACCCCAATGTTCATAGCAGCACTGTTTACAATAGGCAAGACATGGAAGCAACCTAAATGTCCATCGATGGAGAAATGGGTGAAGAAGATGTGGTACATATACATAATGGAATATTACTCAGCCATAAAAAAGAATGGAATAATGCCATTTGCAGCAACATGGATGGACCTAGAGATTGTCATACTGAGTGAAGTAAGTCAGACAGAGAAAGACAAGTATCATGTGATATCGCTTATATGTGGAATCTAAAAAATGGTACAAATGAACCTATTTACAAAGCAGAAATAGAGTCACAGATGTAGAAAACCAACTTATGGTTACCAGGGGGGAAAGGGAGGGAGGGATAAATTGGGAGATTGGGATGGACATATACACACTATACTATATATAAAATAGATAACTAATAAGGACCTACTGTATAGCACAGGGAACTCTACTCAGTACTCTGTAATGACCTATATGGAAATAGAAGCTAAAAAAGAGTAGATATATGTATATGTATAACTGATTCACTTTGCTGTACAGCAGAAACTAACACAACATTGTAAATGAACTCTACTCCCATAAGAATTAATTAAAGAAAAAAACCCAAAACAGTGCACTTTGAAAGGTAAACCAAAGCTGTTTAGAGACTCTCCAAATCCCATCTTGTCGGTTCTCCTGTGTCATTGATGTGTCTCACTGGCAGGGGCAGAGGCCTGACCCTCAGCAGGAATGTGTGTGTGAGTCCCAGAGGCTGATGCAGGTTGGGGGCTGGGGATGGGAGCCCCGCCGCCTGGGGCTCAGGGGGTGTAGCGACGCCAGGGCGTCCACAGTCAGTCCTGGGGGCAGGGGCACTTCAGCCTCCTTACTGGGTGGGCGAAGCCCCCGCCAGCAGCAGCAGCAGGTGCTGCCTGTTGGAGGAAGGTCCAGTGAGGGTGGGGCTCCTCGGACTCTGAAAGATTCCCCCATTTCCTACTTGGGAAAATGAGGCACAGATAATGCAACTCGCCCAAGGCCACCCGGCCACTCAGTGGCAGAGCTGGGATGGGGGCAGCTGGGATGAGGATGGGGAGGGGGGCGTGTGGGAGCCAGGGGCTTGCGGGGGACCCAAAGTCCAAAAGGCATGGGGTCCCCAAATGACAAACTCGTCTTTCAGAAACAACATGAGCTGTGTAGACACATGCAGGATGTGACGAGACTGGTTCCCAGTCCGAGATGGCTGACTGGCCAGAGCTACAGCATCACTTGATATCGAAAGCCCGGTCCCGGGTCCCACAGGGGCACCGACCTCTCCAATCCCTCCGACCTTCAGCAGAGCACGTGGCTGGGTGACGTGGAAAAGCAGGACGGCACCAGTTTTGCTGTGGCTGTGACTCAGCCCCTTAGAAGAGCAAAGTGTCATGACCTTCTTCCCCCGGAGCCTTGGCATGAGGGATGTTCTGGAAGGTACGTCCTCAGCCCCGTCCTGCCCACCCTTCTGCCCGGGAGCCGGGCTGTGCTTCTCTCTCCCCTCTGGGCTGCGGAAGTTCAGAGAACCTAGGATCACGCAGAAAGCCTTTCCAGTCCCTGGAGGCCTACTTTGTTTCTTTAACAGCTTTATTGAGACAGAATTTATGTGTCATAAAAATTACCATTTTAAGCGCGTAATTCAATAGTGTTTGGTAAATTTGCAGAGTTTTGTACAACCATCGCCAGAATCGAATTTTAGAACATTTCCATCACCGAAAGGAAACCCCGAGCCCTCCTAATTTTGTATCTTCACTGTCGGAGGCTTTCCTCTCCGCTCTGAGTAACGGCGGATTCTCGGTGTGCACTGTACCCCCTACCAGGTCCTGTTCTGCGGGCTAAGGACACATTCAGTAACCGTCCTGGCAGCCATGCTGGGCCGGTCCCGTTATCATCCGCCACTTATGCCCACGGAAGCGGAGGCAGGGGAGTGGCTGAGTTCCCTCCTGTGTGGCTTGAATGGGGCCTCCCCCGAAAGCTGTGTCCACGTCTGAAACCTGAGAACCTGTGACTGTGGCGTCATTTGGGGAAAGGGTCTTTGCGGATGTAATGAAGTCCAGGATCTCGAGATGAGATTATCGGGGTGGGGGGGCCCTAAATCCAATGGCAAGCGTGGGAATAAAGGAGACCAACCAGATGGGAAAAGCAAAGGCTGTTCTTTCGGAGCCGCTCAAGCCGGGGGGTCAGCACCCCTGCTTACGACTGGGGAGCCTCACGGGCAGGCAGAGGGGGAGCTTCACGGTGGGAAAGGTAGGCTCCTGACCCGACGGGGCTACTGGTCTGGGACGGTGGGAGCAGCCCGCTGGAGGAGGGGCTCCTAGGTGACCCGTTAGGGGGCGTACTTTGCTCTCTCTGTTGGGTCCCAAGTTGGAAGCGGGGACAAAACTTAGGGCAGCGGTGATTTATTGATCAAGTCCCGGCCATTTGGGGCCGACTGTTACAGCATCATTGCTCCTGCCTCCTGCTGGTCTGAGCTCCTGCAGGCTGGCTTCCTGGGCTGTTTACTGCAGGGGAGGGCTCGGCTTCCCGCACAGGTGGCTGCAGGCTGTGGGTCGGAGTTCTGTTTCCACGTACGGTCTGGCTATTGTTCCTCTGTGCATTTGGTCTCTCCACTGTCCTTATAGGAGACCCACAGACGAGAGACACAGAGGAGGAGACAGAGACTGGAGTGATGCAGCCACAAGCCGAGGAATGCCGGGAGCCGCCAGAAGCCGGAAGAGCCCAGGAAGGATCCTCCCCGGGAGCCTCCGGGTGGAGCGGCCCTGCCGACACCTTGATGTTGGATTTCTGGCCTCCAGGGCTGTGAGGGGAGACATATCTGCTGCTTTTAGCCACCAGGTTTGTGGCAATTTGTCACGGTAGCCACAGGAAACAGATACACTTACCGAAGATTACACAGTTGGTGACTGCCCTGTGAAGGCAGGTGGATGGGGGGCAGGGAGGACAGTGGACGGGCGGGGGGACTCGGATTCCCTACAGGAACCGGGCAACGGGGCTTTGTGCTGGTTTGAAGTGGGAAACCTGGGGCCATGGGTCTCGTTAATTCAATCTTCACTGAGATCCCTGGGGACCTTGGGCTCGTGGACTCTGAGTGTTGCCCTGACTAAACATGTCCTTCAAGCAGTCCTTGGCCCTGTCAGAGGTCCCCCGGGAGACGCCCTCAGCCCATGTGCCTGCAGGAGCCCCTTGCAGACTGTCAGCCCCCAAACGCCAGGACCACTCAGGCTTTCCACTGTGCTGATACCCTAAGAGTTGAGGGAAAATGCAGCTGTCACACCTGTGTCACCATTGATGGCCTTGTTTTATTCTTCCCCTCACTCTGTTCCAGACGGCTTTAAAGTGGCTTAGGAAGCAATGACACCCACGCAGCAATTTCACTTAGAGGGAGGCAGGGAAACTGGGCAGGGGGGGAAGGAGTGGGAACTCAGAGGGCAGTGTGAGCTGTGCAGACCTCCACGGGCAGGACACAGGGTGGGCACCGAGCTTCCAAGTAGCCAGAGGGAAGAGGGGCTCATGGGCAGTGTGAGATACCAGCAGAGAGAGGACTAGGGCTGGACAATGGTGTAGGGCCACAGCGCTGCTTGGGTCAAAAAGCCTCAGGCTGGACCCCCTCTCTCTGCTGGGCTGGCCAAATCTGGCCTGGGGGAGGGGACAGATGGTCCATTTTGGTTTACCATTGTTTTTTCCCTTGGAAAGCTCTCCCTGCTCATCATGGAGCCCCACCTCGCCTGCAGGGGTGAGGGTGTGACTTGAGAGGCCCGTCAGAGTGGTTGAGGAGAGAGATGCACGGTTGTGCGGGGGGGGGGGGGGGGGGGGAGACTGTGAGCTATGGTGACAGTGTAAGTGGGAGGAGGCTGTCCCGTCTATCTTCCAGGACTTCCCGGAGGTGGCCATCTGTTTCAAGAAGGAATGAGGCCAGGGCCCAAGGGAGAGCAGGGTTGAGCAGAAAGGAAAGGTGATGGGATAAAGATAGAGTCTCAGTGACATTCCTCTTGCTCCTGGATCCAGCCATGCCTGACATCCATCATCTTTCCGCAGACCTCCCAGTTAAGAGGGTCAACAAGGTCCTCATAAATTTCTTTTACACAGATTGCTCTTGCAAGGAACAACTTGAGCTCTGCAAGTATCTCACATGAGAAGGATGGGGGTGAGGGAGAAGTACTCTTCAGGTGACTGCTAATTCCTGTTTCTTTCTTTGATGGTCACTGGGCTGTGATGGGCCCCAGCTGTGCTCCCTGAACCTAGGATACGGTGCCCCTCATTGGCCTCACTCCACGGATAATGGGCTGACACTGGTGGTTTTCTTCTGGCATCAGTACTGCTGAGGGTTCACTGTGGGCCAGGCACTACTTAGGTGTGTTTTGGGGAGGCGCCTAGAGTAAGGATGAAGACAGACAGGTCCTGACCCATGGGGCTCACAGACCACTGGGCAAGGGTCACAGAGACCCCGCAAGAACACCGTGTGCCCCTCTCCCCCCCGAGTCAGGCCAGGGAGGCTAGCTAGTGCAGAAAATAAGAATATGATTTTTTTCCATAGAAAATATTTTGTTTCTTCGGCAGGACACAGAGGAGGAGAGAATCTAGGTATTTCTGAAGCATTAATGTTTTGTTTTTAGCTATCTTTGGTCCTTCCCCCAGAGCAGGGTTTCTCAGCCTTGGTTCTCTTGACATCTGGGGCTGGGTCACCGTCTGCCGTGGGGCTGCCCTGTGCACTGGAAGGCATTTAGCAGCATCCCTGGCATCTACCCACTGGATGCCAGTAGCATCCTTCCCCACTCCCAGTTATGACAAAGAAAAATGCCTCTAGGCAGTGCCAAATGTCCCCAGAAGGGGGACAAATTTGCCTGGTTGAGCGCCTCTGTCCTAGGGACTTCTGCATTCACAGCTCAGACACTGGACGATACAGTAGAGAAGGGGGAAGAAAGAAGTTAATTTGTGTGTGCGTATGTGATTTTTTTTATTGTAGTGAAATATATATAATATAAACTTTACCATCTTGACCATTTTAAAGTGTACTAGATTCAGTGGCATTAAGTACTTTCAGGTGTTATACAACCAACACAATGACCCATTTCCAGAACTTTGTCATCCTCCCAACCAGAAGCCCTGTCCCCATTAAACACTAACTCCACCCCTTGCAGCCCCTGGCAACCACCATTCTACTTTCTGTCTCTACGAATTTGACTATTCTAGGGACTTCACTGAAGTGGAATCATAATATTTATCGTTTTGTCCCTGGCTTCCTTCAGTTAGTATAATGCCCTCAAGGTTGTAGCACGTGTCAGAACTTCGTTCCTTTTTAAGGCTGAATAATATTCCATTGTACAGATAGACTACATCTTTTTAAAAAATTTATTTATTTTCTTTTATTTATTTTTGGCCACAGTGGGTCTTTGTTGCTGTGCACGGGTTTTCTATAGCTGCGGCGAGCCGAGGCTACTCTTCATTGCGGTGCACGGGCATCTCATTGCACTGGCTTCCCTTATTGTGGAGCAAGGGCTCTAGGCACACGGGCTTCAGTAGCTGTGGCACGCGGGCTCAGTAGTTGTGGCTTGCGGGCTCTAGGACACAGGCTCAGTAGTTGTGGCACACGGGCTTCCTTGCTCCGTGGCATGTGGGATCTTCCAGGACCAGGGCTCGAACCTGTGTCCCCTGCATTGGCAGGCAGATTCTTCACCACTGCACCACCAGGGAGGCCGCATATAGACTACATCTTGTTTATCCATTCGTCCATCAAAGGCCATTGGGTGCTTCTCCCTTTTGGCTATTGTAAACAGTGCTGCTGTGAACAGGGGTGGAAAATTGTCTTTTCTTCAAGTCCCTGCTTTCAGTTCTTTTGGGTATATACTCAGAAGTGGAATGACTAGATCGTCTGGTAATTCTATGTTTCGATTTTTGAGGAACCGTTGTGCCGTTCAGAAGTTCATTCTCGACTTTTGAATTTCAAAATAGACTTTGGAGGTTCACTTGCAGAGGCGGAAGGAGAGCTAGGCGCAGATATGTCATGGATCTTTAAGCTCTCGTCCCCCCCACCCCGGGCCAGAGCTGCTCATTCTGTCAGCCCCTCCCCCCACCGAAGTTCCCAACCTTGGGAATGGGATGTGGGATGAGGGGGGTGGCACTGACCTGAGGGCTGGCTTTGCCACCCACAGGGTGGGTCCTCAGAAGGGCTGAGTGGTAGAAAAATAAAGTTATCCTTCTTGTGTTCCTGAGCTTGTGGCCTGAGAGCTGTACTGTTACACTGGGCCCCAAAGTTCTCCACCGTGGAGCGTGACTACAGTATTTTTAGCCTGGAAATATCTGAGGATGGGAGTCGCCCAACACCTACATGGGCCATAAAATAATTTCCACAAAGCGGCCGTGGAACACCTCTCGGAGCCCTGCGAGTGCCTGAGAGCCCTCCAAGATCAACACGGCCCCCGAGGCCACCAAGGCCCCGAACAAGGAGAGCTGCTGTAAGGGGCCAGACGGATGCCATAGGGAGCTCTGTGCGGGCCACCTGGAACAAGGCTGCAGTCTCAGGCCTTCCCTCTGCAGCCCTCTTCCCCGGGGGCTGAGCGGTGGCAGGACCAGGTGTTTGGGAGGAGCCGATAAAGGCCGCCTGTCTGTCCATTTGGGCCCATGTTGACCCCGGAGGGACTTCAGTGGCCCCGGCCTCAGAGGTCTGGTCTCTGCGATCGTGAGTCACTCACAAGGGTGGGGCCGGCACAGTCCAGCAGCTTTCTCAGAACCGCGGGTGACGAAAGTGGCGAGCTGCCCAGTTCACAGACGAGGAATCTGTGCTCTGAGGGCGCAAAGCCAAGTCGGCAGGAACCTCAGAACCGCCCCAGCCGAGCCCCTGCCCGCACCAGCTCTGCGCCGGGGCTTGGCGTCCTGTTTGCTTATTTCTGGGTCGATTTCTCTCAGCGCCACAACTGTGAAAAGAGCCCAGGGGAGGCTGGGGTGGAGGCCGGGGAGGGGTCTGGGGAGGGGTGGGGGCCGGGAGGGGTCGGGGGAGGGGTGGGCGGCAGCGCCTGAAGACCCTGGGCATTTGGCCTCTCAGGCAGGTGTTTGATGAGGCTGGGCTGTCCACCCCCACCCCCAAAGCAGGGTGACTTTGAAGGGAGGGGCCTCTGCCCCACTGACTGGCCTGTGTGTCCTGAGGAGAGGCCCTTAACCTCTCTGAGCCTTTGCGCCCCTGGACACATGGGGACTGCTGTGAGGCAGGGCGGTTGTAAGATGAAAGGGGACGATGCAGGTGAGCCTGGCGCTGGGTGAGTCTGCAGTAAGCGTTGGGTGGGGGGCGCTCTGGGGAGGTACCAACATCAAGCTGTGAGTCTGGTGTAGGGTTGACAGTCGGGGAGGGAGTCAGCGTGGGTCTCCAAGGGAAGGAGGACCCTGGCAGTTTTCTGGAGCCTGACTCCACCATGGGGAGGGGACCGGGCTCAGGGGGTGGACAGGGAATTCCAGACCTGAGCTGATGCCCCCCGGCAGCCCTCCGGTGGCCCCTTCTGATGCCACCGTGCAGTGCCAAGGGACGCGGGAGCCGGCGGCTGAGCACATGTCCTACCTGCAGCCCAGGGGTGCGGGAGCTGAAGGGCAGGCAGGGCCAGCTGGAAGCAGCGTCACTCGTGACCCAACAGAGCAGATTCACCCCACGTGGGCACTGACCGCAGCGCAAGGGCCGAGCACCCTCAGCAGACGCGAGAGGCAGAGGCCGGCCTGCGGTGAGATGCACGTGGTTGATCTGAATGGATTTCAGGGGGCCGGTGTCCACGGCTGGGCTTTCCTCACCACAGGGCGAACCGACATGGTGGGTTGAATCTGCTTCAGGGGGCTGGGCTGAGACCCCAGGGCACCCGAGGTGCAGGCCAGCTTTGTGCCAGTCCTGGGGCTCAGGGTTCCACACAGTCCCTGGCACCCTCCCTGGCAGAGCGGGGAGGAGGAGACTTCAAAATATTGTTTGCAGAGCTGATTGAGGCGTGGCTACCCCAGCTTTCCGGAATTCCCCAGGGTCCTGGGAGAACTGACAGAGGGAGCACGGGGCGGGAATCTCTCTCCTCTGATGTCAAATGGAGACCAAGAGAGGTAGGGACTTCGCACCTGGTGGGTTCCTTCCTCCTTCCCGGGAAGTGGGAACACATCCCTGCCCTGCCTGCCGATGGGATGGCTGTGGGTATCTGATGAGCTCTGAAGCTTTGCTGGTGGTAACATGCTAAATGAATGAGCAAATCACTTGATAAACGACAAGTGCTTGGAGAAAATTAAAGCAAGGAAGCGGACACATCACTGAGAGGGTGAATCTGACCAAGACCTGGAAGAAGTGAAGGAGTGAGCCGCGTGGCGATCGGGCAAAGCACACTCGGCAGAAGAATGAGCCCGTGCGAGGGCCCGGGAGTAGGGGCCTAGGCTGGTGTCCGAGCACCAGCAGGGGCGCCAGTGCGGCTGGAGACGAGAGAGAGGGAGGAGAGAAGGGCTGTCAGGTGACAGGTGGGGGCTTGGGGGCAGGTGGGGCCCTGGTTAATGCCCCCGAGGTGTTCTGGCTTTCACAGGCTTGCCCTGCAGGGGAGAAGTTGGGAGTCCGTTGCTGTGATGCAGGCGGCAGACGCTGGAGGCTCAGGTGGGTGGTGGCACAGAGAGGGTGAGAGGTGCCTGGATTCTGGACATATTTTGAAAATAAAACCAGCAGGACTCGCTGATGGCTTGGATGTGGGTGTGAGAGGAGGGCCGTCAGGATGCCTCCGGGCTTTGCGCCCAGAGCAATCAGAGCACGAGGTGGGAGCTCACCTCGTGGGCCCGTGCAGGTGATGAGGGGGTGGTGGAGACACGGGGATGGCCAAGCTGGACCAAGCGCACCTCCAGCTTCCCGGGCGATGGTGGTGCTTCCTGTGGGCACCCAGAGGGCAGCTGGGAGCCTTCCAGACCCGGTAAAGCCGTGGGACCCATCTCACGTAACATGTTGGCTGATAAAGCTTGAGACCGTCTCCCCTCTCCATGAGAGTGTGCGTACACTGTCACACTCACACACACACACTCACGTCTGGGTCCTCAATGTGCAAATGTTGACAAGGTTCCTGGTGTCTTGTGTCTTCCTCTTTATAATCATCTCTATCTTCTACGTTTTCTGAAATGAATACATATTGCATCAACCCCGAAAAAAGCCCTATTGTTTTCCTTTAAAAGATTTCCATCATCTTAGATAGAGAGATTCTACTTTTGAAAGGAATTCATCTGAAGTATGAGAGTACCATTAGGTACAATGACACCGTGTCCGAACTGCCTCTACTAATCAATGGTAAAATGTTCAATCCGAAATGTCTCCAATAAAAAATTACCAGCCAACTGTGCTGCAAACCACACAATGAACTATTATGTAGCCATGGATACTTTCTCTCTGTTGAATTTGTATAAACAGAGGGAAATATTTCTGTATGGGAACCATCAAGAAACAAGATTACAGATGAAGTCGGATTCCCGGCATGTGAAACCAGCCTAAGAGAAAATGAACAGAAAAAAGACTGGAAGGAAATGCTTCGGTGTCAATGTTTTCTGTGTAGGGAAACCATGCTTTTTTTTCTTCTTGATTTTCAGCCTTTTCTAAAATTGTCTTTAAGCAGCATATATTCCTTTCAGGAAGAAAAACAACTCCAAGTTACTTTCATTTTAAAACTCCTACTCCATCTTCAAAGCCCATTAAAAGATGTCTTGATCCCCACACCTGCAAGGCGTCTTGTCCTGTCCGTTTTGCAGGTACACGGGGAGTCAAGAGGTGTCTGGATTCATCCTTCCTGCCCTCACAGAGCTTCGGGCCACAGGGGCAGCCAGTGGAACCGGAGGTGACTGCCACCACTGGGGCTGCCTCCGAGTGCCACGGGCACGTGGGGCACAGCCCGAGGACGCGGCAGGGGCTGTGGGAGCTGGGAGTGCCCCTGGCAGGGCCCAGGCCTCTCTGCCCTCACCTGGTCACCTGGTCCGGAGCCTCCCTGAGGTAGAGCGCGCGTCAGTTACTGGCCGAGGCCTCTGGGTGGCTCCACCTGCCCTAGGCTGGGAGACTGTCCCTACCCTGCCTCTTACCCCTCCCAACGGGCTCCTTCCGGGAATGTGGAATGTCTGTCCTCCCTAGCGGCGACAGCTGAGGGCCTGAGAGCAACAGGGCTGGGGGGGCCTAGAAACATCTCTCTCCTTATTCTATTCAAGGTGGCCCTGTGGGGCATCAAGTGACCCCTGTGCACCCCAAATCCCTGCATGCTGGGAAGTAGGCTGGAAATATGCTCCGCTTCTGTGCAGAGAAGTCCAGGGATCTGGGACGCGTCAGCGGGGGCGGGTGGGGGGCGGCGGCTGGACAAAGGTGGAGAAATCCAGCTCACTTTGGGCGCGGGCAGGGTGGATCCCAGGCCGGGCAGTGGGCTTCTCTCTCCCTCCTCCCCTCCCGCATCCCTGTCGCACACTTTGGGGTGGCCACTGGCTTCTCCCCTCTCTGTCCTCCCACACATCTGCTGACCGCTGGGAGCGACCTGGGAACCCCTCCCGTATGCCCCTCCAGCCAGTGTGGCCAGACCCGAGGTCGTCATGACGCCAAGGGAGCCGTTTGGCTGGGCTTTGCGCGGCCTGATGGGAAGTTTTATTGACCAGGCCCTGCAGTCTGGGTTTTGTCTAACGCAGCTGTCTGTGCGTGCTCCCGGGAGGGGTGAGAACATCTAGCCACCTGGCTGAGCTTGCTGGGAACGGACGTCAGGAACAGTAACTGGAAGGCCTGGGCCTCCACAGGGGCCTGGCAGGGGGAGAACAGCTCCACGGGGCCCCGGGGCGCCTTCCCGCTGCACACAATTGCCAAACTCCGTGACCCGTAAGACAAAGACCTCTCTTGTCACTGTCCCCGTCCTGGGCCTCGGGGTCACCCCTGGCTGGGTCTGTCGCCCTCCAATCCCACCCCCCCCCGGCGTCCGCAGGGGCCCATGGGAGTGTTCCCCGCCGCCCCCCTCCCCCGCCCCGCCCAGCCTCCGCCGCCAAGGCCGATAGGGATGGGCGACCGGGAGAAAATAATCCAATGCATTGTCATCTTAATGCTTGCGCAATGAGGTGTGAAATTCTGTGTTTCCAAAATTTGTTATCAGCCGCGCGCTCCGTCCTCCCGAGCGGGGCCGCATCCAGGAAATTCGAGAGAAGCGGTGTGACTTCTGTGACATGAGTTATGACACGCCTGCGTCTCCATGGCTGGGAGCACTCGGGCCCGGGAGGGATTTATCACTCCAGGGAGAGCCTTCAACAGGCTTCATTAGGCTGAAAATGATAATGAATATCTTCCCCTAACCTGTTTTCATTAATTATGGCTTCCCTCTTATCTTTTTGCCACACGGACCACCCTTTTCAGAAATATACACACACCAGCGAGAGAAACGGGGAGGCTGGCAGGGAGAGCAAGTATCCCTTTCGCCCCGGCCCCCTCCTCCTCCAGCAGGGGACGCCGCGGGCTCGCCGAGAGCGGGGTGCTGGCCAGGACAGGGCGGTTGTGGGGACCTCCAGGGGGACGCTGGCAGTGGCCAGCTAGACGTGCAGGGAGGAGAGCCAAGCCTTCTGGAAACTTCCAGGCCCTCACCACCTCCTGGATGGTCCCCCAGCCATGACTGATGGTCAGGCAAAGGCAGGCCTTCTCCAGCCATGTTTTCCGCCTTTACTAGCTGAAAAGCAGGGCCGTGGGAGCTCAGGCCTTTAGCGGGGGGAAGAGGGGCCTGCGCTGCAAGGGAGCAAGAGTTGGGGGCAAGGCCCGGAAGTTACTCCGACTTCTAATTCGGGGCACCTGCCTCTGGGTCTCTGACTGACGGACGAGGCTCCCAAAATAGCTGGGCACGGCGGCGCCCTGGCCTTCCCTGGCGCAAGTTTGTCCCGCTGCCGGGAAGGCCTCCCCCTCCCCTGCATCTGGCAAACTCATTGGTACCCTTCGAGGCCCATCCCCAAGGTCACTTCCACTGGGAAGCCTTCCAAAGGCTCTCAGGCCTGCCTGGGCCACCCAGGCACTCTCGTAGCTCTGCCGGTGGGAGAGGGTCCCGGGCTGGCCCAGCCCTGGGCTCCCCAACCAGCTCAAGGCTGTGCCCTTCTGGGGGCTCTGGGTCAGCTGTGCCCTCCTGTCCCTCTAGGCGCCACTGGCGACCAGCTGTCCCCGGGCACTTACCTTGGGCACAGCAGACCTAGGTCGTTGGTCCTAATGTCGTTTCCATCTTGCAGGTCAGGACTCAGAGGCTCAGAGGGGTGTAAGCTGCTCGCCCAGATCCCACAGTCTCTCAGTCTGCCTGTCGGTGCTCTTCTCTACAACCCTGCCCTCCCTTTACGAAATTCCAGCTTCCTCCAGTAACCGGGCGCTTGCTCCCGGGGCTTCGCCGGAGGAAGACTCGCCCCGTGAAGACCTGTACGCGAGGTCCCTGTTCAGCCACTCTGGGGTCCCCGGGAGAAGGCGCACATCTGGCACTTGTGACTCTGGGCCCAGAGTTGCTGCTTTGTGAGGTGAACATGCCGGGCCGCCCTTCCCCAGGGGCCCGTGGAGAGCTGGTCAGGCTGGCGTTTGTGCTGCGTCTCCCCAAGACCGGCACCTGCAAGGTGGGCTTGTGTTTTGACCAGTGACAAGGTTGAGGAAGGACACTCAGGTGGAGGGATGAGCGCGAACTGAGGCCCAGAGGGGGGACCTCGTGGGGATGTGGGAAGCGGGCAGCAGGCTGAAGTCCGCATGGCTATGACATCAGGACAGGCAGGCTGGCCCTGGCAGGGGACAGAGGGCTGGGAGACCCTCGCTGCCAGCCTCGTTTGCCTCAGGTGAAAGGAAAGGAGGGAGGCGTGACAAAGGTGTTCGAACTGGGCAGCACTGTGGGACGGGAGTGTGGACCAGGATCCAGATGGTCTTTGGGTTTTTTTGTTTGTTTGTTTGTTTTTTTGCGGTATGCGGGCCTCTCACTGCTGTGGCCTCTCCCGTTGCGGAGCACAGGCTCTGGACGCACAGGCTCAGTGGCCATGGCTCACGGGCCCAGCCTCTCCGTGGCATGTGGGATCTTCCCGGACCGGGGCACAAACCCGCGTCTCCTGCATCGGCAGGTGGACTCTCAACCACTGCGCCACCAGGGAAGCCCGGTCTTTGGGTTTTGTCATGACCATCCCCCGGGTACGGAGGGGGAAACTGAGGCCTGGGCGGAGGTGCGGTGACGGCTCTCTGTGCCACTCTCGCCCAGAACACCCATGTGTCTGCACAGGCTGCTCCCCGCCAGCCTGTGGACTCCCGGTGGCCCGTCCGCAGCCTGCCGCCCCTGCCCCCGGGCCTGGGGACCATGTGAAGGAACGCAGTGGCATCTGGGCCGCCTTGCTGGGCCCCTTGGTCACGGACTTGCTAATTAATTGGTAACTACATACCCCGAGAAATGTGCCCGTTTTGATTCCACGCTCAGCTTGCCAGCACTCCGGTTTGCCTCTTTCCCGGCAAGGCCCGGAGAAAAAACCCAGCAGCTTCCCTTCTCTCGAGGAAGAGTCACCCGCAGATGTTTTTACAAAGTCGGGGCCAGAGAACATACGAATAAATGCCACGATTCATGTTTGCAAACCCCTCCCCGCCAGCTTCTGTCTTGACGAGCAAGGGGGGGCTGGGGCGGAGGCAGGCAGATGTGGAAGCCGGGAACTGGGCCAAGCGCTTTTTTCAGACAGCGTTCCCCATCACAGGCAGAACGAAGCGGCGTGCAGAACCGGGGAAGCTCCGTGACCATCGGGGGCTCCGGGGTGCCCGCAGGCCGGCCCACTGGCCAGTCATCGCCTGGCCGCCCCCAAGCAGGTGGCCAGGCTCTGAGGAGGGGGGGCGCCTGTCAGGAAGGCCCTCCCGCCCTTGAGAGAGGCTCGGTTACCCCAAAGGTCAGCGGGCACATTCCTAATTACTGTAATAACAATTAGTAGGAGTGGTGATAGCCCAGTCCAGGCGCTCTGCTCCCAGCTCTCCCTCCAAGCCCAGCCCCACGGCCTTGCCGTAGCCCGAGACGGGCCCTCGGGGCAGGGGTCCTTAGCTCCATCTTACGGATGTGGCCACTGAGGTCAGTGGGCTTCCAGAGCCCCGTTCCAAGGCACCAGTCGGGCAGTGGTGGGTGGGACCGCGTGCCGGCATTCCACCTGCTAACTTTGGAAGTGCACGGTGGGGTGGTCATCAGTCCGGGAGGCAGGTAGATACTTTCTGGGTTGGTAGGGTGATCCCTGAGGTCACATATAGAGGGTGATCGCCTGCACTGGTTTTCTGCAAAACCAACCCTGGTCTCTCTGACATTTATTGAGCGCCTACTGTTTGCCTCTGTGGGACACTCCTCCCCCACAGACTCCCACAGAGGGGAGGGGCACTCTTGTCCTTCGGGAGCACCCCCAGCAGCCAGAGACCCTCCTGGCCCCGAGCGTGCATCTCCCTGGCAGGGCTAGGAGCAGGAAAGGGCCAGGTGCTGTGACCTGGAGGCCCAGGAGGTTGGGAGGTGGGGGGAAAGCAGGAGGAGGGATGCTTCCCCACATCCCGTGGGGAGCAGAGCATGGACAGGTCCAACGGGATCTGCACGGGGCCACCAAGGCAGCCGAGCTCAGAGGAAGGATGGTAGGCTGCCCGGTGGCGAGCTGGCCGGCTGACTCCCCCCGGGGCCTACGACGATGGTAAAGGAGTGTGGCCGTCAGGGGCTGAGCAACTGGCCACGGAGCTGTGAGCCACTGCCCCTGGGGGAGTGGGGATAGACCCACCTCTGGCCTGACCCTGGGAGAGAGATGTGCATCTGTGAGGGGGCTGCCTGGAGGAGGTGGCGGGGTCTGAGATGGAGCCAGGCTGCAGGGAGGTGTGTGTAGTGGGGGCCCCCTGCTGTAGCACATACTCGCCCACCCCCGGGGGGCCTGTTGGCTCCTTGACCCCAGGCTTCTGGGGCCTGGGTGCACTGCGCCCTGTGTTTGCAGAGTGGAGCTGCCCCGGGAGGGCAGGGTTCTCCCAGGGCTGGAACCAACCACAGAGGCTTCCCTCGGCAGCCCCAGAGCCGTGTTTTAATTAGTCAAGTTCTCAAATCATGTACCGCTCCCCACACACGGAGGGTTTATTAAAAGCCGTGCCAAGTTAAAAATACTGGTGACAGGGATGTGCAGGCCCAGGGAGCCGCCGAGACAGGCGCCCCGACCGCGAGGAAGCCGGAGCAGCTCCTCCCAGGGGAATCCCTGCCCACGTCCTGCCCGTCGCCCAGCTGGAGGGAGACGGGGCGGCCACTGCAGCTGTGCCAGCCCTGCTTGTCCACGCTGAGCGCAAGTGGGAGAGCAGCCCTGCGCCCC
This sequence comes from Aethalodelphis obliquidens, assembly GCF_003676395.1. Classification (NCBI taxonomy): domain Eukaryota; kingdom Metazoa; phylum Chordata; class Mammalia; order Artiodactyla; family Delphinidae; genus Aethalodelphis; species Aethalodelphis obliquidens. Next base: position 24,283,834 of record NW_020837965.1, read on the forward strand.
TGGGTGCTGAGGGGCCGTGGGCAGGGGCTCCGTGTGGCCACCACCCTGCTGCACCCCTCCCCTCCCCTCACGGACATTTGCAGCCCGCATAGAAGCCTCAGGTCGGCACAAGTGCAAGGATCCTGGCTGGGTGTTCACGGAAAGCCCCCTGGAAGAGGTGGCACTCAGCACGGGGTGGCCCCGAGGGGCGGGCATGGAGTGGACGTTTCAGGAACAGCCCAGCAGGAGCCAGGGCTCAGGGTCAAAGAGGTGGGTGGGTTTCCCTGGTGGCGCAGTGATTGAGAGTCCGCCTGCCGATGCAGGGGACATGGGTTCGTGCCCCGGTCCAGGAAGATCCCACATGCCGTGGAGTGGCTGGACCCGTGAGCCATGGCCGCTGAGCCTGCGCTCTGCGGCGGGGGAGGCCACAGCAGTGAGGGGCCCACATACCGCAAAAAAAAAAAAAAAAAAGAGGTGGGTGTTTGGTGTGTCCTGCTCACGGACAGTCCTTGGAGCCCAGGATGAGGTATTGGCCTTCATGCACAGGCTCAGGGGCAGTGACAGTATCGGGGAGAAGCCCTGTGGCAAAGCACTCAGTACCCTCCCCAGGAGTAGGCCGTCTTGCGTGGGGCTCCCAGAGTCAACACGTCCATGGATGGGGGGACACAGATCCTAAAGCCACCCCTACCACCACCTTTCAGAGGGAGTGAAGAGGAGGGTGTCCAGGACTCCTCTGGGGGCAGCGGATGACTGACTCTTGGCCTGAACTGATTTGCCATCATTGTCATGCATTAATGCTTCCAAAGATGGGCACTCTGCCACATGCCCTGGTCACCAGGCCTCAGTTTACCCACGTGACAAGAGAGAGAATTTTCCTATTGGACACTCCACAGTGACATCCATTAGTCCATCCATCCATCTACCCATCCATCCATCCACCCATCCACCCATCCATCCATCCATCCAGCCAGCCAGCCACCCATCCACCCATCCATCCATCCATCCATCCATCCATCATGTATTCACTCAACAAACACGCCTTGGACTCTTACTACATGGCTGGGGCACAGAGGAGAATCAGCCGTCCCCCCCCAGCCTCGCACTACACGAAGTGGCTCACTAGCATCTAAAGCTGAACGTGACAAACGCCGGGTTCTGGGGAGTAAATAAAATCCATGTGAAACCACTTTGAAAGTTAAAAGCACAATTGTTAATTAATGCAGGCGCTCCACCTGTAAAGACAGTTGTCGAGCGCTTTCCCTTTACCCGTGGTGTATCGCCGGGAGGGAAATCATGGAGCACTTACTATGGCCCAGACGGCGGCGGCTGGACATGGTAATTTAATTATGGCGAGTCTCCCATTAGCGGAGGTGTCAGTTCAAATCCTCCTCTCCCTACCAGGCCAGGAACTCGCAGAGGGGAGAGACCGTGTTCTCATTCAATTAATCAATTACGCCCTCACTCCACATCTGCAGCCTGTCTGCCTGTAATGTAAACACGCTCTAGTCTCTCCCATCTTTAAATGTAGACACACACACACACACACACACACACACACACACACACAAAACCTTTTGCAAAGTGAAGCCCTTTCCCATCTCACCCTCTCTTTCTTCCCGCTCACAGCTATGGTTTATGGCCTCCAATGCCTCACTGCTTACTCACGCCCTCTGCAGCCTGCCCCGTCCCGCCCCATCACCTCACCCATCCCGGTGGCTACCTCTCCGCCTTGGTCTTAACTGATGTCCCTGCCTCACTGGGAACCAAAGGCCACCTCCTTCCTCACTTGCTGTCTCTCTTGGCATCGGGGATTCCTCGGTATTTACAAAGATGAGGGATTTGAGACTGTTTATGGGTGTCAAGGAGGGACGGGGGGGATGTGTGAAAGGAGCTGGAAATTCGGAGCCAGGAGGGGGAATGGGGTAACTGGATGAGAGGAAGCCTGTCGCTGGTCCCCGCCTGCCTTTTGACAGCGTCTTCTGTTTCCGTTGTGAACTCCTCTCCTTCCCCATTGCTGAAAGGCTGCTGTGTCACGGCGCTCCGTTCCCCGCCGAATCTCTTGACTCCCCTTCTCCAAGGGTCACCCCTCCACTTTCCATCACCACGGTCTGAAGTTCCCAGCCCCGGGCTCCCTCCTAGAGCTGCCGTGCTTACAGCTCACACTCGCAGCTCAGCTCAGTCCACAGGGACCGTCCCCTTCCCTTCCCACCTCCCCCAACCTGGTCCACGGCTCCTCCAACCACCCAGGCAGCAGGGTATGTGCACAGGTGAGAAGTCAGAGCTGGAGAACGTCAAGTGGGAAAACTGAGGCCTGAGAGGGGAAAGACTTTGCCCAAGATCACCTTGGCCCTACCCGCATCCTGACACCTGGCCCCAAGCCACGACTCTGCCAACGCGGGGCTCTTGCTGATTTCAGCCCCCCTTGCCCCCAGCCCAGCGCGTGGCTCAGCTCACGTGGTGTTTCGGGTGCTCCCCGAATTCGTGGCCCACTGCGACCCTCCCGGTACAGAAGGCCATCATTTGGGCACTGCTCCAAGCAGGCACACACCCCAGAGCAGTGAGGGCCAGGATTCCAGCCAAGAGACCTGGGTTCAAATCCCAGCTCTGCCCCAAAAAGGCTTCTCCAGCCTCAGTTTCCCTGACTGGGAAGGAGGCAGTTGGGCTCGGCCATGCCCCCGGTTGTGAGGGCTCTTTTCCTTTTGTCCTTCGGCCCCTGCTCTGTGCACCTGGAGGCCCACCTGAACTTCTACGTCAGTGGCTCCAGGCCTCTGCTCCCAGCTGGGTGAGCCCCCAGGGCCTCAGCACATCAATGGATGGGAGGGGTCATCCAAGCCCCACCCTCTCCAGCAAGCTCTATGCGCTTCGAGCTCAGGTGACAGTGCACCCCCTAAGCCCCTAGGCCCACAGGGTGACTGGGCCTGCTGTGATCCCTCCAGTTCCCTCACACCCTGCCCACATCTCTGTAAATAACCCTTTATTAAAGTCTCCCTGAATCTACCATCTTGTATGCACCATCTGTTTCCTGCTGGGACCCTGCCCGAATCCTGCAGCCTCCCCGGCCCTCCGGTTTGTATCTCCTTGTTGACTCAAGCAGCCAAGTGGGGAAGGGCGAGGCTGGGCCCAGATCCCCAGGGAGGGATCCAGGTGCCGGATCGGGGAACGGCATGACCTCAGGGCACGTGGGCCTGGAAGGCAGCGAGCAAGGAACCTGGATGGCAAGTGACCTTTGCCGCCATCATTAGCACCCTCATTTCAGAGGCGGGGCAGGATGGGGCCCTGAGCCCCTATTGGGGACCCAGTGGGGGTTTCCCTCCAGAGCCTCCCTTCCCTGCCCAACTCTTCCACGGAGCGGTTATAGCCTCACAGGGAATAAAGAGCGTCCCAGGGGGCCCGAACCAGCTTCCCAAGCTCACCCACCACCCACACGCTCACCCACCCGCCCTCCGTGCCCTTTCCCTTCTCCTGTCACCCCCTCTTAGGCAGAGAAAATACTCAGAAAACAACAAATGCGGGACTGTTCCTCGTATCTTCTCTAGTTAGGAGGGAAAAAAACCCACCATGGCCAGGGTGAGAATGAACCAGCGGGGGCCCCTCCGTGGTGTGCACGGATCAATCGGGGCCCCTTTGCTGGCGTGGCCAGCGAAGGCTGTTGCCCTCCGCTCATAGAGGGAAGGCAGAGTTAAGTAAAATACAATCAGAAATAATTGGCTCATTGGAGAGAGGCAGGAAAAAGGTGCTGAAAAGAAACTCGTCTACAGGATGGAGGCAAATCTTTGCAGGGAAGAGGGGCTCCCTTTTAAAGTGGTTTTAAAAGACCATTTCCGATCCCCAAGGTGTCCCCCATCCCTGCCAAATGCATCCTCATCTATGCCTTGATAAGATGGTGCAATTCAATTCCACAAACTCTTAATGAGAACCTACTGTGCGCCTAATTCTGAGTGTGCGGCCCTGGAGGAGCTAAAATGGGTTTCTAAGAGGCGGGAGTCCTCCCTCTCTCCCTCCCTCCCTCCCTCCCTACAAACCCGGGGGAGCTGGAGTTTGGAGGACTGGTGACTGATGCAAGCCTTGGTAAGAGAGGCTGGGAGCTTGGACCAGGGTGGTGGCAGCTGGGATGGGGGTATGGGAGTGGATGGGAGAGCCTTTGTGGAGGTACAGTCCCCTGGACTTGGGGTCTGTGTGTTCCTGGACAGGTAAGGCCGAGGGAGATGGTAACTGCAGGATGGTGGTGGCCTTCAAGGAGGCCTGGGGATGACAAATGGAGATGAGCATTTCAGAGAGTCCTTGAGGGCAGGTGCTCCAAGGCAGTGGGTCTCCCACCCGGACACCAGCTTTGGAGTAAAAAAGCCAGAGAGAGCTGGACCCCATCATGCAGATGGCTGGGCAGGCCAGAGACAGGGCAGGGAGAAGGAAGGAAAGAGAATGATGGTGGGGAGAGAGTGCGGCTGTCCCTGGAACCAGTCTTGTTTCCCTAAATTCGTCCCAGCTAGAATCCTATTCTCATGACATGATTTCTTCTCTGTTTTGAGTCTGTGGGCTTTCTGGTCAGATTTCAGATGCACCCCTTTAAACAAGGGAACCTGGAGGTTCCAAAAAACACTTTTTACAATCAACTTTTAGAGTCATCCCGGCGGGGCACCAGGCACCAACATTCTGATCCTGTTCATTCAATACCTGGCTGTGTGACCTTGGGAGAATGGCTCAGCCTCTCTGGGCCCCAGCCTCAAGCTCTATGGCTAATAGGGGAGCCCCTACAGGTGGAGAGGGAGGAGGAACAGACATTTCTGTGCAGGTATCAAATTAAGGCTCGTCTTGGAAGACCATGCTTGAGTTTGGGGATAGCGAGAAACCCCATGTGTGTTGGGTGGGGTGAGCTGGGTCAGCTCAGGCTGGGTGTCCCCTGCCCCCCATCCTTAGCTGGAGCTTGGCTGCAGGCAGCTAGGTAGGGCCTGTGAGGCGCAGAGCGTCACCATAGGAACGGGCTTGTGGAGAGCGGCACAAGGAGCCAGGCGCTGGGGGAGGTGGGCAGGGGGGCAGGTGACAGTGGGGGCCCCGGCTGAGGTTTCACTGCAGCTGCTCCCCACATTCTACTGGGGGGTCCTGGTGGGGAGGGAACAAGGTGAGGTTATCACTGCAACCTTGGAGGCCGCCCTCAGGAAGCCCAGTTTGAGGGGGTCAGCAACCCCTAGAATGCAGCAATCAGGGATGGCCAGAAGGTGCTGGTGGACAGGGCCCTGGCCCAGGCCAGTTGCTAGGACGCAGGACCTTTGCGAGGGGCCTATGGCTACCCCTGAGGACACTTGGTGCCTCATCCATTTATTCATTAACTCACTTAATCCACAAACACCCTGTGGGGAGCCCTGCAGGCTGCCGGCTGAGGGGCGCAAGGCTGAGCAGGCGCTTCTGGTCCTGCTGAGGTCAGGCACACGTGCAAAATCTATTAACACCAGGCGGGGGAGATGTGCTCGGGGCGGATGGTGCTGCTGGGTGGCGGGGGGCGGGGGGGGGGGCTGAGGGGAGGCCATAGGCTCACTGCTTTCCAGTCCTGGGTGGGTTGGAGGTGGGGAGGGGGCAAGGGCTGGGAGGACCTGGCAGGTGGTGGCGAAGGCCTCGGAGGAGGAGGGGAGAGAGGACAAATAGGTGATGCCCTGACCTCCTGCCCAGCTGTCCCAGGGCCCTGCTTGGGCACAGGGCAGTGTCTTTCTTTTGCCAGAGATCCCTAACGCCTGGGATGCAGAAGGACACCAAAAACATTCTTTGAATATAATGGAATGCAAATGCTCGTGCTTTCTTACAAGTAAGAGAATAAATATAGTACGGGACCATCTTAAATTCCTCGAGAGCTGTGTGTGTTCACGTCCTTAAACTTGCCAGGTGTGGCAGGCCGAGCCACGATGCACAGCCTCTTTTTCCTAGACCCGGACTCTTGGAGATGGAAAGAGGCTGTGATCCTGCCATAATCACCCCCCACCCAAACTCCTAAACTGGGGCCAGGATGGGTGTCCTCCTTCTAGGGGCTCAGGGCTTGAGAAGACGTTTTCTTCCCTGGCTAAAGGGGGTCCCCTGTTTACACTGATCTCGGGCACTTTGTCGGTGCCTGTGAAGGGTCTCCAACCTGGACCCTCCTGGGAAGGTGTGTGGGCGGGCACAGCAGGGACCACCGGGGCGGCTCAGCCCAGTTCCCAAGACTTGGCACAAGTCTGGGCGAGAAAAGGCGGGAGTCCTTTTCTTGTTCGTGGGTTTCTTGTTTCTTGTTCTTGGGTTGACGCTGGTATGAGAAAAGGGGGGTTTGTGTTACCTGGACTGCTCGCCAGGGTAGGGGAGGCGGAAGAACATTCAAGAATAGGTCAGAAGGATTCATATCCAAAATGCTGAAAGTTTTGTCGTGGTCTCTCTCCAGCCTAACCCTGTCCCAGTCACAATGAACAACCCACACTCTTTAGCCATCACACGCGTGCACACCCAGAGGTCCTCCCGTAATGGCACACCCTGGAGAACTGTGCATCCTCACACACTCCCCCCGCCAGAGAAGAGCTCAACCCCCTTCCCCACGTGTGCACGGCTCTCCCAGCACGCACACCCTTGCGGGTCAGAGGCCCGTAAACGCTCTGTCTCCCCTGCCCCTTCAACTCTTGGCGGTGAGGGACCACCTGGGGGTCTATCGCTGTATACACTCCACCCCCAGCAGAGCGCCAGGTACACAGTAGGAGCTCAGCCAATGCTGAATGGATAAATGACTACGTTTAAAGAGGTCCGCCTCTGTTTTACGGAAAATTAACTTCTGGGAATTTCTGATGAATGAAGAATTGCTGTGCGTTTTGCCAAAGCCTGCATCGACAGACAGGCTAAGTGATGAAAAGACTCCTTTTTCCTCTGGTCTTGATTGCTTGCTCCTGGGAGGGGGTGAGTTTACCTAGAGAGTATGGGGGTGGGATGGGGAGTTGTCATTAACCCTTCTGGGGACCCCAAGAGCCCCCCCACGCGCACAGCGTGACTCAGTGGCGCCCTTTAAAAGGATAATTTGATTGATGACGTAGACAATTAGACTTGTGAACTTGACATCCATGTCGATTCCAACGGCGAGAAAGGAAGCGAGAAGAATCTATTTTTGAATCCTACCATCCATGATGAGAAATTGGCTCTGCTCGGGGGAGAGGCGCGACCCGGCATAGGTCAGCACTAAATATGGCCCCAGACCAAGACGCCTCTTGTATCCTTCCCTCCCTGGAGCTTCTGGTGGGGCCTGGGGGAGCTGTGCTCCCTCCCGTGTCACATGCAGGCCTGCGCAGGGGGGCTCGGGGAAATGGGCCGGCTCTGTGCTCCTCCGCAGCCCCACGGAGAGCCCTGCAGTGGGCCCGGCGCTGTCACGCGCCTCTCCAGGCCCCGCGCACGAGGCCGGAAGCTGAGCGTGCGCCTCCTCGGCTGAGCTCAGTCCCACTTCAGACTGAAGAGGCTTCTCTCTGATTGAACTTGAAACCAAGCCGTCATGTTCTCGAGCCCAGCCCGAATGTACCCGGGTGTGTCTCTCATTTGTCTCCGCCCCCAAGCCCCCTCCCCTTGGCAGAAAAAAAAAAAGATAATTTCTCTCTCCAAAGATGAACTTAAGCTTTGGAAAAGAATCATAATCGCGGCAGCTGTGTAGCTCTTTGGTGACTGCGAGAAGCCCCCGAAGCCTCCAAGGCGGCTGGGCTGCGCCCTCACCCGAGGAGGGGAGAGCAGGGTCCTGGGACTGTCCTCGGTGTCTTCCCACTTGTCCTCCCTGCCCTGCTCTCTCTTACCCCGCGGCTGGCTGCGCAGAGAGCCCAGAGCTTGGAATCCCCGTAGACTCGGATGTGAATCCCAGCTCTGCTACTTATTAGCTGCACACCTGTCTCGGGGTCTTCAAGCCTCAGTGTGCTCATCTCTGAAGTGGGCCTTGCAATCCTGACCCAGCCCAGCTGTGAGGAGGCCCCGCTGAGATTCGGCTAAAACCGAATTTAAGTCCCAGGCGTGGGGTTGGGGGGTGCGGGGGTGTCAGGGAGAGGCAGGAAGGCAGCCCCGGTTTGCCTGTAAACGCCTAGCCTGTGGCCTGGTGGCGGAGAGACCACTGCCCCACTGTCTCTAGGATATTTCAGCTCTAGGGCTCTAACCAGGTGCCCTGAATTTTGGGCACTGGGCTCGCCTAGTTACAGGAGCCGTCCCTTTGGGAAGAGCTGCATCTCCGGCAGGGCCAGGCAGCTGTGCCCTTTCCTGGAGGGAGGATGGAGAATGCACAGCGTCGGGGGGGCAGAGGGGAAGAGGGGACAAAGGCTCCTGTGAGTCTTCATCGGGCCTCAGTTTCCCCAGCCGTACAATGTCCCACTAGGACTGGACCAGTCAGGGTGCAGAACTGGATGCCCCAGCTGCCTTGCCCCTGCTGTGCACGCCCAGGATTAGCTGGTCTCTGAGGCCCCTCCAGCTGGACCCTGCTGGGCTGGCCTGATCAGTGATTCTGTCTTTAATCAAGGGCAAAATGGTCTGGTGCAGTCTGGGGGCCGTGTTAGTGTTTGGAGAGGCGGGAGGGGGAGAGGAGGAGGGGGCGTGGAAAAGGGCTGGAGATAACACCTCTTTGCTTCGCTTAGAAAACTTTCACCCATCACCAGCTTCCTTGCTGCCCCCTGGGAGACTGAAGCCCAGCCTCTGTTCCTGCTTACCAGAGGACCACTGGCTTTCTGGGGATGGGGGGAGTAAGTAGGCAGAGCCAACTCGGCCTAGCAGAAGCATAGAGTTCAGCTCGGTTGGCAGGTCTAATCCCTGCTACCTGTGTAGACCGCCTGCCACGCCAGGCTGTGATGACCGGTGGGTCAAGCATTTCCCGAGGGTGGGGGCTATTTGCCTCTTCTGTGATCTCAGAGGCCTGTACTTCACAGAGGAGGGGAGTGAGGGGAGGGGAGGGCAGCGGGGAGGGGAGGGGAGGGATGCACAGATAGAGGAGGGGCTGCCCTGTGCTCCTCAGCCCCCAGGGCCCGCTTGCAAACAGCAGACGGAGTCGACTTCTCCTCAAGGGACCCGATTGGCATTTTCGTTCTTCTGTGCAGCCTTGAAGCCTGCGATAGTCACCAACCACCCTCCCCATGGCTTCTCAGCTACCCTTTCTCAGCGTCTGCTTGCTGAAAAGAAATCTCAGGTCTCCTGAATTTACAGGCGCTTTATTGAGACTAGAGCAAACCAACAGAAAGCTCTAGGCTTATAGATACCGTCAGGCAGGAACCCCTCTCCCTGCAGCGGCCCTGCAGGGGGCTCCGGTAGAGGGCTCCATCCGCAGGACCCTGTCCCCACCCCCTCCGCCGCCAGCTCTCTCTGGCCACCTGGGGCGGAGGCCCACTGGCAGCTCTTGGAGGAAGGGCAGGAAGGGGCCAGGCCTTGTAAGTACCGTGGTTTTCTACTTAGGAAAACCCGAGTTCCTTTTGGGGACAGGTGTGGCATCCCTGTTTATAGACAAGGAAGCTGGGCTCTGCGTGGCAGTGGTCGGCGCTCAGCAGGCAGGGGATGGAGCTGGGATTAACGAGCAGGTACCAACTGGCCAGGGCAGTGCCCTTTCCGCCTAAGCTCCTGACATTTGGGCTTGGAAGCTGTGGAGGGAGCCTGCCCGCCCGAGGCCCCCCTCCCTCTCCAAAACTGGAGAGGGCAGCGGTGGGAAGGGACCCAGGTAGGGAAGGGAGGGGTCTAGGTGGGGCACACTGCATGGCTGCGGGGGGAGGGGGGTCCTTGGCGCTCCGTGCTGTCCCCACGGGGCACCTCGTGACTTGGTCTGGAGGGCAGGGGTGGGCCCTCACCTCAGACCTCTCGGTCCTGATATCCCCGCTTCTCCTTAGCGTCTGGCTGGGAACGCAGCCCTCCCTATCTGTCCGCTGCCTAGGATAATTTTGGAGGCTGAGGTCAGGGTCCTCGGAGGGAGGGGGCATCAGAGAAGCCGTGCGATCTCCATGCAGTGGACAGTTGGACCTCCGGCCACTCCCACCGTAGCCCAGAGGACTTGGGCAAAAGGCCTTCCATCTCTGGACTCAGTTTCTTCACTTGAGGAAAGAGTTCGTGGAAGAGGATGGGGTAACGGAAAGGCAGGCATGTGGGGTGGGGAGCTGGTCGGGGCGGCTACTGTGTGACTGCTGCCCTCCAGCCTGTCACCAAAGCCGTTCCCAACGCACCCAGACCCCGCTTCTGGGTCTTCGGCAGACGGCAGGGAAGAGGCGCCGTCCACAAGGGTGTCAGGGGGCTTCCCTCCAGCCTCCAAGAGTCCTCCCAGAGCAGGTCCTGCTTCTGGGTTGCAGACTTAGGGCCTCAGGGCCAGCAGGGTGGCAAGTGCGGGCTCCCCCTAGCCTGACTTCCCAAACCCATCCCAAGGACAGCAAGTCTGTCCTCAAACCTGCCAGGGCACTGTGAGATGGCCCAAAGGCCAAGGCCTCCCAGCCCAGGTTCATAGTGGCAGAGATCACCCCCCACCCCAGCGCTGTGGGCAGGGTAGGCCAAGAAATGGGTGGGCGTCCACTCCCAGTCCTGTGGCATCTCTATGCAAACTAATCAATGCAAATGAAGCATACACAAAAGATCCTTCTACCGTCAGGACCTCCCGGTACCCTCCCCAGAGGTTAAGCACCTTTGATTCCCTTTCTGCCACCTGCCACCGCCTACCAGGTCCTTCCCCATTTCCCTAAACCTCCCTGATAGGGAGAGGGGTGGGGGGGAGACAGCCCAGCAGACTGTGGGGCTCTAAGTTCAGGCTGGGGGCTTCTACCAGCAGTTTTTTGGAGGGGGAGGGTCTGTGGCAGGGTCACCATCCCCCAGCCGCACTTCCCTGAGACCCGAGGCCAGAAGCCTCCCGGTGGTTCTGGAATATGTGCTGAGTGCCGGGTGTGCAACTGTGCACGTCAGTGTGAGCATACTTGTGAACTTGCCCACATGTGTCAGTGCGGGCAAGGATGGATGTGTTGGGGTCTGCGTGTGTGTGTGCGCGCGCGCCCGTATGCGCTGGGTGACCGTACCTGCGTGTTTTGATAAGCGCGTAACCAAGAGCCTGAGATTTGTGAGTTTCGGGGACTGGGTATGTGTGTGTGTGAATATCAGATGTGTGAGAGCCTTCCGGCAGGCCTAGGGCCTGACTGCGTGTGTGTGGGTGTATGTGACTGAACATGTGCCCGGGTGTCTGTATGTTTACAAGGGTATTCGCATGTTCAGGTGTGCACGTGGCTGTGCACGTGCCTCTGTGTGGACGGCCGGGCACATGTTGACGGATGTCCAGGGTTTCATAACTGTTATGTCCTCAGCCCCTCTGCGTGCCTATGACTGAGCCTGTGGCGCTCCCGACTATTCCCAGGATGTGCGCGTGTGTTGCAGTGTGTGTTTGTGGCGTAGCACGGTGTGTCGGGGTTGCCTTGTGTGCTGCTACGAGTGTGTCTGCATTTCCCTGCGTCTTTATGGCTACGAGTGTGGGTGCCTAAGGCTCCTCATAAGTGTTTTTCCCGGTGCATGTGCGACAGTGTGCGTTTTCCCCGTCTCTAGAGCGTGCGTTTGGGTTTTTCTGGGTGCGTGAGCCATGGCGTGCGTGCTCGGGACCTTGGCGATAAGTGTTGTGGTGTTTCTGTGCGTGTTTCTGTATTCCGAGCGTATCCTCGCGTCTTCCTGGGGTCTACGGCCCAGCCCGTGTTTAGCTCATGCGACTTGTCCTAAGCGGGCCCGTGTGTGCGCGCCCGTGAGCCGTCCTGTGGGGGGAACGTGTGCCAAAGGCGCGCGGGGTACCGGTGCCCGTCTAGCCAAGAGTGCCCCGCGTGCGCGAGCCGGTTTCCGGGACGCCGCAGTGGTGGGGGGCGGCCCCGCGAGGGGCGGGGGTCACCGGGACTGGCCGGCGCCGGCCCAGTGCGCGCGAAGGCGGGGGCGGGGGGCGGGGGCCGCGGGGGGGCGGCGGTACGAAAAGGGCGGCGCGCGCGGCGGCGGCGGCAGCTCGGCGGCGGCAGCGGAGAGCGCAGCGCGCAGACCGGTGCAGCCCTGGCTTTCCCCTCGCCGCGCGCCCGCGCCCCCTTCCGCGTCCGCAACCAGAAGCCCAGCGCGGCGCCCGGAGCCGGACCCGCGCCCGCGCCGCTCCCGGGACCGCGACCCCGGCCGCCCCGCGATGACCGCGACCGCAGCCCTCCTGCCCGTCCTCTTGCTCCTGCTGGCCTTCGGCCGCAGTGCCCATGGTGAGCCCCCCGGCGGCCTGGCTCGCGCCCCCTCTGGGGAAGCCTGCGACGCCCCCCCCGGCCGCCGTGCCCCGCGCGCCCCGTCCCGCGCGCCCCGACTTCCGCCCGTCCCGCCTAATCCTAAGCCCCGCGCCGCGCCTGCCTGGTCCTCCCTGCCACCCTCGCATGCCAAGCCCGGCCCTGGGGTCCCCGGGGGCGGGGGAGCTGTGGGACCCCGGCCCCTTCCCGCCCCGCAGAAGTGGCGCTCGCAGCGTGTCGGTGTGCAGAGAGGAGGTATGGAGAAACGAGGTGATGCTGGGGAGCCCTCTGTGAAAATGCTCTGGGGTTCAACTTCGGGGGGTCCCTGCGTGTGTGTTCGGGAACAGGCCGGTGGGGGGGTAACTTTGCCGTCGTCGCCTCAGATTGCCAGCTGGGAGCCCAGCCCGAGCCCCTCCTGCGTGGCGTTTGTCTAGGTGAGGGGCTGCGACACTCCTGTCTGTGGCGGCCATATGTCTCTGACAGCGAGAGAGTTGCCCCCTTCCCGCAGGGTCCCCCAAACCGCTGCACGAGTGGTGACGGGGGTCCTGTCTGAAAAGCTGGCGGGAGTTACAGGCACTGCACACAGTAGGTGCCTATTAAAGTGTCAGAATCTCTAAGTAGTGTCAGAATTACGGTCTTTTCCGCAAAACCCTTGTTCGTCTTTTTAATACGAAGAGTCTGGCGTGGGGAAAATTGGGAGTTTGACCTGGGTGCCTGGCTTAACTGGGATTAACCTTTAAAAACTCCAGACGCCTTACCTGTGAGCCCTCCAGGTGAACCTGTCTGGGCTTCCCCAGAGCTGAATACCTCAAAATCTGGCCCCACCCCCCCTCGCCTTTAGCTCACTTGGCAAAAGTGAGGGTCTGGCCGAGTGCCCAGGGGTCAGAATCTTTCCGTTCTCGTTCACTGTCTCCTCATTCCTGCTTTTAGGATTTGGCGTCTGTAATTTCTTGGAGGGACCCTGGGTGTCTGACCTGGTCCTGGGAGCTGGGCAGTGGGCTGCGGTCACTCCATAACCAGGGACATGCGGAGATTTTTCTCCTACGTGGGTTGGGATGCAGTGCCTACCGTGTGCCCAGTGGGGAGAGCCACAGAGGGTCGGAGGCTGCCTCCTGGGAGGCCGTCGTGGCCTCTGCCACAGCCTGCAGGGCCTCGTGGGGTGAATGGTGTAACCTTTCTTGTGCCTCAGGAGCTGAATGCTTCCCGGCCTGCCACCCCCAAAATGGATTCTGCGAGGATGACAATGTTTGCAGGTAATGGAGCGGCTCCCCAGAGGCAGCGTGTTGGAGGGCCAGGGCAGAATTCTGGGGAGTCGTGACGTCAGGCAGAAAAAACGGGGAGGGCTTGGCCCCTGGACTGCAGCAAACAGCTTCCTCGCCCCCGCAGGAAACCAGTGACGTGTGGGGGGAGGTGAGGGGGACAAGAGGACCGGGAGGCGGGGGATGCTGGGAGCGGTGGCGGGGACAGGACGGCGTTCTCAGAGGGGTGGGTGGCGGGAGAGCCTCTTGCAGGTGAGACCACTGCAGGCCACTGCGGCAAAACGCAGCTCTTCCTCTGGCTCTCGGGGACCCCTCTGCCTGCTCCCCAGCTGATCTCCTTTTTAAGCTTTTCCATTCAGGTGACTGGTATTGGTTTCCTGGGACCCACCGGCCGGGCACTGGGCAGAGACCCGCGAGGGCTCTTGGTTCCACAGAAAGCAACCGGAGCCCCTTCTCCATCCCTGCCCCCCCCACATACATCCGCACCTTTCTTCCCCAACTCCCGCAGGTGCCAGTCTGGCTGGCAGGGTCCCCTGTGTGACCAGTGCGTGACCTTTCCCGGCTGTGTTAATGGACTCTGTGTGGAGCCCTGGCAGTGCATTTGCAAGGACGGCTGGGATGGACATCTCTGCGACCTAGGTTGGCACCTGCCCCGCCCACCCTGGCCCCGGCCCCCGGCCCCCAGCCACCTCCTCCCAGCCCGGTGGCTGCCGCCCCTCCCCCTCTTGCCTTAGCCCAACACACCCCAGCGCTCTGTATGGTAATGATCTGTTTATACACTTCCTGCTGGTGCTGGGAGCCTCCTCACAGGTAGGGACTTCATTTTGCTCCCTTCTGCACTGCCAGCACCGAGCACCAGGGAAGGCACTGGGGTAGGGGGGCTGCCAGTTGAATAAAGAGTCGCAAACACGCCACGCGAAGCTGAGCGGGTGGGGACCACAGCCTCGAGAAACCTGTTCGGGGCACTGAAGCTCTGAGAGGGGAAAGGACTCAGGGGGTCGCAGAGCCGAGACTCCATGAAATTCACCCGCCAGGCTGTTCAGGATATGCTGCAACAGCAAGCAGACAGACGCGGGGAGGGGTGCTGGGTGCCGAGCGCTGGGCGCAGCGGGAGCTGAGTCAGGGCCGCTGGGACAGGGCCGGGGGCTGTGCTGGAAGAGGTCAAGTGCAAGGGGAGGTGGGGGGTCGGGAAAGGCTGAGAAGTAGCTCAAGTGCAGCTTGGCGTGATCTGTTGATTCTGTTAACTTATGCAGTCTTTGCCCTCCGTTACCCTGAGCAATTGAGAGCTGGCTGTCGCTGCACCTTCAGGCTGCAGAATGTTCACCCGAGCCCATTCTCACTTGGCAAAACCTGCCCTGAAGCCCAGGCAAACCAAGGTCCTCGAGAGAACTCCCAGCAGTGTAGGCAGCTGCCGCGGGCTCTCTGCCCCTCGGTCCCGACGGCAGCGTCAGTAAAGACGAGTGGTACCAGTAGGGAAACTGAGGCTTCGGGAAGCAAAGGGGTCTGCTCAGGACACCTAAGAAGTTGGGGGGACAGCCAACTACAAAACCCCTCCCTGTGCCCCAGAAATGGGTTCATTCTCATCTGAGGCTGTTTCTAACACTCTCCCGTTAAGAAAAACCTAAGAGCACGCTGTTGGCACCCCTGCCCCGCGTAGCCAAGGCAGTGGGGCTTTCAAAATCCCCCATCACGTTGTCTCGGGACTTTAAAGTCTCCCCAGCCAATATGATGCGGGCTTTGCCCCACAGCTGACTCACGCTCTGGCCAACAGAGCTTGGGCTCTGCACCCTTGAAGTACCTCTGAGCTGTTTTGGGGACCCAAGGGGTCCCAGAAAAGCCACCATTCAGGATCAGGGCTTTTAGCCTGGAGCCCACTCTTTCTGATATCTAATCCAGGACGCCCCCCGTGGAGTTCTCCAGACAAAAGGTCCCTTCCCCACTGGGTTGACAAAAGCTTGGGACGGCTGGGTCCAGAGGAAACAGCCCTCCGGGTAATCGCCGGCCCTCTCCCTTTTCACCCGTCTCTGAGGCTGTCCTCGCCACAGCTGCTGCCCCGGCAGGCAGGCAGAGACACACACACACACACAGACACACACACACAGACACACACACACACACACACACACACACACACACACACACACACACA